>NC_088242.1:51117334-51449569 GCF_036934945.1 Oncorhynchus masou masou
TGACCTGACTAGATCATAAAGGAACAATTGTCCAGACAGAGGCTTGAGTTTGCGAATTGACGGTTTATTAAACCAACTTTACACAGGCTACTGTTTGGGCCGTAGCACACGCCAAAAAGATAACAGATAACCCATAAGCCAATCGTGACCTTCTCTTGGGAAGCCCAGACGTAAGAGAGAGAGAGAACAAAAAGCTGAACCTGGTCTTAACTTCCAATGCTCCACCCCCCTGCCCAACCCCCCTCCACGCCACTCTGCCAACCACCAGGATGCCCGGCATCAGAACATTCCAGGCATTCCCGTGATTGGCAGATAGCAGGTTGATTGACATGTCGGACCCCGCGAACACCGGGTACTGGTCTGTACAACACAACCACCTCCTAGCCTAACACATAACACACAGCTGTCTGTGCGGGTCGCTACACAGCCCCCCCACCACAAAGTCCCTCGTCCCCGAGGGAACAAACAAAGTCTCTGAAGCGACCCGGAGGTCTCCTTTGCCTGCGTGTCCGTGATGGTCGCAGAGTTCCCCTCTGGGAACCAGGGGATGAAGGCAGGGATATGGGGGACAAGGAAGCGGGAACGGGTAATACAGTCCGTGGCTCTGGGGAACCACGCGGTGACACAGGGGGGGAGACAGGGGGAGTGGGCTGTCTGGAGCCTTGTCTGCGGCACCTGAGGGTGGGTGCCTGGAGAATGTCATTGCCAGAGAGGGGAATTGTGGGGGTTCCTGGGGTTTGGGGAAAAGAGGCCCCTCTGTATGGGGCTAACCTGTCCCGGAGCAGTGCCAACTTTCTCCCCCTGGGAGGAAGCTGCACCCGGTACACAACCTCCCCTACCCTCTCCAGGACACTGCAGGGTCCCACCCAGTGACTGTCCAACTTGGGGCATCTGCCTCTTTTCCTTAGGGGGCTGTAGACCCAGACCAGCTCCCCAGCCACAAAGTGCCTTCCCCGGGTGTGCACGTCATAGTTCCTTTTCTGCCTCACACCTGCATTCACCAGCTGCTCTCTGGTGAAGGTGTGGGCTGTCTCCAGGCGGTCCTGGAGTCTCCGGGCATACTCCGGCCCCGGAGGAACATGAGGGCTATCCAGGGGCCGAACAAACGCCATCTCCGCAGGGGTGCGGATCTCTCTCCCCAGCATGAGGAGGGCAGGCGTGCAGGAGGTGGAGTCTTGGACAGCGGAGCGGCATGCCATGAGGACCATAGGCAGGTGCTTGTCCCAGTCACGCTGGTGTTTGGAAGAGACGATGGCCAGCTGCTGTCCAAGCGTTTTGTTGAAGCGCTCCACAAGGCCATCACTTTGAGGATGGAGAGGAGTAGTGCGGGTCTTGTGCATACCCAGCCTCTCACACATGGTGGCGAACACACGGGACTCAAAGTTTCTGCCTTGGTCGCTGTGGATGGACTCTGCAGCTCCAAACCTGCTGAACATCCCCGCTGTCAGGGCGTCGACGATGATCTCTGCCTCCTGGTCAGGCAGAGCATAGGCCTCGGGCCATTTTGTGAAATAGTCCATGGCCGTGAGCACCCAGCGGTTTCCACTGTCTGTGGTGGGGAACGGCCCAACTACATCCACTCCCACCCTCTCCATGGGAGCCCCCACTGGGAACTGTTGGAGCTGAGCATGAGAGCGGCCTGGGGGCCCTTTCTCGCTGTGCAGTTTTCACAGCGGCGACAAAAGTCCTCCACATCCCTCTTGTGCTGCCCCCAGTAGAAGCCCTGACGGAGACGGCGCAGTGTTTTTGTGACCCCAAAGTGTCCAGTCCCCACCCCCATGAGTACTCTGGAGCACAGCCTCCCGCAATGCTTTTGGGACCACCACCTGCCACCTCTCCTCTCCCGTAGCTGACTCCTTCCATGCCCGCTGTAGCACGCCATCAGTCAGCCGCAGTCTCTCAAACTTCGACCACAACCCTTTGGTCGCGAGTGAGAGCGCTGTCACCTCTTCCCATGGTGGCCTCACCTGCGCCTCTACCCACTGTAGCACTGGCTGTAGGTCTGTGTCCCGTCCCTGCTGCTGCCGCCATTCAGCCACGTCGACAGTCTGCAGCTCGCAGCAGGCAGGCCCGCTCGCCCGACACACTGTGGCACAGACACCCTCCTCTGCCCGCAGCTCTCTCTCCCGTCCCTCTCTCCGTTCACAGTGGCGGCAGCCGTCTGCAGTACAGGGCCGACGGGACATGGCGTCGGCGTTGGAGTGGCGTGGCCCTGCCCTGTGCACCACCGTGAAGTCATACGGCTGAAGCTCCTCCAACCAGCGTGCCACCTGCCCCTCTGGCTCTCTGAAAGACATGAGCCACTGGAGAGCAGAGTGGTCAGTCCTTACAGTAAAGGGCAGACCACCCAGGTAGTACTTGAAGTGTTTGACGGAAGCCACAACAGCCAAGAGCTCCCGCCGGGTGACACAGTAGCGGCGCTCATGTTTGTCAAATGTTTTGCTGAAGTACGCCACCACTCTCTCCCCCTCTGGCCCCACCTGGGCCAGGCCAACACCCCACCCATGCCCACATTGCTCGCGTCTGTGTCCAGGATAAAGGGCAAGGTGAGGTCAGGGGGGGCGAGCACGGGGGCCCCGATCAGTGCACGTTTGAGGGTGTTGAACGCCTCCTCACACTCCACTGTCCAAGTGAAAGCCTTGTCCTTCGGCAGCAGGCGGTTCAGTGGAGCAGCAACGCTTGAGAAGCCCCGTACAAACCTCCTGTAGTACGAGGCCAGGCCCAGGAAGCTCTTCAGCTGACGCTGGTCGGTGGGGGTGGGCCAGTCTCTGACAGCCCCTACCTTGTCCTCCATGGTGCTGATCCCCTCCTTCCCCACTCGGTGGCCCAAGAAGGACACCTCTCTCCTCATGAAGTGGCACTTCTCGGGGTGGAGCTTCAGACCTGCGGCAGCCACCCTCTCCAGCACACGCCGTAGCGCCCCAGGGCTGACTGGAAGGAGCTGCCATGGGCCAGGATGTCATCGAGGTATACCAGACACTGCTGTCGGGGGATGCCATCCAGCACCCTGTCCATCAAACGCTCAAAAGTAGCTGGAGCGTTGCACAGGCCAAAGCACAGGACCTTGAACTGCCAGTGTCCTCTGTTAGTGGAGAACGCAGTTTTGGCTCTGGCCTCTGGGGAGAGGGGCACCTGCCAGTAGCCACTGCGGAGGTCTAGTGAGGAGAACCAGGAGGACCCCCTAACCAGGTCCAGCGACTCATCGATACGTGGTATGGTGTATGAGTCCTTCCTGGTTACCTCATTCAGCCGCCTGTAGTCCGCACAGAACCTCAGCTTGCCCTCCTTCTTCGGAACCATGACGACTGGCGCCGCCCAGGGGCTGTCTGAGGGCTCAATGAAGTCTGCCCGCTGCATCTCCAACACAGCCTCCCCTGCCGCCTCCTGGCGTGCCAGCGGGATACGGCGGGGACGCACCTTGATGGGTCGAGCATCACCTGTGTCGATCTCATGCTGCACCAGATGAGTCTGACCCACCTCATCCTCACTCAACGCAAAGCTGTCTCTGAATTCAAACAGCAACTGCCACAACCGTTCCTGCTGCTCGGGGTCAAGACCAACACAGTTCCTCCCCCATATCCCCCTCACTGCAGACAGTGTCCTCTCCTCTCCCATCTGGGGTAGCTGGGCTGGGGGGTTGCGGCCCGGGCTCACAGAGGGCTGTGTCATGGAGGTAGCTGGGGGAATGTAACACACCGCCGTAGGTGACAGGGGGACTGGGGAAAAGTCACACACAGGTGTGGGGGAGGGGGCGCAGCCATGAGTCTCTGCTGCTTTAACTGTTGGAGTAAAGGGTTTGTTGGGTTGAGTGAATGTGACATTAGGGGGAGCCATGGTGACTCAGTCCCTCCCTGGAAGCTAAGTGTGCCCCTATTTAGGTCTAACTGGCAGCCTGTGCTCCTAAGAAAGTCCAACCCCAGGATACAAGGGTCCTGCACAGCCGCCACCCACACAGGATGACGCACAGTCCTGCCCCCTACTGTCAGAGTCATTATTCCCTTCCCTTTCATGGGTGCCAGCTCACCTGTGACTGTGCGGAGCTGCACAGTTGTAGGCTCACACTGCGTCCAACCTGGCACAATATCTGGCCTCACCAGGGTTACTGTGGACCCAGTGTCCACCAGGGCGGAGCAGGGCACCCCCTCCACAGTGACAGGGACATGACAAAAGTCCCCAACACAGGTCCGGCCCACCACAACAACAGGCTCCATCCGCTTGCCCTCGTCTGCTTCTGGGGGAAGTGGAGCCTTGCTTCCCCGTCTGTGCCGGTGGGCTCCTCCTGAAGATGATGGTGGTTGGGATAGAAAGCCAGGGGTCCGCACTACCCGGTCTATGCGGACCCTGAGCCGTTTCCCTGAGCTCTGGGGGACATGGGGCAATCTCGGCGCAGATGGCCTGGCTGGCCACAACCCCAGCAGACCCTGGGACCAGGGCTTGTGTTTCGTGCCGCCTGTAGCGACACAGCCCGAATGAGTTCTGTCATTTCGGCCACCCAAGCAGGCTTTTCCGGCTCCGGGCTGCTCTGCCCCCCAGCTCGCACAGAGGGTGTGTCTCCCTGCACCCCCACCAAAGCCCCAGCTGAAGCCCCAGCCCACACCAGCTCCCTCTCCAAAGCCATCTCCAAGGCTGTCTGCAATGACTCAGGATGAGCCAGCTGGGTCTGTATGCGCAGCTCCGTAGGAGAGAGCGCCCGTATGAACTGGTCCCGTGCTAGCTCGCTCTGCACTGAGGGGGGCATGTGAGCATATGCCCGCCGAGAGAGGCTCTCAATGTCATTAGCTAGCACCCGTAGAGGCTCTCCAGGCTGCCTGCGTCTATTACTCAGTTCGGAGCGCAGTAGCCCGGGCTGTACACACTGTCCATAGCGCCTCCTCAGTGCTCCCACTAAAGCACCATAATCATGCCTGTCCTCGGGGCTAATCAATATCAAACAGGCCAGAGCTTCATCCGTGAGGCATAAAGCCAACTGCAGTGCCCTTTCTTCATCCGACCACCCCCTAAAATGAGCTAACAGTTCAAACCGAGCATGAAAAGCTTCCCAATCCGCCTTACCGGAATACTTTGGGGTCTTAACAGATACGGACGCAGCCGGGAACTGGGCGCCGCCATGTTTGTTTACATCCTGAGCCCCAGATTCCTCGTCACGCCGCGTCGACGTCGCCACTTCGGTCCGCCCACCAGAATCCGCGCGAAATACAGTCGACGAAGCACTCATGCCCGCTTCAGCCGCCATCGCTCTAACGTCCTCCCTCAAGCGGCCTCTGCGCTCCGACGCCCTGGCGATCTCCTCAAACAGAACCCCCGACGTCCATTCACACGCACCTCCTTGGCCATAATCGTCCCCTACCTCCACCTTCACTTTCGGATTCCCTCGACGCATTCTCAATCCCCGTTCTCACCTACGGTAGCTAGCCACATAAGTCAGCTAGCTAGCTGGCTAACTTGTATCAACGTTTTTACTTCTGACACCAATGTAATGACCTGACTAGATCATAAAGGAACAATTGTCCAGACAGAGGCTTGAGTTTGCGAATTGACGGTTTATTAAACCAACTTTACACAGGCTACTGTTTGGGCCGTAGCACACGCCAAAAAGATAACAGATAACCCATAAGCCAATCGTGACCTTCTCTTGGGAAGCCCAGACGTAAGAGAGAGAGAACAAAAAGCTGAACCTGGTCTTAACTTCCAATGCTCCACCCCCCTGCCCAACCCCCCTCCACGCCACTCTGCCAACCACCAGGATGCCCGGCATCAGAACATTCCAGGCATTCCCGTGATTGGCAGATAGCAGGTTGATTGACATGTCGGACCCCGCGAACACCGGGTACTGGTCAGTACAACACAACCACCTCCTAGCCTAACACATAACACACAGCTGTCTGTGCGGGTCGCTACAGTATTGTAGACTATGGGTTGGGAGCGAGCACAGACGCAATGCACACAACACTAAATACTTCCTCCAAGGTAACTAACCACTATAGCTAGTATTGACATTATAATTAAATGACAATGGATTATCTAGTTTCCATGAAACAGTTGTCTGTGTTAGCTTCTGAGTTAGTGCAGTCCTTAGCTAGCGATGTTGTGCTGGCAAGCAAATATGCTAATCTTAGCTTGTTAAACATTTGGCTATGGGCTGGCACTGGCAGTATGGGATTATTGAGAGTGAATTAAATTGTTTCCTCATCATCCTGCTAGGTAGTTATCTAGCTGTGGCCACCTGGCTAGTATCAACACAGGCTTTCTACAAAATAGCAACATTTGCATAGATACACTACATGACCAAAAGTATGTGGACACCTGCTTGTCGAAAAACATCTAATTTCAAAATCATGGGCATTAATATGTAGTTGGTCCATCCTTTGCTGCCATAACAGCCTCCACTCTTCTGGAAAGGCTTTCCACTAGATGTTGGAACATTGCTGTGGGGATTTGCTACCATTCAAAAACAAGAGCATTAGTGAGGTCGGGGATTGATGTTGGGCGATTAGGCCTGGCTCGCAGTCGGCGTTCCTATTCATCCCAAAGCTGTTCGATGGGGTTGAGGTCAGGGACCTGTGCAGGCAAGTCAAATTATTCCACACCGATCTCGACAAACAATTTCTGTATGGACCTCGCTTTGTGCACAGGGGCATTGCCATGCTGGAACAGGAAAGGGCCTTCCCCAAACTATTGCCATGAAGTTGGAAGCACAGAATCGTCTAGAATGTCATTGTATGTTGTCGCGTTTAGATTTCCCTTCACTGGAACTAAGGGGCCTAGACTGAACCATGGCAAACAGCCCCAGACCATTATTCCTTCTCCACCAAACTTTACAGTTGGCACTACACATTCGGGCAGGTAGCATTCGCCTGGCATCCACCAAACCCAGATTACTCTGTCAGACTGCCAGATGGTGAAGCGTGACTCGTCACTCCAGAGAACGCGTTTCCACTGCTCCAGAGTCCAATGGCGGCAACCTTTACACCACTCCAGCTGACGCTTGGCATTGTGAGTGGTGATCTTAGGCTTGTGTGCGGCTGCTCGGCCATGTAAACCCATTTCTTGAAGCTCTCGACGAACAGTTATTGTGCTGACGTTGCTTCTAGAGGGAGTTTGGAAATTGGTAGTGAGTGTTGCAACCAAGTACAGACGATACGCGCTGCACGCTTCAGCACTCGGCGCTCCAGTTCTGTGAGCTTGTGTGGCCTACCACTTTGCGGCTGAGCCATTGTTGCTCCTAGACGGTTCCATTTCACAATAACAACACTTACACTTGACCAGGGCAGCTCCAGCAGTAATTTGACGAACTGACTTATTGGAAAGTTCACTGAGCTCTTCAGTAAGACCATTGTACTGCCAATGTTTGTCTATGGAGATTGCATGGTTGTGTGCTTGACCTGTCAGCAACGGCTGTGACTGAAATAGCCAAATCCATTAATTTGAAAGGCTGTCCACATACTTTTGTACGGTCGGCAGGCAAACGTTGGACAATCCTACCGGTGTGCCTGAGCTTTAAGAGAGATCCATTCAGAGAGCCATTCTGACGTCTGCTGAAAGACCACAGAACCCTGAGTCAGAAGAACATTACGGGCTGTTAAAATAAATATTATGCTGACTCAAAGTGTGTAGCTAGCTAGTTAGTGCACACAAGATTTAGATTCTGGGAGATTACAGAGGAACAGACATAGCCGACGGAGGCCAAGCTATAACCATTATAGTGCCCTGGGCCCGGGAGGTTAAACTGAACGCACAGCTTTAACAGTGTGCAGGCTAGGCTATGTGAGGAATGGAAAACAGGACACCAGCCCCTGTCTTATCACCTCACAGATTGCACATGTCATTCCCATGGCACGGGGCTTCTTATTCTTAGAACCCAGGCCACTATGACTGCATCCCAAATGGCACCTTATTCCCCTTTAGAGTGAACTACGTAGGGAATAGGGTGCCATTTGGGACACCGGCTATGTATGTTTTCTTCTGTCAGCATCTCTGTGTTATTGTTGGAACTGCTACCTTCTAAGGTCACTAATGACATCTAAACGTTTCAATCAACTTTAAGGAATGACATGGTCTACCATGTGGGAATGTGCTTTGTGGACACATGCTGAAGGATTTCGTAACATTTTAATGGCAATTCGATTAAAAACAAACTGTTATTCATTTGCCTTCAAGAAATGTTATGTTGTTTGCTTTGTTGAGTCATCTTCTGAGCTGACTGTACTGTGGTTGTGCTCGTGTGGTTGTGCAAATGCACGCGTGCACATACACACAACCACACATACATACACACACACCCCACGCATTACATCTACATCTGGAGCTAGTGCCACTGCCACCACCCTAACAGTCAGAACAGGAAGACAGTGTGAGCACACCAAACAAAGCCTCAGCTCTTTGAACTCCTCTCTCTCTCTCTCGCTCTCTCTCTCTCTCTCTCGCTCTTCTACACTCTAGGAGCTGCCATGGAGGTCGTAGCAGGGCAAACAAACCTCTCTTTGTCATTTGGCTGGGGCTATTGTGGCCCTGGGGTTTACTCTGCTAGGTATGTCATCCTCGGTTAGTCTCGTGTCAATATTGACCCACCTCTAGGTTAGCCTCCAGGCCACCTTCAACTGTGGCTTATAGTCACTTCCACCAGATGACAAAAGATAAGTCTACTCACAACATGGGGGTAAACACTAGTTTAGCACACAAAGGAAAATACACGTGGAGGATGAAGCCTACTGCAATGAGATGATTCATGTCCTGCATAAATGATCAACTGGAAGGCAAGATGTTAGCTCCACAACAAGTGTTAGGGAGCCCTGAATGGGCTGCTATTGATAATTCACACGCAGAGAGAGTGCGAGATCTTACACAGGCCTTCCCTTGTTCCATCTCACTGTCCGTCAACTAATTTGAAGGGGAAGGCAGGGAGGGGATGGACTATACCGTTGCTCTCGCCCTGGATCAGCTGACACCCTCAATGGTGTCATGCTCTTTGATTCGAGAGGAAATGACCCGTAACAGAAAGAAAGTGAGAGAGCAAGCTACTTAATCGATGTGCAGTGAGAGATAGAGAACTCCCTTATGTCAGGAGGAGGATTTGGGACCATGCAAGACATTAAGGAAGGAAGTAAGGGACAGTGTTCTGTCTTTGTATCATTCACATTCTCCTCCCGTGCAGGGCCTGTGAGAACCTCTCCTCAGTCACTACTGTTCTATGTTTGTTTATCCATGCAACACACATCAGTGAACCACACTTCTGGACTGTAATCTAATTCAGAGGTTCACATGGAGAATGGTGAATGAGGTCAAGTGGCTATATAAGCATGCAATGGCCTTCTGGCGCTGGAGGCTAGACACACACACACACACACACTTGAGGCTATCAGCAGGCGTGTGCTTGAAGATCACACTAGAGAATTATCTCTGGACCAGGAGATAGAGATGATCTCACATGAGTAGCAGTATTAGACCTTGGAGGAATGCATGAGAAGAGGCCGCTTTAAATCTTGAAGAAGGAGAATTTATCTGAGTCTGCTCATTTTAGGGCTTTAATCTAATGATTCTTTCTCAGAACCATTTAGAATGACTGAATATCATTCCATTCTATGCCTTACCATTTTTGGCATTTGTGGTTATGCGTTTTAGCTAAATAAGGACAATGTGACCAGACCACTATGTATGTTACCAGCCACTGAAGACACCTCATCAACACTTGCCTATAGGCAAAATGAATGTCTCACATAAATTCTAATAACACCCAAATTCTAGATTATTGTATTGTCTACTAGAGCTCGCAACCTAGTAAATCCCAGAAAATACCTTCACTGCAGCATGTATAAACCCCCACACCCAATAGAATCCATTAAATACCTGACCTTTTCCATATCATCAATTCTCCCTGGCATGACCTCTCCTGACAATGACAACAGACTGGGGGCTGGACTACAGGCCGGCGGGTCTGGAATGAGAAACACAGGAAGGACCAGGGGAGGGGAAGAGTGTTTTGCATACTTCCCGCCAGGGGTCCGGCAGGGACAGAAGGCTCTAGATTACTTTCCTGTTGGGGTCCAGGTAAATAAGCTGTGTTCTTTAATGACTATGTCTCAGGGTGATGTTTTCTTTTCTCCTCTCCTATCCTTGTGATGCTACTGTGATTACTAGTAGGAACCCCATAACCTCTGAAGCCCAGGCTTCTCACATACCAAGACAAGATTTGTAAGGATGGCCACGTAAGACTCGGAACCCCATAGATGAGGAGAAGGGAAAAACAGGCCCTCCTATGGGGCTAGTACACTCTTAGAAAAAAGGGTTCCAAAAAGGTTCTTTGGCTGTCCCCATAGGAGAACCCTTTTGGGTTCCACGTAGAACCCTGTGTAGAAAAATCTCTACATTGAACCAAAAAAGGGTTCTACCTAGAACCAAAAGGGTTCTTCTACCTGCAACCAAAAAGTGTTCTTCGTAGGGTTCCCCTATGGGGACAGCCAAAGGACCATTTAATGTTCTAGATAGACAAAACGGTGCTAGATGTGTAGTCTGTGTCTGGAGCAGGTTGGACAGGACCAACTTTCCATCTAAGTTTATGCGCAAATGCTCCATTGCAATCAACACATGATTTATGCTATCATCAACTTAAGTGTGTGCATATCAGGTTAACATTTTCACATTTGAGTTCCAAATCTCTCATACCGTTGCCCCAACGTGAGTTTTTTCATGTGCGTGATGGCAGAATGCGCTCACTGTTCCAAAATGTGATTGTTATGCAACAGGACAGTTAACAGCCCTGCCCTTAACCTCTCTTGGATTGAGGGCAGTATTTTCACATCTGGATGAAAAGCGTGCCCAAAGTAAACTGCCTGTTACTCAGGCCCAGAAGCAAGGATATGCATATAATTGGTTCATTTGGACAGAAAACATTCTAAAGTTTCTAAAACTGTAAAAATTATGTATAGAACAGAACTGATATGGCAGGAGAAACCCTGAGGACAAACCATCCCTCCCAAAAACTGTTTTAGCCTTCCACTGTTTTCAATGGCTGATACTTTTATTATAAGGCGAAATCCTCCCAGATTGCAGTTCCTAGGGCTTCCACTAAATGTCAAACGTCTTTTGAAAGAGTTTCAGGCTGGTTTTTGGAAAAAATGTAACGTTTTTCTAGGTGGCTCCCATTTTGGCTGTAGTGTCTTCAAGCGCGTGGAAGAGAGTGCGGTCTTTGGCATTTTTCTCCGGTAAAGACAATAGCGATTCTCCGTCTTAAATTGTATTGTTTATTTACGTATTAGTGTACCTAAGGTTTGATTATAAACGTTGTTTGAAAAAAATGTATTAGTAACGTTTGGGATTAATTTTGTATGCATTTTGGTGGATTATTGACTGAAGCGCGCCAGCTAAACTGAGTTTTTATAGATATAACCAGAGGACCATTTGTGATGTATCTGGGACCTGTTGGAGTGCCAACAGAAGATCAAAGGTAAGGCATTTATTATATTGCTATTTCTGACTTTGGTGGCACACCTGCCTGGTTGAAATATGTTTTTCATGCTTTTGTATGCAGGGCGCTGTCCTCAGATAATCGCATGGTGTGCTTTCACCATAAAGCCTTTTTGAAATCTGACACAGTGGCTGAATGTTGGCCAGGTGGGACGCTACCGTCCATAAGAAGTTAAAGCAAGGCAAGCTGCCTGCTAATTATCTATAGGCTATGTTTTAACTTGTCAATTTGAAATGATTTTCAAACAAGTTTTATTTTCTAACAACAGTTTGAATTGAGGTGTGTTCTGCCTCCTCAATAATTCACATAAGTAGGAGCCCATTTCTCTGTTGTGCACAATTTATGTTTGAGGCTTTACTGAGCCGGTCAAACTTCTCTCTTCAATGAGAGCCCAAACACTTCCCTTGTGTTTCCCCAGATCAAGTATGAAGACATTGCGCATCTCTAGTCAGAACAGAATAACGTTTTGCCCCAGCACATTTTCTGTCCTGGCTCCCGCATTGCCTTCCTGGTTGTTTTCCTTACAAATTGTGTGTATTCCTATCAGAGTTTGTGCCTTATTTTCTGTATATCGCATTGTCGTTTCTGCTGTAGTACACCATATGTATGTATGGATCATAATGCATTTACTGTTTTATTCACATGTTTTCAAGTACTGGTGACAAATCATGCTTTCCGATTATTGAATAGATTTCAATGGACACATATGTGATGTGTGTAAGATACTTTTTTGACGGGCCTCCCGACTAGCGCAGTGGTCTAAGGCACTGCATCACAGTGCTAGCTGTGCCACTAGAGATCCCGGTTTGAGTCAAATCAAATCAAATTTTATTTGTCACATACACATGGTTAGCAGATGTTAATGCGAGTGTAGCGAAATGCTTGTGCTTCTAGTTCCGACAATGCAGTAATAACCAACAAGTAATCTAACTAACAATTCCTAAACTACTGTCTTATACACAGTGTAAGGGGATAAAGAATATGTACATAAGGATATATGAATGAGTGATGGTACAGAGCAGCATAGGCAAGATACAGTAGATGGTATAGAGTACAGTATATACATATGAGATGAGTATGTAAACAAAGTGGCATAGTTAAAGTGGCTAGTGATACATGTATTACATAAGGATGCAGTCGGTGATATAGAGTACAGTATATACATATGCATATGAGAAGAATAATGTAGGGTAAGTAACATTATATAAGGTAGCATTGTTTAAAGTGGCTAGTGATATATTTACATAATTTCCCATCAATTCCCATTATTAAAGTGCCTGGAGTTGAGTCAGTGTCAGTGTGTTGGCAGCAGCCACTCAATGTTAGTGGGGGCTGTTTAACAGTCTGATGGCCTTGAGATAGAAGCTGTTTTTCAGTCTCTCGGTCCCAGCTTTGATGCACCTGTACTGACCTCGCCTTCTGGATGATAGTGGGGTGAACAGGCAGTGGCTCGGGTGGTTGATGTCCTTGATGATCTTTATGGCCTTCCTGTAACATCGGGTGGTGTAGGTGTCCTGGAGGGCAGGTAGTTTGCCCCCGGTGATGCGTTGTGCAGACCTCACTACCCTCTGGAGAGCCTTACGGTTGAGGGCGGAGCAGTTGCCGTACCAGGCGGTGATACAGCCCGCCAGGATGCTCTCGATTGTGCATCTGTAGAAGTTTGTGAGTGCTTTTGGTGACAAGCCAAATTTCTTCAGCCTCCTGAGGTTGAAGAGGCGCTGCTGCGCCTTCTTCACGATGCTGTCTGTGTGAGTGGACCAATTCAGTTTGTCTGTGATGTGTATGCCGAGGAACTTAAAACTTGCTACTCTCTCCACTACTGTTCCATCGATGTGGATAGGGGGGTGTTCCCTCTGCTGTTTCCTGAAGTCCACAATCATCTCCTTAGTTTTGTTGACGTTGAGTGTGAGGTTATTTTCCTGACACCACACTCCGAGGGCCCTCACCTCCTCCCTGTAGGCCGTCTCGTCGTTGTTGGTAATCAAGCCTACCACTGTTGTGTCGTCCGCAAACTTGATGATTGAGTTGGAGGCGTGCGTGGCCACGCAGTCGTGGGTGAACAGGGAGTACAGGAGAGGGCTCAGAACGCACCCTTGTGGGGCCCCAGTGTTGAGGATCAGCGGGGAGGAGATGTTGTTACCTACCCTCACCACCTGGGGGCGGCCCGTCAGGAAGTCCAGTACCCAGTTGCACAGGGCGGGGTCGAGACCCAGGGTCTCGAGCTTGATGACGAGCTTGGAGTGTACTATGGTGTTGAATGCCGAGCTGTAGTCGATGAACAGCATTCTCACATAGGTATTCCTCTTGTCCAGATGGGTTAGGGCAGTGTGCAGTGTGGTTGAGATTGCATCGTCTGTGGACCTATTTGGGCGGTAAGCAAATTGGAGTGGGTCTAGGGTGTCAGGTAGGGTGGAGGTGATATGGTCCTTGATATGGTCCTTGACTAGTCTCTCAAAGCACGTAGTCGTTTAGCTCAGTTACCTTAGCTTTCTTGGGAACAGGAACAATGGTGGCCCTCTTGAAGCATGTGGGAACAGCAGACTGGTATAGGGATTGATTGAATATGTCCGTAAACACACCAGCCAGCTGATCTGCGCATGCTCTGAGGGCGCGGCTGGGGATGCCGTCTGGGCCTGCAGCCTTGCGAGGGTTAACACATTTAAATGTTTTGCAGTGAAGGAGAGACCGCATGTTTCCGTTGCAGGCCGTGTCAGTGGCACTGTATTGTCCTCAAAGCGGGCAAAAAAGTTATTTAGTCTGCCTGGGAGCAAGACATCCTGGTCCGTGACTGGGCTGGATTTCTTCCTGTAGTCTGTGATTGACTGTAGACCCTGCCACATGCCTCTTGTGTCTGAGCCGTTGAATTGAGATTCTACTTTGTCTCTGTACTGACGCTTAGCTTGTTTGATTGCCTTACGGAGGGAATAGCTGCACTGTTTGTATTCAGTCATGTTACCAGACACCTTGCCCTGATTGAAAGCAGTGGTTCGCGCTTTCAGTTTCACGCGAATGCTGCCATCAATCCACGGTTTCTGGTTAGGGAATGTTTTAATCGTTGCTATGGGAACGACATCTTCAACGCACGTTCTAATGAACTCGCACACCGAATCAGCGTATTCGTCTATGTTGTTATCTGACGCAATACGAAACATGTCCCAGTCCACGTGATGGAAGCAGTCTTGGAGTGTGGAGTCAGCTTGGTCGGACCAGCGTTGGACAGACCTCAGCGTGGGAGCTTCTTTTTTTAGTTTTTGTCTGTAGGCAGGTATCAGCAAAATGGAGTCGTGGTCAGCTTTTCCGAAAGGGGGGCGGGGCAGGGCCTTATATGCGTCGCGGAAGTTAGAGTAACAGTGATCCAAGGTTTTTCCACCCCTGGTTGCGCAATCGATATGCTGATAAAATTTAGGGAGTCTTGTTTTCAGATTAGCCTTGTTAAAAGAGTCCAGGCTCTGTCGCAGCTGGCCGCGACCCAGGAGACCCATGGGGCGGTGCACAATTGGCCCAGCGGCGTCTGGGTTAGGGGGGGGTTTGGCCGGCAGGGATGTTCTTGTCCCATCGCGCATTAGCGACTCGTGGCGGGCCGGGTTGTCACGTAAGCGTCTGTTAAGATGTTATAACAAGGGATAGTTCACTCTAATGACTTATGGTGCTTTCAAGACAACTGTGAACTCTGAAAGAAACTTGGTAAAATCATGACGCCAATGATCTTCAGGTCGGAAAGTCAGAGCTGTAGAAAGAGGCCAGAGTTCCCGAGTCGGAATCCGAGTTGGATGACCGTTTCTTCCAGTTGCCAGTTGTCTTGAATGCACTGAAGTCGGAGATTTCCCAGTTGTTTTGAAAGCAGCATCAGATTATAACTTTGGTACCTCAGGGTTGCCAGCTCAGACCCCCCTTTCCAGGGATTGTATTTTTATTTATCATATAAACAGACCCCCATCATAGTAATATTTCCTGCATCATATCCCCCTCCGATACCTTCCCCCATCATTTCTACCCCCCCCCCCCCCACACACACACTCACAAACCCCCCTAAAATGTTTTCATCACTGTTTATCTTTCGCACTACAGTTATGCTAGGCAGTAGGCTTGTATTTGGTGTGATGATCTGCAAGGTGAAAAAATGTATTTGCTTTGTGATTTGTCAAAAACAGTAAACAACTTGTCAAGTCATGTGCTCCGGCAAGTACATTGACGCTTTGTAATATGCTAAAAAGTGGCAAAACTAAGTTAATATTTTCAGGCAATGGGCGCAGCCATCTTTGACTTTGTTTATTTGCGTTTTATAGTGAATCACATTCTGGAACTAGGGAGTTTTCGCCAAGTCAAACATAAACAAACATGGCTGCCATCATGAAGAATTTAGCTGCTGTTAGCTTAGCTGACACGCATTTCTTTTCTAAACAACATTACATTAGTCTCTTGTGCTCACCAGAGATGTGGTACATTGTAAACTAGTCTCGCTGTTAGGTCGCTAACTTATGTTTTGTTATTTAAATTGGATTATGGAATGAGCTTGGCTGTGGATGTGTTCCGTGTGATGCTTGGATGATGAAGTTCGCTTTTATCTTTTACAATATAAGGTGAAATTGAGGAATAAAGTTAAAGACCTTTATTTTTCATCGTTAAAAAAATATATAAAAATGCTGTTCAGACAACAATGGTGTTTTAGATGTGTTTGCTGCGTCTTACGTTCCATTGCTACTGCTCCAATCACATATTTGAGATCGTACGCTGCAGGGACACTCAACAATGATCACAAATACATGATTGTACGCGTCAAAGGGTTAAGATTCCACCCTCAGAGCTGGGCATCTTGAGTATGTACAGGGAAATAATGAAATATGTGTGTGTGGGCTGGAGTATGACTTTCATCATCGCGGTGGTCTGATGTTTATACCCACAATTACGCTGGGTGTGTGGTTCTAGCAGCAACAGATGATCTGGTAGGGCATTAAACTTTGTGTGTGTGTGTGTGTGTGTGTGTGTGTGTGTGTGTGTGTGTGTGTGTGTGTGGTTAGAGCACCACAGATCTGGTAGGGCATAAAACTCCAATGTGTGTGCCAGGTCTCTTTTTTTCCCCCACATCATCCTGCAACTCCTAATAAACAGAGTTGTGTCTGGAAGTGCTAAATCACTAACTACCGTTAATCACTTTACAAAAATGCTAAGCATGTCAATTCAATGTGGGGCACAGCTTAGGCAGGCAGATCTCACATGGCCTTAGCTTTAGCAGGTTGGGAGATGAAAGTTTGAGAAAGAAACGCAAAGAAAACATACCTTTATGATAAAACTCCTATAGAGGACCTTGTGCTAGTGTAACTGTTTTGAGTTCAAAGTTAAAGTAGAACATCTTCAACACAAACAAAACATGAGGCAAACCTGTGATTAAACTACTACAGAAGATCGGTGATAATAGTGTATCTTAATCGCCTCTCTTCGAACGAGCACACTCTGGCTGCACTGCCCTAAAAATGATAACTCAAGCAGTTTACATGGAGTGAGTTTGTGAGTGACCGTGTGTGTAGGGACCACCAGCGTTTAAACAAGTCACAATTCATTCAGCTCCCCGCCATCCTACCACAAACTGTTTATGGCCGAGGCCACTGACGGGCTCTGCAGTCACTCTGCAGTATTGACTGCCATGGTTTGACTTCCACCTCTCCCTAGTCTGGCCATGAAATACTGGGTTATTCCCCACAGCTCACAGCCTATCGCTCTCTCTCTCTCAGGGCCATAGCTACATATGAGGACACCGGGGTCCGGACCTCCGCATTTCTTTCACACTTGACAAGGTTTTGCACCATTTTTAAAAATTAATAATGTTGTTAAGACTAAAATAAATAAATTGCAAGTCAACATCTAAATATTGCTGCTCTATCTAGTACCTCATTTCTCTTCCCTGTTGATGGTCCCTCTTTCCGAGAGAGAGAGAGAGAGAGAGACAGGTTGCCTTCACACTCTTGCTTTGAACACCATGCAACAGAAAGAGAAAGAAAACCGTTATGATTTGGCTACAGAATGATGCATTTTTAATCATTTAATAAATCCTCAACCAAATTGTTATCAGTAAAAACACTAACTAATTGGTAGGTCTCCCTTTACTTGTTACTTCTGTGAACTTGCGTTATCCTTTCTCTTCATGAGGGAGAGACATTTGGAATATATCTTAAACATATGTGGGGTTTTGGTAACAGAATGACAAGACACTAGGCAATATTTATCAAACTTAAAGACGGCAAATCATTTCTCCCAAGCTAAATGTAAATGTTGATATTAGCTGGCAAGAGTCTTTACTTCAACATTATTGTGTTGATGTATTTCTACCTTTTAAGACGTTTTCTGCTAGATGTTTATCGAAGACCAATTTGCCATATGTTTTACCAGAAATCAAAGCCATTGCGTATTACACATTTTTTTGGATGGAAAATGGTTGAACAACATATATATATATAATAGTGCCTTGCGAAAGTATTCGGCCCCCTTGAACTTTGCGACCTTTTGCCACATTTCAGGCTTCAAACATAAGGATATAAAACTGTATTTTTTTGTGAAGAATCAACAACAAGTGGGACACAATCATGAAGTGGAACGACATTTATTGGATATTTCAAACTTTTTTAACAAATCAAAAACTGAAAAATTGGGCGTGCAAAATTATTCAGCCCCCTTAAGTTAATAATTTGTAGCGCCACCTTTTGCTGCGATTACAGCTGTAAGTCACTTGGGGTATGTCTCTATCAGTTTTGCACATCGAGAGACTGAAATGTTTTCCCATTCCTCCTTGCAAAACAGCTCGAGCTCAGTGAGGTTGGATGGAGAGCATTTTTGAACAGCAGTTTTCAGTTCTTTCCACAGATTCTCAATTGGATTCAGGTCTGGACTTTGACTTGGCCATTCTAACACCTGGATATGTTTATTTTTGAACCATTCCATTGTAGATTTTGCTTTATGTTTTGGATCATTGTCTTGTTGGAAGACAAATCTCTGTCCCAGTCTCGGGTCTTTTGCAGACTCCATCAGGTTTTCTTCCAGAATGGTCCTGTATTTGGCTCCATCCATCTTCCCATCAATTTTAACCATCTTCCCTGTCCCTGCTGAAGAAAAGCAGGCCCAAACCATGATGCTGCCACCACCATGTTTGACATGTTTGCTTTTACGCCAAACATAATGTTTTGCATTGTTGCCAAAAAGTTCAATTTTGGTTTCATCTGACCAGAGCACCTTCTTCCACATGTTTGGTGTGTCTCCCAGGTGGCTTGTGGCAAACTTTAAACGACTATTATGGATATCTTTAAGATATGTCTTTCTTCTTGCCACTCTTCCATAAAGGCCAGATTTGTGCAATATACGACTGATTGTTGTCCTATGGACAGAGTCTCCCACCTCAGCTGTAGATCTCTGCAGTTCATCCAGAGTGATCATGGGCCTCTTGGCTGCATCTCTGATCAGTCTTCTCCTTGTATGAGCTGAAAGTTTAGAGGGACAGCCAGGTCTTGGTCGATTTGCAGTGGTCTGATACTCCTTCCATTTCAATATTATCGCTTGCACAGTGCTCCTTGGGATGTTTAAAGCTTGGGAAATCTTTTTGTATCCAAATCTGGCTTTAAACTTCTTCACAACAGTATCTCGGACCTGCCTGGTGTGTTCCTTGTTCTTCATGGTGCTCTCTGCGCTTTTAATGGACCTCTGAGACTATCACAGTGCAGGTGCATTTATACAGAGACTTGATTACACACAGGTGGATTGTATTTATCATCATTAGTCATTTAGGTCAACATTGGATCATTCAGAGATCCTCACTGAACTTCTGGAGAGAGTTTGCTGCACTGAAAGTAAAGGGGCTGAATAATTTTGCACGCCCAATTTTTCAGTTTTTGATTTGTTAAAAAAGTTTGAAATATCCAATAAATGTCGTTCCACTTCATGATTGTGTCCCACTTGTTGTTGATTCTTCACAAAAAAATACAGTTTTATCTTTATGTTTGAAGCCTGAAATGTGGCAAAAGGTCGCAAAGTTCAAGGGGGCCGAATACATTCGCAAGGCACTGTATATGGCTCACTATCTCAAAAATATTGACTCTCAGCTTTCATTTGACACCAAATGTGATGAACCTATGAACTTCACATGTTAGTGCTCATGGGGAGTTTTGCATGGAAATACCCTACTGCTTTTAGGCCATTCGACAGGCATGCAGAGAGCTGGCCGAGCCCACACACACAGACACACAGACACACACACTCTGTCTGGGGATAAAAGCCTGCCAGCCCAGTGCCAGAGTGTTTGGCTTGAGAGCGATTTACACGGACGTGAGGGTGATTCATTCAGTCCTGCACAAACACAGCTCTGTGTACATTTCACTGCTAGGGGTATTAAATCAACAGAGGAAACGTATACACATACAGGCACCGGGGCTTTACATTTCTGCTCTTTCGCACTCGGCTAGACGGCTGCCGCACACACACACACACACACACGTGAGCAGCACACTCGCACCCACACACACACAAACAAACGTGCACAAACACACTTTTCTGTGGGTCTGTCACACACACACGTGCACACACACACGCCGACATGTCTGACTTTATGTCTAAGATTGGATTCATGTCTGTGATCAGTCCTCAGTTCTCCACACCTCTAGCTGATGACACACTAATGCACTGGCACACCACAGCACTAATGTTATGGAACCAGTCACTTTCACAGGATGAAAGGTCTACTTGAGTTGAGTAGCCTGGTCTCAGATCTGTTTGTGCTGTATAGCCAACTCCTACTGGCATTGACAGCGACTTTAAGAATTGGTTATACTGCGCCAACAGATATGGGACCAGGCGATTAATAAAGATCATAGTAGTTGGCTATACAGGCCAATAATGTACAAACAGATCTGGGACCAGCCTAATATACTGTAATTTGGGATATTCGTATGAGAATAAGCAGGCAGGGTTATAAACTACACAATCCTGATCCTGTGAGGATTGAACAATACACTGCTGCATATAAAAATCTAATGAAGAACCATCTATTCTACAAACTTAAGATTTATTGAGCTGGCACTCAGTTGGCCATGGTGCATCTACAATGTTTCCAAGGCCATGTCCATGAGAATTTATAACAAACCCAAACTTTTATTTTCCTTCTTGGATTATATTCTGATACATATTAGATGGAAAAATGAAAAAATAAACACATTCATGGTATTCAGCTAAATCTTCCAAAATGAGACATCCAAACATTACTAGATGTTTGGGGCTGTTCCAGAAACCCTTTCCAGGGCCTTTTCTTAGTTCATCCTTTCTCCATAAATAACGACATATTCATGAGAGGATTTGCACCCTCTGCAAACCATTGTAAGCAAGCCTGGTTTCTACAGATTTAATTTCTCCTCCTAGATGATCTAAACAGCTAAATGAACACTGCTGTTCAGTCTAGGCCTAAAGAGATGTGCTTGTGAGGAAATGTATAGAATACTTCATATATAAGCAACTTTGAATATTATATCACAGGAAATCACAACAACATTCGTTGGTGTATGGTGTTACAGTTGAAGTCGGAGGTTTACATACACTTAGGTTGGAGTCATTAAAACTTGTTTTTCAACCACTCCACAAATGTCTTGTTAATAACAAACTATAGTTTTGGCAAGTCGGTTAGGACATATACTTTGTGCATGACACAAGTAATTTTTCCAACAATTGTTTACAGACAGATTATTTCACTTATAATTCACTGTATCACAATTCCAGTGGGTCAGAAGTTTACACACTGTGCCTTTTAAACAACTTGGAAAATTCCATAATGCCCATCGTTATGTTTGGAGGAAAAAGGGGGAGGCTTGCAAGCCGAAGAACACAATCCCAACCATGAAGCATGGGGGTGGCAGCATCATGTTGTGGGGGTGCTTTGCTGCAGGAGGGACTGGTGCACTTAAAACATTTTTTTTTTAATTTTACCTTTATTTAACCAGGCAAGTCAGTTAAGAACAAATTCTTATTTTCAATGACGGCCTAGGAACAGTGGGTTAACTGCCTGTTCAGGGGCAGAACGACAGAATTGTACCTTGTCGGCTCGGGGGTTTGAACTTGCAACCTTCCGGGTACTAGTCCAGCGCTCTAACCACTCGGCTACCCTGCTACACCACTTCACAAAATAGATGGCATCATGAGGCAGGAAAATGATGTGGATATATTGCAGCAACATCTCAAGACATCATTCTGACATTTCACATTCTTAAAATAAATTGGTGATCCTAACTGACCTAAGACATATTTTTGTTCAGTGTAGTTATGTCATAGTTAAATGCCATTGATGAGCTGACCAAAAAGCTGCCAACCAAAGCAGTGAGTGGCTCTTCTGGCCACTAGGTGACACCCCTACCTTGATTTCTGCTCTGAGCCCTCCCTGCCCTATTTTACCCAAGAAATACACACACGCACACACACACACACACACACACACACACACACACACAGCATACCATGGTGTTTCAAACACATGTTTCTGCTCTCAGATTCACTAATAACTTTCACATGGACAGAGATTACACTAACTTAACCCCAAATGGATTGTACCCCATCACCGACTGACCAAGTGTCCAATAAGACCTTCAGTTAAAACTGCTCATGCATAACACTGTGAGACACCAATCTGACGTGTGAGAACTGGTCTGTCTTTTCTCACCTCTGAGCTGACAGGGATTAAACAGGGCTGTGCTAGGGGATCAGCAGATGGATCGAGAGAGTGAGAGACTGTACATAGCCATAATATGACATTTGAAATGTCTCTCTTATTTTGAAACGTATGTGAATGTAATGTTTAGTGTTCATTTCTGATGGTTCATTTTGACTTTTTTAAAAATCTATTTCACTTCTTTTTTTTGGCAATGTAAACACATGTTTCCATGCCAATAAAGCTATCTGTGTTTTTCTTTCCCCCATGCAGCCTACCAGCTGTGGTCACAGTGACAGATTTCAAGCCAGTCTGCCTGGGTCCGTTCATGTCAGTGTGCTTGCTCACACGTGCGTGCGTGCGTGCGTGCGTGTGTCGTCCTGCTCTCCCTCTGGCAGAAACTGAACCCAGGAATTGCCACAGAGCCACACTAGGCTCCATACACTACAAGCCTCCAGAGAGAGCATACATACAGGGTTTATTGGCTTATGTTGATGTTGACTGTCTCCCGTTGGGAGCAAATAGTATTTCAGGAAAGCTTTTGTCAATTAAATACAACAAACGTCCATGTGTTGGTGCCTTTGGCTACCATAAAATATTGTGATGAGTGTGTGCGTGTGTCAGCATTCCCTCACGGAGAGAGTCTAGTTTAACAGTATAACCATCCACCAAGAATGTCAAACACACGAAACGACTGAAAAGTGACACTGTGAACAGAGCGCAAACACAATCTCCCTTCACTAGTTGAGCAGAGCGCACGGCGGCTCGCTTCGAGTCCGGGATGGAATTGCGCAAGGAGAGACGGACAGACAGCGCAGCAGCGGCCACAGTCACAGTGCCTGGCGGAGCAGTTGTCACGAAAGTGACAGGCAACAGCTGAGTCCATACATCTGGAACCCAGGGGGCCTCCACACCTCGAAGCTCGACACATACACACACTATATTTTAGACCGCATAGCCACAAGTACATACAGAAAGGGTTTGTTCCTAAGACCACCACTGAGAAGGAAAGTATTTGTGATCTTATTAAACGGTTAGGCTAGGCTATTTCAATTCTGGAAAGCATTAATAATGATTAACAGACCATGGGGATTCTGAAAACATTATGAATGACATATCTGATATGTAAAATAGGCTATAGAAAGCCCTCGCTTTGACCCTTGCTAAAAAAAATGCCCGGCAAGCGTTCATAGCCAACAGCAGTGCATTTAAATATGATAGAGCATCTGATCGAAAATTCACTTCTCTAGAGGAAAAATTGCCCAATGGTTCTTGTGAATAGTAGCCTAATAAAGCGATGCTACTCGTGATAAATAATTAAATAAACACATTTTACCGGGGAGCTCAATTCAGGCTCTTAAAAGTTCAACGAAATTGCAATATAAAAACAGTTGCCATTATGCCATCTATAGGCAATCATTTGATACTTGAAATACACTGATACAAGGACGCAATATAAATGGTACCCTTACCCCCAAAGAGTTCAAAACCAATATTCCTTGAGTTGTAGAAACGATTCACGTTACGTCGCATTGGCATAGGATGAAATGTCCAGAAAGCGCACCGCTGTCCGGTAGACTTGTCCCGAACTGAGCGGTTAGATTCGTCCAAATGTTGGCGACTGCATGTTGTAGGCAAAACGAGTGAAGGGTCTACTTTGTAAAGTTCACCTACGAATGTCACCGTATCTCCGGTTCGTAATGATCTCAGCTCACGACCAACACCGATATGACATTAGCGTTGCTCTCTGCCAATTGGTTTAAACAAGCAACCCCCACCAATTCCAGAGAGAGAGAGAGAGAGAAACGGATGGAATTCTTGGTAGTCTGGAAAACATTGAAGGTTTAACCGCGAGTTTACCCTGTTTCCATTTACTGGGACTCTTCCAGAGTGTTTGTTATTGCATATCATAAACGGTTAGTCATTCGAAATGTAGGCTGTTTATTTGATTAAATCGTTAAATCTATGAATTGGCCTGCAATTAAGTTAAAACATAATCTTCCCCTCTCTCTCTCTCGTATGAAACCCGCAGGACAGTTCTTTCTTGGTGAGTGAACTCACACCCACTACTGCCCATCCTTTTCCAGCATTCTCCACCCCGTTGACGAGCATCTGCAAAAGCACTGCATAAGTGCAATATGTTATAATTGATTGTTATCACTTAGCATACACCAAAATGACTGGAGCTCGGCTGACTCTAAAATAACGCCCAAAAGGTCAAACGTTAGGTCAGCATTAAGGTCTTTGTGACCACATCGCTTTTCCAAAATGGGACATCAAAGCTAAAAGCTAGATGTGTATTATACGTGTGACAAATGGATGATTCTGATTGGAGGACCTTTGACCCTAACATTGGAATAAGGAGCTCCGTCATTGTTTGACCCAGGTCATGACCCACTGACCGTCACGTCTCGGCCCGTGTGAAAGCATCATAAGTGAGACCAGGTTCTGCAAGCCGAAACCTGTCAATCAATCTCGACCAGTGTGCACACACTGTTTGCAGAGTTCAATGGCGGGAGTGCATCGCTCTGACAGATTTCATCTGGACCAGATGGATGTGTAGCCTATTTCTCCATGGCGTTGCACTTCAATGAAATATATTTTCTCTGTGTGTTTCTTTTCCCCATTTCTCTTCCTCTGAAAAACAACAGTGAGACATACTAAAGAGCTCCACCCAACCATGTTCAAAGTATTTTAGTGTAGACTGGGAGGTAAATAAACAAACAGTGGAACAAGTTCCACATAACTATTATTTTTACAGTATCTTGAAGTTAAGAAACTGTTGAGTCTCGACCAGTGAAGGTTGTAAATTAGTCACACAGATCCTCTTAATGTTCTGTGTTGCTTGGCCATGCATGCTGTCTCCAGAAAGGTCACTGAAGAAGATACCATATGATTTACAACTGCCCTAACGCTCTACGATGGGTTCGATCAGAATGTCATACCCTTTTTCCTAACATTTATCTTGTCCCTCTCTTAATGCTTATCTTTGGCTTATCTAATGCGATATTTATGGCAGTGTTGTAAAAAAAAAAGGCTCTCACAACGCAGCATCACTGGGCTGACAACCATTAGGATGGCTTACATCGTTTGCAGTGTTTCACGGTGTGTGAATGTCGGCGAGACTTCTTCACTGCTACATACAGGGTTTCACATAAACAAATTAAGCCTTGGACTAAAATGCTCCATTGCAATAGCTCCAACAGCCCAAATAATTTCAATGGGACCACTTTGACAAGTTAAGCAATCACTCATATCCAAGCTAAGCAGTTCCAATATATACGGCTGGTTTTCAAATGACTTGATCAGTGAGTGGACAGCGCTATGGAGAGGCATAATTTCATTTGAGGAAAAAAAACACTTTCCATTACAGCTGTGTATTGTGTTTGTTGGGTTTTGTGACAGAACAGAAGTGAATGCTTTTATTGGGCTAAATCTTTAATCCTTTTAACAAGATTGGGAGCTTTAGGGCAGTCCCACGCAGAGATTATTCTCTCTCTCTCTTTCCAGCAAACCTGGTCCAATTAGAAGGAAGATATCGTTTTCCTCAGGAACACTTCCTATTGGAGCTCTGAGCCTCAGACACAAGCCCTCAATAAGAACTTGGTGACTATGCTACTCTCTCCCTCTCTCTATGTCACTGGGCAGGCTTTGCCCTTCAAGCAAAGAGCTCTCTCTCTCTCTCTCTCTCTCTCTCTCTCTCTCTCTCTCTCTCTCTCTCTCTCTCTCTCTCTCTCTCTCTCTCTCTCTCTCTCTCTCTCTCTCTCTCTCTCTCTCTCTCTCTCTCTCTGTGTTTCCGTTATTCATTGAGAGAAAGTTTCCGGTGTGTGTCTAGCTACGACAATAGCTGAGCTTCATCGTGCCTTAAAGTCAAGCCTGCAACAATGGATTCAGTCTGGATACAGTTGTGGTGGGAATGGAGCATTCATCAACACTGAATCTCCCCTCTGCGTATTTCATAGATATGATGTACAACTATATTATATATTGCATAGTGCATACCGTAACAATAAACAGATGAGAACATCAACCTGTTACCGTGCACTGTGGTTGTTTTCACCTGGTTTAGAAGCTCCATTTGATTATTCTAATCTGACAGTTAGGGTAGATAAGCACACTTGGTTATTAACTAGGTGGTGGGAATGCCTCTGGTTGCCGGGTTAGGTAAGGTATTTGCTGTGGCGTTAGTATGGTCTTTAACAAGGGACTTCTCTCCATTTGCTCTCCTTTTTATTTGTGGCTGTATGTTGCCCAGCCCGTTTAGTCAAGATGGTCCGCTTCATTCATGTTATTGTGTTGGCATCGTTTTACTTCTGCTCGCACGGCATTTTGTGCGATTGACACACAAGATTGTTAAATGCAGAATATATAGTATTCTATCATAGCTTATCTGATGAAATGTCTTGAAATAATTAGAATGTAGTTAACCTCGAGTTGACATTATGACATTACGTTCTCTGAAGGGGTGTTTGATGTGCAATTACATCCGAGACATTACAGTCAGTAAGTTGTGTTTTGTTCTGGGACAGTGCTCACTGAGAAAATGGAGAGAGAGAACAAGATATGTACTGTACATACAGAGAGAGAGAGGGAGGGAGAGAGAGAAAGAGAGAGAAGAGGGAGAGAGAGAGAAGAGGGAGGGAGAGAGAGAGAGAGAGAAGAGAGAGAAAGAGAGAAAGAGGTAGAGAGAGAAAGAGGGAGAGAGAGAGAAGAGGAGAGAGATAGAGAGAGAGACTCCAAGCAAGAAAGAAAATACATTTGTATTACGATTCTCCATCCAAACATAATTGAGGGGCTTCTTCTTCCAAAGAGAAGGATCGTGTTGCTGCGTGAGTTTACACAGGAAATCTCTAGTACAAACAAAGGCAGGAAGACAAACAAATGACCAGGGCAGCCTGAGCCAAGCAGCTGGATGTTGCCAGTCCACCAGTCACCTGGCTTTTCTCCACAGCTCAAACACTGGTCTGACCAATTAGAACACACTGCCCCGAGCCAAAGCCCCAAAAGGCCTGCAGGGCTTTCAGCTTTCAGCCAGTTGACTGACTTGGTTTGTTGTTGGGCTGGAGTGCTTGTCACACAGAATGACAAATGGGAGCACATTACTGAAACAAACAAGGCTAATGCTGTGTTGGAGGAGATACAATGGGGGAAAGGGCTTGATTGGTTTTCACTCAATTATCTCAAATAAAACCCATGGAAACAGTGGAGTAATAGATTCTTGTGTTTCTGGATGAAGTACAACAACAAAGGCAAATTTGGCCCTTTTGGTCCAACATGTAGCATGATGCCAGGCAATTAATTGATATGTTACACTTTGGCCTTTGTGGTCTATAATTGGATTTTGGTTTCAGCTTGTTGAAGTAGCCATAGACTGCTACTGAAACGCGACAGCTACAACATGCAGCATAGTTGTGCCAGGATTGCTGCTAGTTGTGGTTCTCCCACTTCATATAGAGTAGGTCTATCGGATGAACTCTGGTTCTTCTCTCCTTTGCCAATTTTGCAGGCTCAAAGGAGAACCTTTCAACAGTCATTCTAAATTAATGGGTTTTCCTGGAATCCTCACTCCTGTCTGCAATCAGTCTTTAACATGCTCCCCCCAACAGACATTTCTGCTGTGCTGCACCGTTGAAAGTGACTTAACATATTTTCGAATGGAATGAGTGCTCCCCTTTGATTTTTCAGTGTAACTTGGAGGGAGTATACATATTCAGTTAGTATCCGCTTCCCTGAAGGCCATATCGGATCACAGAGAGTCTTTGCCAGAGCAATGTAGTCAAATATATGACAAGATTATAAAAAATAATGTTGAAGAAATATGTATGTGGTGCAGGGAAGGAGTGGTTGGAGAGTTTGCCATTGACAGCGCCACACTTTCCCAATATCAAGAAAATACAGTATCTTCTAAAAATTCTTTGCACATTGATATGGTTCCACAGTTCCCCATATTATCAGGGACTTTCACAGACAACAGTCAAACACACAGCGTTAAAATGGTCTAAGGTGCTGCTCCAACCTCCAACATTAACATACTTCCCTTTTGATCTTCATCCAGCTTTGGGGCTTTCAGCCTGGTAATATCTAGCGCTCTACGTGCCGTGGTAGACAACCTGGGACCGGGGGATCATGCCGTCCTCCACATCTCCTCCTTTCCTAACCTGGTGACACACAATGCTTCCCCTATCCCAGAAGACCCAGGTCGGAAGGCCCCCCAGTCGGAATGTCCCCCAGCCAGGCGAAAGGAGTGAGGGGATGGAGGAGACTGGGGTGTTGGGGATCTGGGGAAAGACAAATATGCTTTTTTTTACTCTCACATAGAAATGTGTAGTCAGCACTGTGTATGTCTACTGGATGTCTGATACCACCAAAACTCTACCAATAGTTTTATCACAAAAAAATGGTGCGTTAAATAGCAAATGTTCCTACTCCGGTCTAGGCACGTGCGCTCTAGCCAACAGCTCGCAGTTGCAGTACGAGAAGGCAAGTCTTTATGATGACAGTACTACGGATATGAGCATAAATATTTGTATTTGTCCAACAGCAGTTTGAGCATCGATCACCATGTCACCAGAATATTTGTATTTGTCCGTTAAGCATCGGTCACCAGAATAACACCTTTTGGTTTTTGTTTGAAAGGAGCATCAAGATCACGGTGCACTTTCACCACCCTGTGAAGTTCATCGTAACTCATTTAATCTGTAGCCTAATAGCCTGCATTGTTTCCCGAGTCATAGTGGGATGACCGCACACCATTTCGTGACTCCAAGTCAACTTCACTATGGGCACGTGTCCTGGGCCCTGACCTCCAGAACCAAACAATTATGTCCTGCAGTTAGACATTCCAGCCTGTCTGTTGCAGTCATGTTGCGCTTATTTAAAAAAATATATATATTTTTTTATATTTATTAATTTAACTAGGCAAGTCAGTTAAGAACAAATTCTTATTTACAATGACGGCCTAGGAACAGTGGGTTAACTGCCTGTTCAGGGCCAAACCCGGGCAGCGCTGAGCCGATTGTGCCCTGCACTATGGGACTCCCAATCACGGCCGGTTGTGATACAGCCTGGATTCAAACCAAGTTGTCTGTAGTGACGCCTCTAGTGCTGAGATGCAGTGCCTTAGAGTGCTGTGCCACTCAGGAAAGTATATAAATCATAAGGATGTGGTACTGGTGATGTGGATGTGATAAGGATAAGGATGTGATAAGGATGTGGTACTGGTGATGTGGATGTGATAAGGATAAGGATGAGGATGTGATAAGGATGTGGTACTGGTGATGAGGATGTGATAAGGATGTGGTACTGGTGATGTGGATGTGATAAGGATGAGGATGTGATAAGGATGTGGTACTGGTGATGTGGATGTGATAAGGATGAGGATGTGATAAGGATGTGGTACTGGTGATGTGGATGTGATAAGGATGAGGATGTGATAAGGATGAGGATGTGATAAGGATGTGGTACTGGTTAACACTTCTCCAATCGTTGTTAAGATCTGATATTCGTCACAGCGCAAGACCAGAAGTAGGCCAATGTCATAGGCCCATCATCAACCAATCACATTTCAGGACAGTTAGAAGGACAGTTAGAATACTGAGTAGGCTTTGGCGAATAATCTGTGTAAGCTTGGACATGCAAGGTTCGACTTCAAACAAGGAAGCGAAATAGCGGGGCCATCGTTCTGTACTGTGGTAGGTGGTTTCAGCAACAGCTGTGCTGCACTGTGGTCGACATGGATGATAGCTCTGATGGTATGGATGGGATGATGAAAGTCATGGACCTGGATGGTCTGTGGTGAAAAGGAAAATAAAAAAGAATGGCCCTGCTATAAGCGCTGCGGACAGCGGTGGCACTTCTTGTGTTGAGAACGTGAAGAGGGTGAAGGTAGTGAAAAACAAAAGTAATGATGTGTCAGAGTGGAAAGTTGTAATCCTGTTTGATGCGACCACGGGGTCTCATCTACACCCGATTTGATTAACCAATGCAGTTAAAGAAAGAGATAGGGAAATCACACTAGCCCGGTTCATCGGTAATGGTAGACTGTTAATATTCTGTGCTGACCATGTTCAGCAAGGGCAGATTCTGAAAATGAAAACTCTCAATAGGAAGAAAATCACAAGTCATTTCCCTGGAGCTTCGGCCAGGCTGAGGGGAATCATTTCTGGGGTTCCACTATCTATGTGCATATATTATATAAAATAAAATGTAGAGGGGGGCATACAGGTTGAAGCCAAAAGGCTGTTCAGTAAGAAAGAGGGGCAGAGAAGTGAAAGCCTGTCAGTATTATTCATGTTTGAGAAGGTTTTGCCTAAGAAAGTACAGATGGGCTTCCTGGCTTTCACCGTTAGAGAGTTTTTCCCATCTCCATTAATAAGGTGTTTTAAATGGCAAAGAATGGGACATGTAGCGGCTTTCTACAAATGAAAAAAAAAGATGTGCCAAATGTGGAGGGGAACGTGGGTGGGGGGGTGGGGGGGGGGCAAAGAGCAGCATTTGGTGGATACCAGGTGCAGAAAGAGACTAAAGAGGCTCAAAGATAAACAATCACTCATAATATCTATAATTCAGAGGCTGCAAGGCAGATTGGTGGAACTATTAGGCAGAATGGTGGAGACAATAGGGACAGTCCTGGAATAGGTCGACCTATTGTAAGAAATGTTGCTTATGTTGGTCCAGACACAGATACCAGATCTGTTCAGAGACCTGCCTGCGTTTGTTGGAAAGAAGAAATGCCAAGTTGAAGATCATTGTGGAAGCAGCAACAGAGTTTTTAGGAGAAACAGATGTTACTGTCGCCATGATTGTTGACATGTTGACTCCTAATAATGCTAATGATGGAATGTCTCAGTATGATGATAATTAGAGTTATGGTTTTTGTTATCCTTCAGTGGAACGCCAGAAGCCTTGTAGCCAACGGTCAGGAGTTTTAAGAAATATGCATTAGATTTAGAGATCAAACCTGATGTGATATGTGTTCAAGAAAAATGGCTTATACCACATCTTGATTGTATTATTCCTGGTTATTGTTCAATCAGATGTGATAGGTCAACTGGACAGGGTAGTGGTTGTGCTACGCTCATAAGAGATGGTCTTGTATATCGTAAGAAGATCCAAATGCGTATTATGTCTTATTCAAGTAGGCCACATGAATGTCCTGCAAAGTCCTCCTGTTGTCCCCCATTTGGGTATTTTAAATGTAGTCCACTCCAATTAGCTAGTAGGAATGTTGCTAACTAAATGTTATACAATCTGAGACCACTCCAGTTTAGATGTGCTGCCACTGCTACAAGGCTTCTATGGAATGGGGTGCTCATCTGGGTAAAGTCAAAAATGTCTAGAAAAAAATGTGTTTCTATGTAATGTCACATGTAAACTCATGGAAGGTATTTCCCCCCAAAAATGTATAAAATTCCATCCAAAGTTTACAGTCCAGTTATGTTAAAGTCATTCCACAAGCACGGGGCTGTAATTGGATGTGTCTGTGGAATTCAGCGCTGGGTCACATTGCTTTTGAAATACCATCAACGGCTTTGTTACGCCGCAGAAATAGTTTCAAATGAGGTCACCCACCGCCATGTAGTGAAGCTTCTAGTTCAACACTTTATGTATCACACGTTACATTTTACAGACCCGTAAGGAGGGTTGGAAACACCAAATAACTGGATTTTTGGTTCCGTGTTCACCTCGTTTGGCGTATCAGAACTTGCAGGAGGACACATTTCCTACATTTCCCCTTACACACACACTAACACACCCCTGCACGCACGCACAAACTCACACACACACACACACACACACACACACACACACACACACACACACACACTGTCTATTATGCATTTCTACATTGCCCCTTGTTCCACTTAAAGTGGCGGCAGTGTGGTTGTTGGAATGTGTACAGTGATGAAACTTGTCTTTCCATGCAGGGTCTTTTGCTCGTTCTTGTAGATCAGGATCGTCACCCCGGACGTATGCCAGGAAGGTTCTGTCTGCACGTCTACAGGGCGGCGAGTGTTGTCATCACAAGGGATGGAAGGAGGGAGGAGAGGGGTAGGGAAAGGTAGTCTGGAGTTAACAGCCCCTCTGAGGAATCTGCCCCATTCCCAACATTCCAGACCAGGCGGCCTTCTAGTGGTCTTCCAGATCTGAGCAGAGTGTTTTCTATGGAGGACCATGGTCGCTGCCCCATAGCTCAGCTACGCGACTTTGGAAAAAGTTATTTGAAATCAATGAAATGCTTTGGAGCATTTGCTTTAGCCTGCCTGGGGCTTTAATGGTAGGGGTTTGTAGTGTGCAACTTTTCAATTTGGTTCCATTGCAACAGGCAAACACAGATAAAGTATTTAAAACCATTTCAAATAGTGTTTGAACACAGCTCTGACTGGGCCCCTGCCCCTCCTACCCCAGCTTCTCCCATTACCCAGAAAGCCATGGCATTAACAGATATTTATCAATAATCCGGCCCCTGTACAGACTCGCCACTCAGCCACTCTCCTTTTATTTTATTTCAGCTACCAAAGAGCCGAGGCCAAAGTAGGATTTACATGGGGCTAACACAGCAATACACTGTGACATTGCGACAATATGTAATAGATGCCAATTAGCAAACATATTTATCCTAGACATCTTACAGCATGGAGTACATACATTTTGTGATCCCTGTATGTGTTCACTGTGGGGACCCCAGGCTTTGGCATTGCTCCATGCCTTTACATATGTTTTTCTGAGTGATAGTGATAGTGCGGTCCAATTGATTGAATGTGGTCATGGTACAGAGCAAGAGCATCATGTTGTGGTCGAGAACCACATTAATACTTATCCCCGTAGAGGAGGAAGTAAACAGGGAAAATATCAAAACAGCTTTCTAAGAGAGCGAGAGAGAGAGAGAGAGAGGACCAAGGAGAGAGTAGAATAGTTTGTCCTCAGAGGATCGTTCTGGCCCCTTCCTTTGGTTCCTGATGTGGGAGAGAGCGAGAAAGACAGGCAGGGGAAGAGAGAGCGGAAGACGGAGAGAAAATAAGAGACAGATTTAGAAAGAAAGAGAAGCGGAGTGAGATGGAAAGTGAAAGAGAGAGAGAGCGAGAGAGAGAGAGAGAGACAGAGCCACAGAAAGAGAGAGCGAGAGTGAGAAAGAACAGAACAGTTCGTCCTCAGAGGATCACTCTGGCCCTGCCCTGCTCTAACTGTTTCTGTTGCTGCAGCAGCTACGGCAGCCAGTGTGCTGAATGGAAAGTATGTCAGAGATATATAAAACTATGGGTGGAAGCTGGGAGGTGTGGGGTTTCACACAAGGTTGGGGACAGACAGGCAGTAATGTAATGAGGTTGGATGAGTCTCTGGAGAGGTCTGATACGGCAATACCACTCAGCTTTGATTAGACCATAACGTCACATTAGTACTATACAGTATCGTACAGGCCAGGGCCAGGCTAACTAGGCCCTCCCAAGGTGAGCAGCATGCCTCTGGGACGCCGTGTACGTACGTCTCCAACTGAGCGCTAATGACCAGATGTGTCAAATGGTACAGGGAGCAGAGTGAGTGAACCCTGGATAGAGGCAGGTGGCACACACCGGTGCTCTCCTCCCTCCCATGACACCTCTCTCTTTGGGAGTCTCCGTCTGCCTCTCTCTTTCTCTCTGGGTTCTCCTTTCTCGGTCTATCCCCCTCTCTCTGCCACACGCAGCCTGAACGAGGGGGGCTGTCGTCATCTAAATCGGTCTCTTTCTCACTCCTCACTTCCCATAGGCCATTGTGCCTCAACACTCAATGGACTTGGTGTAGCCTGGAAGTCTTTGCTTTTAAAACCGCTCATGCTTCTCTGTCATTTTGCATGATTGGAATGAGGGACAATACAAACATATGGGCGGTGTGTTTACTAAACTAAGAGAACAGTTAATATTGCAATATCACATACCACCTTTGTGCGATTGACCTTTTACTCTCATTAAAGGTTCTCCTTTGTTAATCTTCGCCATGGGAATCAGATACTGTACAGGTCTCCTCAGTGTCTTCGAGGATATCGCTAATTGGCCACAGAGAAGACTGACTCTCCCCGGGGATCAAACCCACCCAAAACGTTGCTTCAACCCAACCAGGAATCAAACCAATCAACACCTGCACCAATTAAGGAATAACTGAAATCTAATACGCCAACTAACAAGCATATCCCTTAATCTGGGTTTTGTCTGGTGGCTGCCACTATTACTCACTGATGACAGGGAGCCAGATGAGTGTGTGTAGGTACCAGGTCCCTAGGAGCATGTTCTGTATTAAGTAAATACAGAACATGCTAATGGAGTATATTGAGGGACTTGTACAGCTCCGGCTGACTAGTCTCATTGTCCAGATCATACACAGCATGGTATGCACACAGACACACATACGCACGGGCGTACACACACACACACACACACACACACACACACACACACACACACACACACACACACACACACACACACACACACACACACACACACACACACACACACACACACACACACACAGCAGGGTCACGGTGTAGCCCCATTACCCACCAGTCTCCTGTGACATCTGGAGCCAAACATTATTATCATATTTATGAGTCATTCACAAAACCCTGGCACATGGAGTAAACCAGATGAACGTTTTGGAGGAAACAGACGTGGGTGTTCTGATGGAGGAAACACTGATGGATAGTGTCCACTGATGAAATGCATTGCTCAAAGTGGATTTTTAAACGGAACGCATACTTGTAATACTTAAATAGGATGAGTCCTAAATGACACCCTATTCACTATACAGTGCACTACTTTTGACAACAGGGAATACAGATGTAGAATCTTAATTTGAACCTGTTTGCTACAGCAGGAAAATAACCTTGCCCCAACAGGAAATGTTAATTATTATGTGGATTATAATTCATGGACCATTTTGTAGGGGGTGATACATTTTTCTTTAGGGCAAATCAAGTCTGAGCGGATGTGGAAATTACAAACTTTAGAATCCTTTTTAAAACTCAAATGCACTACATGTTTGCATTTCCTGTTGTGCAGGAAAATGCTCAACATCAAAGGAGTGATCCAATTAAGATCCAACATCTGTAGGGTGTCATTTGGCACACAGTCTTGGAATAGATTTGCAAATGGAACACATACTATGATATACTTATTTATATCCTCTCTGTTCCTACTGGCTCATAAAGGCAGACACAAGACCTCTCTACTTCTGACGATCCAAAAGCTTGTTTGGCAGACTGGCTCTGGTTATGATATAGTGGCAGCCTGAAGCTGTGGGGTGGATGCCATATATCAAAAGTCAGTGTTGGATTCAATGTTATAAACTATTACTCCCCAGTAACTATTAACAAAGAACCAACCTTGGTTGAGCTTTTCAGTTTGCCTCACAATGGTGTCAGAGAACACTTTGAGATCAGTTATGAGGAGCTCTGAAACCCTGTGTGTGGTACAATACAGATGTAGGATCTTAATGTGAGCCAGTTTGCTACAACAAGAAAGTAACCCCGCAGCAAACGAAAATGTGTTATTACGTGGATTATAATTAATGGACATTTTTGTAAGGGTTGATACATTTTTTCGTCAGGGCAAATCAAGTCTTGCATTTTAAAGTGAACGTCTTTTTAAACCTCGGAATCCACTGCAAGCTAGCGTTTCCCATTTCCTGTGCAGGAAAATTCTCAGCAACAAGAGAGTGATCAAATTAAGGTCCTACATCTGTGGGTGTTGCCGCTCAAGTGGTGTAGCATAACGGCTGTGTGTAGATTCCTGCCAACTGATTTGTTTCTCCTCCTGTCTTCTTTCTCTCTCTTCTCAGTGTCCATCCATCATGCTAACAAAACACACCCTGTGCTGTATCACACATTTCAGGACCATGTGGAGTGATACTCCTGAGCTCAGCAATAATGCACAGCCATGATGTGTGTGTGTGTGTGTGTGTGTGTGTGTGTGTGTGTGTGTGTGTGTGTGTGTGTGTGTGTGTGTGTTGTTGTTGGTGGTGGTGGTGTGTGTGTATTTGAGACTACGTTACCCTCTTGTGTGCACTTGAGACTCTCAGCTGTGCATGACTTCTTTTACACATCCACACACAGATGCACGCGCACCACACACACAAAGCAATACAGCAATTGGGGGCTGTTACAACTGCGTTAGTCACCCGGGATACAGCCTGTCAACATCATAATGGGATGGGGTTTATAACTATGCTTGGAAGAAAAAACCCACCAAGCAACAAAACCCCCAAAGGAGAAGACTTGTGTAAGCAAATCCCACTGTTCACATTCTCTGTTGCTCTGCTCTTTCATGCACACAGTTATTCTCTCAACACGTGCACGCACACACACACGCACACACACACACACACACACACACACACACACACACACACACACACACACACACACACACACACACACACACACACACACACACACACACACACACACACACACACACACACACACACTATTTAAAACCTCGGCACAGAAATAGAGGTGGACAATAGGCCTAATGAGCCTTGTCACTGGAGATATGAATGTAGGTTGGACCAGCGGCCTGGAGATATATATGGATGTCAAATCGTACACATTGAGCTACATTTGGACACGGACGTTTTGCTCTAGTGTGTTCAGTCTCACAATCAGAGATGAGACCCTACAGAGAACCACAGATGAAGTCTTTGACTGGTCCACTTCCCTGTTCAAACTGTTCCTAAGACAGAAGGCCTCCTCACAGGAGGAGGGCTGGATAGCACTTATTAGAGAACTAAAAATTATTAATAAAACAAAATCAAGTCAAGGAATGTTCTACGGACTCTTTAACCTGCACCAAATAGAGGAGAGATATATAGATAGTTTGTGCATCCCAAATAGAGCCCTATTCCCTGTGTAGATCACAACCTTTGACAAACTTTTGAAAAAAGGAGTGCACTATACAGGGAACAGGGTGCCATTCGGGTGATGGATGGGCTTGTAGTTGTAGTGTGACCTTCGTAACAGAATGAACCAATATACTATAGCCAGTGTTGAGACAAATTCTTATGACTATTACTCACATGGTTAATAAACATTACATTACAGAGCTGTATTTTATTAAAGTACTAGATGTTATATCATCAGCAATATCTTAAGAACAGCAGTACTGCCTTCATGTGGAATGGTAAACATGGTTAAGATACTGTTCTGTGCGTTGTGGTCATTGAGCAGACACTTTTCCAAAGCGACTTACAGAACTGTCAGCGTTAAAAGCTTGTCTCATATTTGGCTTCCATACGTTGACTTGCGTTCCATTGCATTACAGTATGTAGTACAGTATATTCCATCGCAACAATATATTTGGAACACAACAGCAATTCAGGTCAACAGTATGGTATGAAACATGACCTTCGAACGACAGTCTGAATTTTTATGAATAGAAGAAAAAGCAGGCATGTGTACCATTCTGTAGGCTGTCACGGAGCTGTGCAATACAATTCCCAGGGCTTACGTCACTCTGAATGAGACTTGCTATGAATAGTAGAGTGAAGCAGTGATGAGACAGAGCAGAAAGGACAGAGACGCCGTGAGTCACACTAACCGTGGACTGTGACTCCCGACTGCTCCTCTCCAGTCTCCGCTGACTCAAAGTTTAGCCAGCAGGGCTGTGGAGAAGTTGAGCTATATAGTGCCTAGTCTTCACACCAATTGGACAGTCTTCACATTTTGATGCCTTAAAATTACACCTAAAAAGGGATAATATTTTATTTGTTTCCTTCTGATCGACACAACCTGCTCCACATTTTCCAAGTGAAAGAAAGATAATAGAATTTTTTCAAAATGAATACAAATAAAAAAATAAAAACCATTATAGCTGTGAATCATTTTGAATAAGATTCTACCAACTTATCCATTGTTTTTGTCAAAATTGCTCAAGCTCTGTAAATTTGGTTGGGAATCATTGATGGACAGCCATATTCAAACCATGTCTCAGACTTTTAAGCAGATTCAAGTCAGGACTGAGACTGGACCACTCAGCAACCCTCAACACGTGAAAGCCATTCTGGTGTGTCTTTGGCATTAACATTTGTACAGCTGAAGAATTAGACTGAGAGAGATTGTTCTCTAACTTTTTGTCTGTGGTAGCAGAGAGAACAGTCTATGACTAGGGTGGCTGGAGTCTTTGACAATTTTTAGGCCCTTCCTCTGACACCGCCTGGTATAGAGGTTCTGGATGATGCACTGGGGCCGTTCGCACTACCCTCTGTAGTGCTTTGCAGTCGGAGGCCGAGCAGTTGCCATACCAGGCAGGGACGCAACCAGTCAGGATGCTCTCGATGGTGCAGCTGTAGAACCTTTTGAGGATCTGAGGACCCATGCCAAATCTTTTCAGCCTCCTGAAGGAGAATAGGGTTTGTTGTGTCCTCTTCACGACTGTGTTGGTGTGCTTGGACCATGTTAGTTTGTTGGTGTTGTGAACGCTAAGGAACTTGAAGCTCTCAACCTGCTCCACTGCAGCCGCGTCAATGAGAATGGGGGTGTGCTCTGTCCTCTTTTTGCTGTATTCCACGATCATCCCCTTTGTCTTGATCACGTTGAGGGAGAGGTTGTTGTCCTGGCACCACACGGCCAGGTCTCTGACCTCCTCCCTATAGGCTGTCTCGTTGTTGTTGGTGATCAGGCCTACCACTGTTGTGCCATCGGCAAACTTAATGATGGTGTTGAAGTTGGGTCTGGCTGTGCAGTCATGAATGAGCAGGGTGTACAGGAGGGGACTGAGCATGCACCCCTGAGGGGCCCCTGTGTTGAGGATCAGCATGGCGGGTGTGTTGTTACCTACCCTTACCATCTGCGGGCAGCCTGTCAGAAAGTACAGGATCCAGTTGCTGAGGGAGGTGTTTAGTCCCAGGGTTCATAGCTTCGTGATGAGCTTTGAGGGCACTATGGTGTTGAACGCTGAGCTGTAGTCAATGAATAGCATTCTCACATAGGTGTTCCTTTTGTACCTGGTGGGAAAGGGCAGTGTTGAGTGCAATAGAGATTTCGTCATCTGTGGATCTGTTGGGAGGGAGGCAAATTGGAGTGGGTCTACGGTTTCTGGGATAATAGTGTTGATGTAAGCCATGACCAGCCTTTCAAAGCACTTCATGGCTACAGATGTGAGTGCTACAGGTTGGTAGACATTTAGGCAGGTTATTTTGGTGTTCTTGGGCACAGGGACTGGAAGTCTGGCGCCAGGACAACAACCTCTCCCTCAACATGATCAAGGCAAAGGAGATGATCGTGGACTACAGGAAAAGGAGGGCCGAGCACTCCCCCATTTGCATCGATGGGGCTGTAGTGTGGCAGGTTGAGAGCTTCAAGTTCCTTGGTGTCCACATCACCAACAAACTATCATGTCCAAACACACCAAGACAGTCGTGTGACAAGGTCTATTCTCCCTCAGGAGGCTGACAAGATTTGGCATGGACTCTCATATCCTCAAAAAGTTCTACAGCTGCACCATCGAGAGCATCCTGACTGGTTGCATCATCGCCTGGTATGGCAACTGCTCGGCCTCTGACCGCATGGTGCTGCAGAGGGTGCGTATGGCCCAGTACATGACTGGGGCAAAGCTTCCTGCCAATCAGGACCTCTATACCAGGCGGTGTCAGAGGAAGGCCCATACAATTGCCAAAGACATCAGCCACCCTAGTCATAGATTGTTCTCTCTGCTACCGCATGGGGATATCGGAGTGCCAAGTCTAGGTCCAAAAGGCTTCTGAATAGCTTCTACCCCCAAGACATAAGACTGCTGAACAGCTAATCAAATGGCTACCAGGATTATTTGCATGGACTATTTCCAGTTTATTATCTATTATCTATGCATGGTCACCTTACCCATACCTACATGTACATAATATCTCAATTAGCTCGACTAACCTGTACCCACACACATTGACTGTACCGGTACCCCCCTGTATATGGTGTTGTTATTGTTATTTTATTGTTGCTCTTTTATTTTGTAGTTTAGTTTATTCAGTCCATATTTTTTCTTCACTTTTATTTTTCTTAACTGCATTGTTGGTTAAGGGCTTGTAAGTAAGCATTTCACAGTAAGGTCAACAACAGTAGTATTCTGCGCATGTGACAAATACAATTTGATTTGATTTGACCATAAACTCAACAATTTGGTATTAATGACTAAACTTAAATGTTAGTTGAACTTTTACGTGGTTTGACTGACAGCTAAGATAGTATACCACATGTTGTAATTAAAATGTCAAGCAATGGAGTCATTCTGTGACAGCTAAGATGTGGCGCTTAATAGTGTAATTAAAACATCAAGCCATGTCGTAATTCCTTTGCTTGATTTTATTTGGAGATTGGGTCCCAATTTCTGATCCTGGAGAACATTTCACGAGGCAGAGGTGTGTGTGCGTGTGTGCGTGTGCGTGTGCGTGTGCGCGTGTGTGTGAGTGAATTAATTTTCGTGTCAAATTTCCAGTCATCCCTTACGAGAGTAATTGACACATAAACAAACATTACAATGATTTACAGTGTACCCAGTCTGGCACAAAGAGAAGATTCAAGTGTGAAAGTGTTACAGCCTGAATTTAAAATGGATTGTGTCACTGGCCTAGACACAATAATGTCAAAGTGGAATTATATTTTTTGAAATGTTGCTAATTAATGATAAATGAAAAGCTGAAATGTCTTGAGGTAACCCTCCTGCTGCGTTCTGGTCGAATTGGACCAATTTACATGTTCTCTCTGAAAAATGTAGTTAATTTAATCTGATTGTCATCAGGTTCCATGACTTTGTCCACACAGGGCCCCTGAACACACAAAATACATTTGGATGATTTTCATTAAATTTGGGTGTTTTATTTAACTTTTGTACACCTGTGGTGTTCCCAGTCAAAAATGACCGGTCATTAGAAATGAATGGGTGATACTACAATTAGTGTATAAAAGTGAGTTCAGGCACATGCCCATTCATCAGATGGACCCACTTTCTCTCCCAGACCTCCACATGCATGTGTGTTTGAGCACACACACACAAACACACACACACCTCACTCCCCTTCTTGGCTTCCATGTCAACCCCCACAGGAACCTTTCCCCAATAGAATCTTCCCCCACGGGAACCACACCTGTTGGCATTCTCACAATCGTAACATTGTTTCAATAATATATAGAACTTTTCTCACAGCTCTGGTATATAAAGCATTTTTGAGACCTTGATCACAATTCATTCTGTGGCAGCACAATGACCAAACGATATACTGTATGTGAGGCACTTGATCATATCTTTCATCATGACACTGTTGAGGAGGAGAGAGTCCTTGTTAAACTTTAACACAAAGTAGTGATAAATAGCACAGTATGTTTCATCTGAGTATTTGTTATAGTCAAAATAATCCATACATTAAGGTTTAAAAAAAAAAACGAGTTGTATGAGCTCAGGTCAATGAGGCCTACAGGCCATAAATAGAAAATAGAAGTTAAAAATGTGTAATGTTCACAAGAACTTAAGTTGATAAAAAGATCTAACACAACATTAGGAGATAATATATGTATTATTATGGATTTATAATCAGCTGTAATGGAGCGGTCATTTTGGACCGGGAACACAGAATGAATTAACATGAAATGAACACAACAGGAGGGTTAATAAATGTTCAACCTCTTTGTTATTTCAAGCCTAAATAAGTTCAGGTGTAAAACTGTGCTTAACAAGTCACGTAATAAGTTGCATGGAATCACTGTGTGCAATAATAGTGTTTGACTACCTCATCTCTGTACCCCACATATACAATTATCTGTAAGGTCCCTCAGTCGAGCAGTGAATTTCAAACACAGATTCAACCACAAAGACACCTATTGGTACATTGGTAAAAAATAAAAATAAACATACATTGAATATATCCCTTTGAGTATGGTGAAGTTATTAATTACACTTTGGATTCACCTTTCAGCAGGGCAATAACCTAAAGCACCAAGATGATATTGAATGTTCCTGAGTGGTTTTGTTGCAGTTTTGACTTAAATCGGCTTAAAAATATATCGCAAGATTTGAAAATAGGTGTCTAGCAATGATCAACAACCAACTTGACAGAGCTTGAAGAATTTTGAAAAGAATAATGTGCAAATATTGTACAATCCAGGTGTGCAATGCTCTCAGAGACTTACCCAGAAAGACACAGCTGTAATTACTGCCAAAGGTGATTCAAACATGTATTGATTCAGGGGTGTGAATACTTATATAAATGAGATATTTCTGTATTTAATTTTCAATACATTTGCAAACATATCTAATGGCCGGCCTTCTAGCCATCTCCGCTCCACTTTTCATTGTTCCATGTGTTTTGTCTTGTTTCCCCGCACACCTGGTTTACATTCTCTAATCACACTACATATACAGTATATTCCCTCTGTCCCCCCCCATGTCTTTGTGTGGAATTGTTTTTGTTACGTGTTTTGTGTGACGCACCAGGCTGGTTTTTCTCCAGGTACCATGTTCAACCCACAGTGTGTTTAATTGTTAAACATTTAGCATCTTTGTGACTTTGTTGCGCTTTCCACTTTTGCCTTTGGCTGGAGGTTTGTTTGACGCAGCTGCGTCCGTCTGTTGTTTGCTTCGGCCAAAGAAAGTGTGTGCCTGATCACAACTCTTTGCTCTCCTGCACCTGACTTCTACACCAGTAGCGCACAACGTTGAAATACACAATGGACAAAAAAAAACAACATTTAAGGTTCTCCTCCTCGCTCAGCTACATAATGCCAGGGTATATCTGTTGGGCTTTCTGGAATAAGGGGAAGCGAATATTGTGGTTGAAAGGGCAATAGAGGATCAAATGAATTGAAATCTCTCTCTGTCCTGTGTGTGTGTGTGTGTGTGTGTGTGTGTGTGTGTGTGTGTGTGTGTGTGTGTGTGTGTGTGTGTGTGTGTGTGTGTGTGTGTGTGTGTGTGTGTGTGTGTGTGTGTGTGTGTGTGTGTGTGTGTGTGTGTGTGTGATGTCAGAAGGTGAATTCACCAATTTGTAAGTCGCTCTGGATAAGAGCGTCTGCTAAATGACTTAAATGTAATGTGTGTGTGTGTGTGTGTGTGTGTGTGTGTGTGTGTGTGTGTGTGTGTGTGTGTGTGTGTGTGTGTGTGTGCGTGCGTGCGTGCGTGCGTGCGTGCGTGCGTGCGTGCGTGCGTGTGTGTGTGGATGATGAGAATGGGTTCTAAAGTGTTGTACATAAAATGTAATGATTAAAGCGAATAGTTAAATGAATAGCAGTAAAGCAATACTACACTGGCTGTTAAAAAAGACAACATCTTTTCAGTAGAGACTGTATTTCAAAGTGACTTGGCATCAATAATCAATAGGATTCAGGCTGTTTACAAGTCATTGTTCTTTGAACTGCCTCAGTGCAGTTGACCATTTCAAATCGTCCCATTGCTCATTTCATCAATTAGGCCTAATCAGCTGTTCATTCATTGTGTAAGTGGTAACCTACCCCTTCCGAATTGTTTTCCACTTTTCATTTGGAAATAACTGTTATTATGAAAGGTAGAGCCTAAAGGGAAACCCTTTAGGGTAGAAGGCATGCTCGGATGTCTGGGTTTATGACAGGATCGTGTATTCTGGACTTATGCATGTTTATGAACATAAAACACTGCTGAAATAACTTTCCACGACTCTCCAAACCCCTCAAGCAATCAGTGACTAATTTCTGAACTCTTGTATAGTAATAAGTAACATGAATTACAGCCAACCGTTTATTGCATTACTGAGAATGCGTTGGAATTTGGAAACAAAAGCGATTACGTTTTAGGATGGCCTGGGGCTGAAGCTGGGGGTTTGGAGATGGGGATAGAGCTAAGGCTGGAGCTGGAGTTGGGGGTGTGAGGTTAGGGCTGGGGATAGTGGGCTGTGGTTATGGCTGGGGATGAAGAGAGTGCGGGAAACCGGGACTGGAGTTGGGGACTTGAGCCTGGGGAGTAGGGCAGTGGATAGCTTTGGTGCTGGGGCTGGGTATAGTGGAGCTGGGACCGAGGCTGCACCTGGGAGGAGAGAGGTCTCCCTCTCCACGCTACTCTAATCTCTGCCGTTGACATGTGCAGGTCCATGACCCGTCCGTTTTCCCTCTGACAAGTAAGGCCCTCTGATGCAGGCATGGAGGCAGGCAGGGAGGCAGAGACTGACTGAAAAGGCTAGTGAGGGTTAGTCCCTGGTTCCTTCTTTGTGGTGTGGCTGTGGTGTGGATCCCTGGATTGACCAGCTGATTTGGTGTCTCAGAGTCAACTGTATTAGTCAGTTTTTCATAGTTCTTGTTTTTGAGCAATACATGTAAAGTTGATTTGTGTCTACCATTGTTATTGGACACTATAACTTTATGGTTCCGTTTATACAGTTTTATAATGTTTAAAAAAAAGTTTTGTCATTTAGCAGACATTCTTATCCGGTTTGACATACAATAGTGAGTGCATACATTTTCATATGGGTCCCCCGTGGGAATCAAACACACGACCCTGGCATTGCAAACATCATGCTCTACCAACTGAGCCACATCAACGTGATTTTGATATTATGTCAGAAATGTAGAGACGGAGAGAGCGAGATTGCGAGAGACAGAGATGAGAGACAGATAGAGAGAAAATGAAATACAAAAGCACAAGGAAACAAGGTATAGCATAACATAGAGATGCTCCTGTGTCAGAATGGTGTACGCCCAGGGGCCCTCTGGTAGCATCTGGTTTGGTCTGGATCCAGACATCCAGACATTAATAGATGAGTCAGAGTGACTATGACAAATTGAATATCACCAATGAATAATGACAGGGAGGCTCTGTTGGAATGGAGACCTATGGAAACAATTGTCTCAGAGAGCATTGATGCATGGGTGCTCTAAATTGGTAAAGAAATTACACACAAATACTCTAAATGTAAAACACTCCAGTGGAGATCTAGTGGATCTTGTAACGGTTTTCCTCCTCTTCTGAGGAGGAGTAGGAAGGATCGGACCAATATGCAGCGTGGTAAGTGTTCGTCATTTTATTAAACTGAACACTACGATACAAAGTAAACAAAAAGAACAACCGAAACAGTTCCGTCTGGTAACGAATAAAAAGTCAGAAAACACGACAAAAACGAAACAGTCCTATTAGGTGACAAAACACAAAACAGGAAACAACTACCCACAACCCATAGTGGGAAAACAGGCTGCCTAAGTATGGTTCTCAATCAGAGACAACGATAAACAGCTGCCTCTGATTGGGAACCATACCAGGCCAAACACAGAAATACAAAAACATAGAATAACACATATAATGCCCACCCCAACTCATACCCTGACCAAACTAAAATAGAGACATAAAAAAGGAACTAAGGTCAGGACGTGACAGATCTACAGTATCTTTCTTACTCAGTAGAGAATGGTTGACTGACTGCTCTGATTCTGTATGTTTAGTAGAGTTCTACAGCTGACAACAAGTTAACCATGCTTTTATGTAGATTAGTTAATTCAAATATAAATGATATGTAGTATGTTGGTAACATTGAATAATGTTAATGTAAGTCTCCGTTAGTAGTCTTAATAAGATACAAATCTGGCTAACATAATGATAAGAGTTGGGACTGAGAGTTTGGACCAGCATAGCTTTTCTTCTACACAGAGATATGATACGCAAATGCCTGAGGGGTATCGTCAGACGTTTTGCTTGCATCCCAAATGACACCATATTCCCTAAATAGTGCACTAGTTTTGACCAGGGCCCATAGGGGTCAAAAGTTGTACACTTTGTCGGGAATAGAGTGCCATTTGGGACGCAGATTTTGAGTTAGCATGGAACCATGTAGTACTCCTAACTCCCCCGGTCATGCCATAGCTGAACCTACATGGTGGCTTCACATGGTTGTGTCTTTTGACAGCAATCTGTCAACGAACAAACGCAAGTATGTAAACGGAGCAGCCAGAAGGGTGATGGTGAAACGTGGAGGGATGTAATCTCTGCTCTCTTTGTGGTTGAGGAACATCACATGAATAGCCACAGAGAGAGAGGCTAATCTAAGCTCTTACAAATGTGAGAAGATCATTGTAGACTTGTGGTCTATAACAGTTTCAACATTATAACAGACCCGTAGCACAGCATGTGGTGTCGGGGGGTTGGGAAAAGTAATAAGACTGCAAAAAGACACTACCGTTTCACAATGGACAAGTGAAGTTGTATTGTATTATTATTGTAGTTAGGTGAATGGTAGACTCGATGCTGAGACTTGAGACTCCCTAACCATCAATGGTATGTTACAGAGGAAGACATATAGCAGGGAGAATGAACATACATACAGCACCTTCAGAAAGTATTCAGACTCCTTGACTTTTTCCACATTTTGTTACATTACAGCCTTATTCTAAAACGCATTAAAAAAACTATAATCCTCAGCAATCTAAACACAAGACCCCTCAATGACAAAGGGAAAACAGTTTTTTTTTTTTACATTTTTGCAAATTTATAAAACGTAAGCAGAAATACCTTATTTACAAAAGTATTAAGACTCTTTGCTCTGAGACTTGAATTTGAGCTCATGTGCATCCTATTTCCATTGATCATCCTTGAGATGTAAAAACAACTTGATTGGAGTCCACCTGTGGTACATTTGATTGATTGGACATGATTTGGAAAGGCACACACTTGTCGAAATAAGGTCCCACAAAGGAATTGTCTGTAGAGTTCTGAGACAGGATTGTGTCGAGGCCCAGATCTGGGGAAGGGTACCAAGACATTTCTGCAGCATTGAAAGTCCCTAAGAACACAGTAGTAGCCTCCATCATTCTTAAATGGAAGAAGTTTGGAACCACCAAGACTCTTTCTAGAGCTGGTCGCCCGGCCAAACTAGGCAATCGGTGGAGAAGGACCTTGGTCAAGGAGGTGATCAAAAACCTGATTGTCACTCTGACAGAGCTCTAGAGTTCTTCTGTGGAGATGGGAGAACCTTCCAGAAGGACAAATATTTATGCAGCACTCCACCAATCAGGCCTTTATGGTAGAGTGGTCAGACTGAAGCCACTCCTTAGTAAAAGGCACATGACAGCCCACTTGGAGTTTGCCAAAAGGCACCTAAAGACTCTCAGACCATGAGAAACAAAATGTTCTGGTCTGACGAAAGTCACGTCTGGAGGAAACATGGCACCATCCCTATGGTGAAGCATAGTGGTGGAAGCATCATGCTGTGGGGATGTTTTTCAGCGGCAGGGACTGGGAGACTAATCAGGATCGAGGCCAAGATGAACAGAGCAAAGTACAGAGAGATCCTTGATGAACACCTGCTCCACAGCGCTCAGGACCTCAGACTGGAGAGAACGACCCTAAGCACACAGCCAAGAGAAGCTTGAGAGGATCTGTAGAGAAGAATGCAAGAAACTCCCCAAATACAGGTGTGCCAAGCTTGAAGCATCATACCCAAGAGGCTGTAATCGCTGTCTCAGGTGTTTGAACAAAGTACTGAGTAAAGGGTCTAAATACTTATGTACATTTCTACAATACTGTTTTTGCTTTGTCATTATGGGGTATTGTGTGTCGATTGATGAGGTAAAAAAAAATATTTAATAGATTTTAGAATAAGGCTGTAACCTAACAAAATGTAGAAAAAGTCAAAGGATCTGAATACTTTCCTAAGGCATTGTACATGGTTTCACTTTAAAAATAATATAGTGATTCGGCAAGAAACCAGGACAAAAGAACAAGGACCATGATTTTCATGAGATTTAATCCATAGAAGGGTCTTTTGGAGGAAGGATTGTTGACATCAAATCAAAGTTTATTGGTCACATACACAGTTTAGCGGGTGGTATAGCGGTGCCGCAAAATAATTATGTTTCTAGCACCCAACCATGCAGCCAAATGTGAAACAACTAAAATGTAAAGAAAAATTCATTAAAAAGGTAAGAAATCAAGAACAACGGAACAAATCTATTTAACGACCCAAACAGCACTGTACCAGTATCAAAATGCAATTTACACAAGATATACTAAGAATGATAATGTACAGCAGTAGGTATACCCTTACAAAAATACATTTGTTGCTGAGCAAGTTTGTGGGAAATGTGCTGTAAACTAAATAGTCTGCCACAAAATGTTGCCAGAAGTTTGCAAACGTTTGCCATTTGCGGTAAATTTGGCAACAATCATTTTATTGCCACTAGTTGCAAACCGTTTACCAGAAGCTGTTTCTGGTGAACATATGAGTTCCAAGACCAGTAACCGTTGATGACCAATGGTTAGAAACATCTGTTGGAAAATGGAAACAAAGCTACCTAGCTAGCTACCGTACCTAACAGTTGTCTGGTGAGTGTCTTACTTATTAAACTTCTTGGCGCACCCATCCCGTTAGAGGGATCATTTTCGTCATCATCCACTGAATTGCAGAGCGCCAAATTCAAATTGAATTACTAAAACTATTTAATTGTCATAAAATCACAAGTGCAATATAGCAAAACACAGCTTAGCTTGTTGTTAATCCACCTGGCGTGTCAGATTTCAAAAAAGCTTTACAGCGAAATCAAACCAAGCGTTTATGTGAGGACATCTGTCTCAGCAGACAAAACATTACAAATAGTTAGCAGCAAATTAGATTGGTCACGAAAGTCAGAAAAGCAATAAAATGAATCGCTTACCTTTGATGATATTCAGATGTTTGCACTCACGGGACTCCCAGTTACACAATAAATGTTCCTTTTGTTCGATAAAGATTATTTTTATATCCAAAAACTTCCATTTGGTTGGCTCGTTTTGTTCAGAAATCCACAGGCTCGTGCAGGTCATGACAGGCAGACGAAAATTCCAAATAGTATCCGTAAAGTTCGTAGAAACATGTCAAACGTTATTTATAATCAATCCTCAGGTTGTTTTTACAATAAATAATCGATAATATTTCAACCGAACCGTAGCTTTTTCAATAGGAGAGAGAAAATGTCTGCTCCAAGCTGTTGTGCATGCAAAATTCTGGGGACACACAGCCACCCCCTGACGCGATGTGATCGTTCTCATTTTTCAGAATAAAAGGCTGAAACTATGTCTAAAGACTGTTCACACCAAGTGGAAGCCATGGGGAAAGGAATCTGGTTGATATCCCTTTAAATGGAGGGAAGGCATGCAATGGAACAGGGAGCCTTCAAAATAAGAGGCACTTCCTGGTTGGATTTTCCTCAGGTTTTTGCCTGCAATATCAGTTCTGTTATACTCACAGACAATATTTGGACAGTTTTGGAAACTTTTAGAGTGTTTTCTATCCTAATCTGACAATATGCATATTCTAGCTTCTGGGCCTGAGAAATAGGCAGTTTCATTTGGGTATGTTTTTCATCCAAACTTCAAAATACTGCCCCCTACACTCAACAGGTTAACTAATCTTCAACATTTATTAGCTAAATGATGCCTAGTTAGCCATGTCATTTTTTTATGGGATAGAGTGAAACACATTTTGTTGATACCAGTTTCATTCTGTCAGCACCACTGACTGACTGGCTAGCGCTTGGCTAGCTAACGTTAGCTATCATATTTTTGCCCAATTCATTTAATAGGTAGCTAGCTAACTAATGATTTGCTTAAACACTTATATTTGTTGGTGAATACGTTGCTGTATTTTAATATCAATATGCATGTCAATATAAATGTAGCCCATACATTAATTATTTGTAACAATTAGATATTTAATTGCTTTAAAGTAGTAGCTAGGTGATCTTGATCATGTGTTGTTCCTTCTCTCTTTCTAGAAGCAATCAGTTACAAGGCAAAAATACAGATTAACGCCTTCAATCAAACTGAGGCTGTTGAGTGGTGGTTTGTATGGCCCAATTACTGGGTTGCAGGCATTGGGTCAATCAATAGCTGGGTTGTTTTCTGTAAAGGTTGGGCAAGGTTGGGTTGTTGGTGCTGGGTTTTTAAGGTTCGGCTATGGATATTCTTCCGGTACCAGCTGATGAACTCCATCAGAATACTTGCAAGTATTCTAATACAATTGAGTGACTGACGAGTGGACGAGATGTGCAAATGCAGAACGTTTCCACGAAAACTGACTGGTGGAAGAGACATAAATGCAGACTGAGTTTGAATCTGAAAGTGCAGCAAGTGAGTGATAATGAATGGAAAATAGTGAAATCAAAGAATGGAACCTAACTAGGAAAGTTGTAGTAGAAGACAAGGACCTGCCCAATAATGAATTTGTTATTGGACTGCGTTTTTTTTGGACAAGGAGGTTCATTTGGGAAATACATTTGTAATATCTAGGACTGCGAAGAAAGCAGTGGGAAAGGTGATTAGAAGCGGTCATGTTTTGGTTATTGTCTCTAGGAAATCTCCCGACCTCACAGGAATCTTCTGAGCCTGTGTTGGGAGTTGATTAGATCGCTTATTCTTTTTACAGAAAAGCAGGTTGATTTTGTTTAATTTATTTTTTGATAGTCCGTATGATATATACAGTACCAGTCAAGACACACCTACTCATTCACATATGGAAACATGTAGTAACCAAAAAAAGTGTTAAACAAATCAACATATAGTTCATATTTGAGATTCTTCACAGTAGCCACCCTTTGCACACAGCTTTGCACACTCTTGGCATTCTCTCAACCAGCTTCATGAGGTAGCCACCTGGAATGCATTTCAATACAATGTAGAAAATGGTAAAATAATGAAAAACCCTTGAATGAGTAGGTGTCCAAACCTTTGACTGGTACTATATATTTTTTTTACCCACATTATTTACTTTTTGGCATCCTTATTATACACCCGCACAGTAAGTGGTGGAATACATATCTAATTGTTGCGAAAGAGTGGAAAATGGCTAATGTTATTTTGACAGACTAAGGTTGAATGAAAATGGCAACAAACGTTATGAATTATGAATTTGATGGTTGTTCAAGTTAAATGGGTTTTCCTATCATATTTAGGTAGCTAGATAACGTTAACTTGAGAAATAGCTAAGTTAAATTTGATGTAGCCAATTTAGTTTAGCTACCTAGTTATGTTTCTAACATTTCTTTATTTCTGTACTTAAATGCAGATGTCAAGGCCAATAAAGTGACATCTTTGGAAAAATATGCTGAATGAGTGGAACCTGGCCTCTTTGATTCCAAAGTTTGAGGGTAAGTAAAACTGAGAAATTCCTTTTTGAGAGTGGGGACAGAGCTTTGGGGGGAGAAAACATTGATTTTCATTGACCCTGCGTAAAGTGGCATTGATAACCAATAGTACAACCTTAATGGGAAGTTGAAAGACTTAACTTCACCAAAGCCTCTTAGAACCATGCAGCCACGCATGCATACATGCACAGCTGCCATAGATAATCTGGCATTCCTTTTACCATACTTGCTATATTGGTCATTTGCACAGATATTCTGTCAGTGACACACAACACACACATCACAGGCTGGGAGCAGCTCATGGGCACTTAGGGATAAAGTGACTTGTTCAAGGGAACCACAGCAGTAGGTAGTATACAGATCCAGTGTAGCTGGTAACCCTCTGACTGATGGATCAGTCCCTGCAGATTTCCCAGCAGCAGCTTGTGCGTTTGAATATCGGTCTGCCTTTCTAACCTTTAAGCTACTGCCACCACTATTCATTTAGCTCTTTCTTCACTCCCTTGCCTTTGTTCAACCATTTTACCTGGCTTGTCAACCTTTCCTTTCCAACCTTCAACGTATTTAATTTCTAAATGTGGGTGAAACTGTCCCTTAAATGTGGTTAAGGGCGTTGGGCCAGTAACTGATAAGTTGCTGGTTCGAATCCCAGAGCCAGCAAGGTAGACAAATCTGCCATTCTGCCCTTGAGCAAGGCAGGTAACCTCCAACAACAACTACTCCCAGTGTGCCGAAGACGTGGATGTCAATTAAGGCAGTCCGACACACCACTGCTTCAGAAGGCTTGGGTTAAATGTGGAAGACACATATTGGTTTAATGCATTCAGTTGTGCAACTGATTATTTGCACCCTTTACCCTCTATTTTGCAGCTGAAGAGATGTACCAGGAAACACTCTTGCTTTTGGAAGACTCGACTATAGCCTGACGTTATGAAGAACGTAAAAGCCTTACACGAAGTGAGTATTCTGTAAGCGCCACCGATTTTATACACGAGGGTAGGTCCCCTGGACACATGCATGAATACATAGGACTGTGGACACACCAAGCGACTTACCAAGCTTGAGCAGTAGCCAGGTCTTGCTAGGTACATGTTGAAAGATTTTGTTGTGTATTTTGAAAACTGATTGTTGAAAGGAATTTATAATTAATTTAATAGTTTATGCTCCAAACAGAGTCAAATGTGTGAGGGCAGCCCAGACGACCAAGTGGCTGAACATCTGCCCGGAAACCAGGTTGCAGACTGCATGAAGGATACCGCGATACAGAGGGCTCATTGGACCAGCCAGAATAGTCTCTGACAGTCTAGGCCCCATCTGCGAATGCTAGATATTCCATGCATGGTGGGTTACATTTTTTACAAAAACATTAGACATGAATTTGATTATATTTACTGTGATTAACTAGCCTGGCTTACATGACCCACGTGACTCACACTGCGAGAGCTATGACCACACTGGTCTGGAAAGGAAGTTGTTTGTTTACACCTGCAAATTTAAGACGTGGAGGGGGGTATTCAGACCCCTTAACTTTTTCCACAATCTGTTACGTTACAGTCTTATTATAAAATGGATGAAATCGTTATTTTTTTCTCCACAATCTACACACAATACCCCATAATGACAATGTATACAAATGTATTAAAAATTTAAAAAGTAAATATCACATGTACATACTGTAACTATTTAGACCCTTTACTCAGCACTTTGTTGAAGCACCTTTGGTAGCGATTACAGCCTCGGGTCTTCTTGGGTCTGACGTAACAAGCTTGGCACACCTGTATTTGGGGAGTTTCTCCCATTCTTCTCTGAAGATCCTCAAGCTCTGTCAGGTTGGATGGGGAGCGTCACTGAACAGCGGTTTTCAGGTCTGTCCAGAGATGTTCGATTGGGTTCAAGTCCGGTCTCTGTCTGGGCCCCTCAAGGACATTCAGAGACTTGTCCTGAAGCCACTGTGTGCTTAGGGTCGTTGTCCTGTTGGAAGGTGAACCTTCACCCCAGTCTGAGGTCCTGAGCGCTCTTGAGCAGGTTTTCATCAAGGATCTCGCTGTACTTTGCTCCATTCATCTTTCCCTCGATCCTGGCTAGTCTTCCAGTCCCTGCCTTTGAAAAACCTCCCCACAGCATGATGCTGCCACCACTATGGTTCACCGTAGGGATGGTGCCAGGTTTTCTCCAGATGTGACGCTTGGCATTCAGGCCAAAGATTTAAATCTTGGTTTCATTAGACCAGAGAATCTTGTTTCTCATGGTGTGAGTCCTTTTGGTGCCTTTTGGCAAACTACAAGCGGACTGTCATGTGCCTTTTACTGAGGAGTGGCTTCCTTCTGGCCACTCTACCATAAAGGCCTGGTGGTTGCGGCCTGCAGAGATGGTTGCCCTTCTGGAAGGTTCTCCCATCTCCTCAGAGAAACTATTGAGCTCTTTCTGAGTGATCATCGGGTTCTTGGTCACCTCCCTGACCAAGGCCCTTCTCCCATGATTGCTCAGTTAGGCCTGGTGGCCAGCTCTAGGAAGAATCCAAACTTCTTCCATTTAAGAATGGTGGAGGGCGTTGTGTTCTTGGGGACTTTCAATGCTGCAGACATTTTTTGATACCCTTCCCCAGATCTGGTTCTCGAGACAATCCTGTCTCGGAGATCTACGGACAATTCCTGGCTTGGTTTTTGCCCTGACATGCACTGTCAACTGTGGGACCTTATTTCGACAGATGTGTGCCTTTCCAAATCGTGTCCAATCATTTGAATTTACCACAGGTGGACTCCAATGAAGTTGTGGAATCATCAAGGATGATCAATGGAAACAGGATGCACCGGAACTCAATTTCGAGTCTCATATCAAAGGGTCTGAACACTTCTGTAAATAAGGTATTTCTGTTTTTATTTGCAAAAATGTCTAAAAACCTGTTTTCCCTTTGTCATTATGGGTTATTGTGTGTAAATGGATTAAATAAAAATGTTTGTTCATCAATTTTAGAATACGGCTGTAACGTAACAAAATGTGGAAAAGGTGAAGGGGTCAGAATACTTTCCGAATGCACTGTATAAAATAAAATAATGTTTTCTTTCATAAAATGGACTACTACAGCCCAGAGAAACGCATTGAATAACACATTCATAAATGGCAAAAATACAATAATAAATCAGAAAGAAACCACAAGAAACACGTTTTTGAACTGTCTGTCCTATATCTAGGATATATAAGAAAGATCAGGAAATATATACTATATTTATATAGTATATTCTTGGCTTTGGTGCACCTCTCGTTCTTGGCTTTGATGCACCTGTACTGTCTCCGTCTGTCGGACAGTAGCCGAGTGAACAGTCCATGGCTTGGGTGACTGAGGACCTTGATGATCTTCTTGGCCTTCCTTTGACACCGGGTGCTGTAGATGTTCTGGAGGGAAGGCAGTTTGACCCCGGTGATCCGTTGGGTTGTCTGCACCACCCTCTGGCAGTGATGCAGCCCAACATAATTCTCTCAATGATGTATCTGTAGCAGTTGTTGAGGATCATACGGGCCATGCCAAATGTCTCCAACTGCCTTAGGTTGTAGAAGCGCCGTTGCGCTTTTTTCACCACGATGTAGGTTTCCCGAGACCATTTGTGACTGATCGCCTTGATTCGGTCTTATGTAGTAAAATTTGGAATTGTGTTTTTTTACATTGGATAAAGGCAGAGTCACAGAGCTACACGATGGCATATCATACACTGCATTTGAGGAACAATGGGAAAGTAATTCTGCTTTGAAAGTTGATAAACTTGTAACCTCACTTTTGAGAAAATGGCATTTGAATGTTTTGGTACCTACTAGAGAGCTCTTCTTTGTCTACACCCATTCAGCACCCATTGCTAGCTACTGCCACACAAATGAGAGAACAGCTTACTGACCATTTTACTCGCCCAACAGAGCTGGTTAGGCTGTTTTATATGTTACCCAGAGCGTTGATGACTGTAACTGTGATGCTGGCAACAATTTATGCTTTTTTGCCAAAGTTTACTGACACTGGCCATATTCAACGGGTGCTAAGAGTTTGTACATTTGTCAGTTATTCGGCGCTCTGGCACACTCAGATGAGTGCTCTGAAATCGGGAGTAGAAACATGTAATATCTGAAAATCTTACCAGTGCTTTGAAGGTAGCCAGAGTGAATTTACCAGCTACGTCTATCAACAGTTGTCACATTGACATTCTATTGAAATGGATACTTGCATAGTGGAATCTTTTGTTAAGATATGTAGTTAGTTTGCTAGCTAAACAATTAACCATAATCCCAACTCATAACGTTACTACCCTGCATGAATTTTCAGATAGCTAACCAAACAGGTTCAATGTTAGCTAGCTAACATTAGGTTATAACTATCAAAGCAAATGGCTCTGAGATATGAATAATAAGATCATACATGTAATGTTAGCTAGCAAGCCAGCAGGCTAACATGAGCTACTATTTAACTTAAAATGAAAAATACTTTCTGTCAAAATTAGAAATGTGTCATTTTTGAAAACATAGCTAGCTAGACTATCAAACCTGTATAGATCATGAACGGAAGCTTCTCCCTCTCACGGATGCCATGGTTGCCCTTAGTTTGAAGATGTAATCTGGAGACAGGTGTTTTCTCCATCTCCTTAGCTGTCATACTCTAATTTCACTGATTTCAAAACTCGATCCTCCAGAAAGTGGAGGGCAACACTTATGTAATTCTACTACGCGATATATACTTTAAAAAAGCTGCGTTAGACAGGATTAGCAACACATACTGACCAGCTCAAATAGACTGAAGCGTGCTATATAGCAGACCAATCCGAACTCATCTCTCGGCATGTCCATCCCACTAATTATCTCAGCCAATCATGGCTAGCAGGAACGTTGCTGTCTTTTCTGTGGCTAAACCAACTAGGCTCGTAATTTAACAAATGTATTCAAATTTACAGGTGTCATGTAAGTTTATTATTAAGGACATGAAGGCTCACATATTCCAGAAGGCATTTCTGCTGGAAAAACGCATTTTGATTAAAAATAAAGTAGTCACCCGCGACATATGCCTAGTTTCCTAAAACTAGTCTTATTTCAGGTCCTCAGTGATGTGCACGCAGACAAACTTGAAGCTGTTGACCCTATCCACTGCGGCCCCGTCGATGAGGATTTGTATATTTGACATTTGTCAAATACTCCAGATTGTAATGACATTTCAAATCAACACTGTAGGGAAATGTGAAAATCTCCATTTCAAAATATGAAAGACGTGTAAAAATGTGGATCTAGCTAGATCATGATTTCCTACCAGCTAACATGGCAGAAAATAGCTGCATAAAAGCAGTGCAAACGTAGTGTACTGTACTGTATGTTCCTGCCTGTTGATCTACATGCAGGATTTAAGAGTTTTTAAAGTCATTTTGCTTAAGGGAGGCATCTCTTCCAGAGCAGAGTGTATGTGTAAGTGATGTATGGAGACGTCGAAAGGATGTGTGGTACATGAGTTAGAGGCAGAATCGCTGTTGTATAAAGAGGATGGTTTATGTCTTTCTAGTCCTGACCACTGTACGCCACACACACACACACACACACACACACACACACACACACACACACACACACACACACACACACACACACACACACACACACACACACACACACACAGGCTGTAGCTTATTCCCGACAGCCAGACTGGTTTTGTCACACAGAGACAGGCTGTCCCAGTCCAGGTCCGGTGAGACCAGTGGTCGGTCTCATTCAAAGAATGGCTGGTTTGGGAGACACAGAAGGCCTTGGAACTTATTTTCAGACCACATGTTGACTCACTTTGAGTTTTAACAGTAGTGTCTGTCTGCTTTGGGTTCCTCTTCCTCCTCTTCTGTCATCTACCTTAGACAGAGGGAGTGAGAGAGAGGGGCTGGAGGAGAGAGAGATGGAGGGATGGGATCACTGGAGCTAGTATATACAACTAGTATATGTAAGTAGATACTAGTATATGTATGTAGGAAGGGGAATACCTAGTCAGTTGCACAACTGAATGCATTCAACCGAAATGTGTCTTCCACATTTAACTCAACCCCTCTGAATCGGAAAGGTGCAGGCGGTTACCTTAGTCAACGTCAAGGGAGCAGTTGTTTGGGGGTTAACTGTCTTGCTCAAGGGCAGAGGGCAGAACAGCAGATTATTCCACTTTACCGGCTCGGGTAGTCAAACCAGCAGCCTTTTGGTTACTGGTCCAACACTCTTATCCTCTAGACTACCTGCTGCCAGAGACAAGATGCTCTGTGCTGGCCTGGTTACCCATCACCACAGTTGCTGGATGGTGCTGGAAAGGACAATGTGAAAAATACCTGAGCCAGTTCACATTGTCCTTTCCAGCACCATTCTAGCAACTGTGGTGGATAGGTAACCAGGCCAGCACAGTGCATCTTGTCTCTGCTGAGTAGTGTGAAAAGGGAACTAGTGGCATGGTCTCCATAAAGCCCACATTTACTGTGGATCAGAGCAAGAGGTCTTCACGGTTCCAACTCACTGATCCGAATACCCGAGTCCCATAAATAATGTCACGGGTCGGATCTGATATGATTGTCACAGGTCTCTGATATGTGTAATTTAAACTGACATGTACGGAAGGACCCTTACATGACTGCTGCAGTAGATAGAGCGAAATCATTTATGCTGCTGCACTTACTTTTCACAAGAATAGCGTGTGACAAGGTGACCCCGACAGAGAGGGCTGCCTCGTTTCTAGTCCTTAGGAAACTTTGCAGTATTTAGTTTTTGTTATGTATTATTTCTTACATTGTTAGCCCAGAAAATCGTAAGCGTTTTTACATACAGCCGGGAAAACTATTGGATATCAGAGCGACATCAACTTACCAGCATACGACCAGGAATACAACTTTCCTGAAGCGGATCATTTGTCCGAACCACAGGGTATTTGAACTGATTCCAGAGGCTGACCCAAAACAATGCCACCGGAGAAAAGGAAGACGGAATGGTCTTCTGGTCAGACTTCGGAGGCGGGCACACCACCCACCACTTCCGAGTATATTACTCGCTAATGTCCAGTCTCTAGATAACAAGGTCGACGAAATCAGGGTAAGGGTTTCATTCCAGAGAGACATCAGGGATTGTAACATACTGTTTCACAGAAACATGTCTCTCTGGATATGCTGTCGGAGTTGGTACAGCCACCTGGATTCTTTGTGTGTCGCGCTGACAGTAATAAACCTCTCCCCGGGAAGAAGAAGGGCGGAGGTGTATGTTAGGTGGTGTATGCTACCAAGGACTGTGGGCTCTCCTTCTCTGTGGCCGACTTGAGTAAGACATTTAAATGTGTTAACCCTCGCAAGGCTGCCTGCCCAGACGGCATCCCAAGCCTCGTCCTCAGAGCATGCGCAGACCAGCTGGCTGGTGTGTTTACGGACATATTCAATCTCTCCCTAACCCAGTCTGCTGTCCCCACATGCTTGAAGAATGCCACCATTGTTTCTGTATCCAAGAATGCAAAGGTAACTGAACTAAATGACAATCTGCCATCATAAAGTGCTTTGAGAGACTTGGCAAGGATCATACCTATCACCCTAGACCCACTTCAATTTGCTTACTGCCCCAATAGGTCCATAGACTATGCAATCTCCATCACCCTATCCCATCTGGACAAGAGGAATACCTATGTAAGAACGCTGTTCATTGACTATAGCTCAGCATTCAACACCGTAGTACCCTCAAAGCTCATCATTAAGCTTGAGGCCCCGGGTCTCAATCCCACCCTGTGCAACTGGGTCCTGGACTTCCTGACGGGCCACCCCCCAGGTGGTGAAGGTAGGAAACAACACCTCCACTTCGCTGATCCTCAACACTGGGGCAACCCACAAGGGTGCGTGCTCAGCCCCCTCCTGTACTCCCTGTTCACCCATGACTGAGTGGCCATGCATGCCTCAAACTCAATCATCAAGTTTGCAGACGACACAACAATAGTAAAAAACGACGAGACAGCCTACAGGGAGGATGTGAGGGAACTCAGAGTATGGTGTCAGGAAAACAACCTCTCAACGTCAACAAAACAAAGAATATTATTGTGGACTTCAGGAAACAGCAGAGGGAGTATCACCCCATCCACATTGACGGGACAGTACTGGAGAAGGTGGGAAGTTTTAAGTTCCTCAGCATACACATCACGGACAAACTGAAATGGTCCACCCACACAGACAGTGTGGTGAAGAAACCTCAGGAGGTTGAAGAAATGTGGCTTGTCACCTAAAACCCTCACAAACGTTCTTTATTTTAATTAAACTTTTACCCCCTTTTCTCCCCAATTTCGTGCTATCCAATTGTTAGTAGTTACTATCTTGTCTCATCGCTAAAACACCCATAAGGGCTTGGGAGAGACGAAGGTCGAAAGACATGCGTCCTTCGAAACACAACCCAACCAAACCGCACTGCTTCTTAACACAGCGCGCATCCAACCCGGAAGCCAGCCGCACCAATGTGTCGGAGGAAACACTGTGCACCTGGCGATCTGCTTAGCACGCACTGCGCCAGGCCCGCCACAGGAGTCGCAGGTGCGTGATGAGACAAGGATATCCCTTCCGGCCCTCCCTAACCCGGACGACGCTAGGCCAATTGTGCGTCGCCCCACGGACCTCCCGGTCATGGCCGGCTGCGACAGAGCCTGGGCTCGAACGGATGTTCTTTATTTTTTATATTTTCTATATTGTAGAATAAAAGTGAAGACATCAAAACTATGAAATAACACAAATGTAATTATGTAGTAACCAAAAAAGTGTTAAACATATTTTTGATTCTTCAAAGTAGCCACCCTTTGAATTGATGACAGCTTTGCACACTCTTGGCATTCTCTCAACCAGCTTCACCTGGAATGCTTTTCCAACCGTCTTAAAGGTGTTCCCACATTTGCTAAGCACTTGTTGGCTGCTTTTCCTCACTCTGCGGTCCAAAACATCCCAAACCATCTCAATTGGGTTGAGGTCAGGTGATTGGGGAGGACATGTCATCTGATGCAGCACTCCATCACTTTCCTTCTTGATCAAATAGCCCTTACACAGCCTGGAGGTGTGTTGTGTCATTGTCCTGTTAAAAACAAATGATAATGCCAATAAGTGCAAACCAGATGGGATGGCGTATTGCTGCAGAATGCTGTGGTAGCCATGCTGGTTAAGTGCGCCTTGAACTCTAAATGAATCACGGATAGTGTAACCAGCAAAGCACCCCCACACATCGCACCTCCTCCTCCATGCTTCACGGTGGGAACCACACATGCAGAGATCATCATTCACCTACTCCGCGTCTCACAAAGACACAACGGTTGCAACCAAAAATCTAATTTGGACAGATTTCCACCAGTCTAATGTCCATTGCTTGTGTTTCTTGGCCCAATCAAGTCTCTTCTTATTGGTGTCCTTCTCTAGTGACTTCTTTGCAGCAATTCGACCAGGAACTCGTAATTCACACAGTGTCCTCTGAACAGTTGATGTTGAGATGTGTCTGTTACTTGAACTCTGAAGCATTTATTTAGGCTGCAATTTCTCAGGCTGGTAACTCTAACTTAGTCTCTGTAGCAGAGGTAACTCTGGGTCTTCCTTTCCTGTGTCGGTCCTCATGAGAGCTAGTTTCATCATAGTGCTTCATGGTTTTTGCTGCTGTACAAAAATCTTGAAATTTTCCACATTGACTGGCCATGTCGTTTCTCTTGGCTTATTTGAGCTGTTCTTGCCGTATTATGGACTTAGTGTTTTACCAAATAGGGCTCTCTTCTGTATACCACCCCTACCTTGTCACAACACAACTGATTAGCTCCAACGCACTAAGAAGGATAGAAATTCCACAAATTAACTTATATCAAGGCAAACCTTTTAATTTAAATGCATTCCAGGTGAGTACCTCATGAAGCCGGTTGAGAGAATTCCAAGAGTGTGCAAAGCTGTCATCATTTCAAATGGTAGCTACTTTGAAGAATCTTAAATATAAAATATATTTTTTGAACACTTTTTTTGAACACTTTTCAGAAATGTTACTTCATAGTTTTGATGTCTTCACTATTATTCTACAATGTAGAAAATATAAAAAATAAAGAAAAACCCTTGAATGAGTAGGTGTGTCCAAACTTTTGACTGGTACTGTATGAAGACAATTATGCATATCGGGTCCGGATGGGAAAGGCCCAGGTCAATTTCGGAATGGGTACAACATTTTTGACCCGTGAAGGCCTCTAATCAGAGCTGGCTGGTTTCTGACTCTTCTCTCTCTCTGAGACCCTGCATTCATACCAAGTTGTTTTCATTCCCCCACCTTCGCTTCACAGCTACCTAGCTGTTTTCTCAAGCCACAGCATTCCTGAAAAAAAGTGTTTGCTTATACACACCTGGATCACGGCCATTCATTCGATACTCTGCATTTTTCAATTATACAGCAGCAGCACGTTGCCAAAAAATATGCACTTTCTCGCTCTATGCAACACGAAGTGTAAAGCGATTTGGCACAGATCTGAGCAAAGAGACAGGGGGGGGGGGACTGTATTAAACTCATGCTTCCTAATTCTTCACTTAGTATAAAAATGCAAGTGTATCTTTGACACACACACGCACATTGGTGAAACTTTACTACAGCACTGTAAGTTTGTTAGATAACTGTCCCAACAAGGTTTTGAAACACACTGGGGCACTTTCTGTTAGTGCTGTAAACAAACCAAGGATATATCACAGCCCTTTAATTAAAGGGAAGTACAGACGGCAAGGAAGTGAACCGGCATTCCTGATCACAGCAAGATGCTGTACAGGCAATGACACAGGGGATTGTCTACACATGTTAATGGACATTTACAGTCTAATTGATCTAATCCCAATTTCAACTATGCTGTTCAGACTTTGGGCTTGTTTCCCAGACACAGAATAAGCTTAGTCCTCGACTAAAAATAATGTTCAATGGAATTTCGCTTCTTGGTCTTATTAATGAATTTGTCTGGCATCTATCACGTCATTGCTTTGTCTTGACTTACTCCTTTTTTCCCATGTATCATACGAACGATCCCTCAGATGTTCTTAACCGTTGATCATCACTATACTGCCGATGACATTCAATGATCTGAGGGACTTACTGGGTGTTCATGGAAACAGTTGGCATGCTGTTGCACGTCCGTCCATCTATCCTGCCTGTGTTTTGGCCTGCCGTTAGATCTCCAGATGGTTGAGCTGAATGCACTGCAGCCTAATGTGTCATCACCATCACAGCACTTACAGGAACTAATGATGGCTTGGCTGAATGTCCCACGCCACAGGGCAAACTAACTCTGCCATCATGGTCACATTTATCCATTCTAATTCTATTTCTATCATCACAGAACATCAACTTGAATGGGATTGTCCAATCCAGTTATTCTAATTTCTATGCGCTGGACTGCCTGCCTCTTGTACATTTGCCCCAGAGCATACCTACAGTCGGCTCAGGTCAGACGAATGCCAGGTAAAAGTACTGAATGTCCCATTCTAACTTGATTCTTAGAGAGAACAGGAGTTGCGCGAAGCTTGAAGCCATGCATTGATGACATCAGCCATTGCAGTCAATTGAGGTGATGTTGCATGCATGTCAAAAGCAATCAGAGAATAAAGGGAGGTAACGTGAATGTAGGTTTTTGCCCTTATCTCACTCAAACAAGTTGATTGTATAGTGACAAAATTGTCTTTGTGAACAAGTAGAATACATTAATTATACAAACAAACAAGTACTTCTCAGAACCCCACAATTGTCTTCTCATCAGAACAGTGAGGACATCCATAGATCAAGCTTATAAAACGGTACATTTTGATCCTAATTAATGATCCTCATTAATTAACAGAAATGCCTTGATGCCATAATGACATTTCAAGTATCAATGTGCATCCACTGTCCCGCAGCCCAGCCAGGCATTCATAAACTTAATCTCCCCTTGTAAAAAAGTCTTGACATTATTTCCCCATGCTTCTTGCCTAACATTTGGTTTGGTACAGCAGACAGACAGCGAGGCTTATATTACCCCTATCTGACCTGTGCAACATGTAGCATTTTATTTTATTTTTTATCTCCACCATGTCATACATATGAACGTGACGAGATTGACAGGTTCTCTGATCCAGGCAAATTCATTTATCAGGATCATTATAATGCTATATCCAAGGAATTGGCAATAGAAACCAAGGTAAAACAAACTAAAATGCACATAGTTCTCTGTCATTTCAGCCACTTGATGTGATTATGTTTCAGCTTAAATTGGCTAGCGAGCTAGCAAAGGAGCAGTATTGTTAGCCTAGCTATCCTCCATAACTACTGTATCATATTGACTTGACAATCAGCTGGTTGTTGCCTATTTATAAATTGTTTGTTAAATCATTATTTGCTGAAGTTCTTGGTTACTATTTTTTGAAATTCTTGTCTCTCGTCATCATTAAAACTCTGCTAGCTAGCTACATGCCAATGATTTATTTAGCATGGCAACGTGGAATAAATGGAATGAACGACAAGGTCAAAACATGAGAATAGAATTTACGACCAGCCGGTATGGGTAGCAACTTCAGAACCAACAACTGGCTTTTGCCCATACTATATCGTCTGGTGGAAGGATGAAATGAAACTAATTTACCAATTAAAATTGTTTTTTTTGTTATGTGTTGGCAACCGTTTCATAAAATCAATAAGGTCCTCGAACCTGGGGATTCTCTTGTGCTAACTCCCTCCTAAGGGCTGTTTTCCAGCCCTTTGCTTTGCCTCGGGTCTCAGAACAGCTCTTAATTGGGAGTTATCGCACGATAATCCCCAGGTTCTCATGCCTTATTGCTTAATTAATGGGTCATTTGTTTGTATTTCACCACTAGCATGTAGTGATGACATTTACAGTATCACTGTCAGCAGACTGGGTAGTCTCTTCTCCCTATCTCTATGCTCTCACTGTGAGCATGGATATCTGTGTTGGTGTCTAACATGGCCTAGGAACACCCCTATGTGGACATGCATGCCAGTATCGCCCATGCTCCTGGGCCTAGGGGTCGCCCCTATGGGAGCAGGGATCACAGTATACACCTCCATGCCAGAGAGATGTGCTGTACGACTGTACTGACGGCAGGTGGGGGTGAGATTCAGGCGCCACATAGGCAACCCTGACGTGGGCCAGGTTTCAAAACAACTCTCCTTTCTTCCGTTGGCACTTTTGTCTCTAGATGGTCTCGATGATTCTCACGCAGCAGAAGTGAAATAAATACTTCTCTGTTGTTCTCTCAGCGGTTTACCGGAGGCCACTGTTTGAGTCTAGCAGTCTTACAGTAACACTGTGTACTGTAGCTACTAGCCTCTACATGGCGGGCATACATTTTTTCCTAGATGGACTGATTCACGGGTCTGATTCATAAAGTATGTAGCGAGAAATATTTTATATCCTCTAAGTTGTTATATCTGCAGGTTACCGGAGTCCGCTATTCATGCATTCTTACAGTAACACTGTGTACTGTAGACATATCTCTCTATGGCAGACATACTACACAGCTCTGTTTTTCATTCTCTCTCTCGCTCCCTCTTTCTCTCTCCTCTATCTCTGTGACTTCAGCAGTCGTGCTTACCCATCCACAGAACATTGGGAAAGCTAGATGTGGAATGTCTGAAATCCATTTCATTACATTCCCCTCTCGCAGGATCTTGATATGATTCACAGCTCCATTACCAGTGGATGTCTGGCTCTAGCTCAGTAAAGCTCCCAGAGTCTTGGCCTGGAATCGAAGGGGGACCCTCCCATGGTGCTTCACTTTGTTGTGGTGGGAAGCAGTGCTGCTATCCCACCAGGGATCTCTGGAGCATGGCATGCGTTACCAAATTGCATCCTATTCCCTACTAGTGGCCCTATTGGCCCTGGCCAAAAGTAGTGCCTGAAATTGGTAATATAGAGTGCAATTTGGGACACAGACATTGAAAGTGCCCACAATTAAAGACGGTTAGAAAACTGTTGCTGAAATTTTAAAAGACATCCAAAACAACATTTAAACCTGTGGAGTTTCTGGAGGGTGTGCTTAGGCTGAGACTAAGCTGACGCAAAAGCCAATTTGGAGTGAGAGTGGAAAAAAAAAAGATTACAACCACAGACTTTGGTTTGGACGCTGCAAGTTGTTTACTGCCAAGAACAGCAACTTGGTGCAGGAAACAAGATCATTCTAACACTACGAATAGGTCCAAAGCTCATGTAGAAACATTAAATTCATTGTCTACATTTGATTAAATACAAATTGCTTTTTAATTCTAAAAGTCTTTAACCTCACATAATTTGCCTCCATGTGATATTGCATAGAACATCAATCAAGAGAGGAGAGACGTTTTCAGAGTTATAGCCAAACCCCAGAGGACTTTCTCCCTTACATTTAACATGTCAGGTAAAACGGCCGTTGGTTTTGTCAGTTGGAGTCTACACGAGGTAGTATAAATCTGAAACTGACAGGAGCTCAGGGGCCCAGGAGTGAGGGAAGGGGCTGGAAGAAGAGGAGGGCTGATGTGTTTCCCTATTCTGCATGTCAGAGAGGCATGTGTGTTCTACATTATATATGGCCTATTACTATTCTCACTCACACGGAGACTTGACAAAACAAAAAAGTTAAACCACTATTAAATGACTGTGTTAACCACAAGGCTCAACAGACTCCGTGATGGCAAGGCAAGGGCTTGTGGTTTCTGCATTGAGAGCTGTGAACCCAATTTTGGTTTTGTTGTGGCGGGTAGTTTGTCTCCAACATGCCCTAGGGGTGTCTGGGTAGTTCACAGCCAGCCAGGAAGGGAGGGCAGGAAGGCGTGCGCTCATTTCAGAGACCCACGGTTCACCACAGACTGAACTCAGAGCCTGGGGGTCATCAGAGGTCAGAGGTCAGCTGCCCCAGCCCACTGGGCACACACTGGTTGAATCAACGTAGAATAGACATTTAATTAATGTCTGTGTCCAGTGGGAGGGCATGGTGGGAAAGAACACGACAAACAACAACATCAACAGTTAGATATAAGGTAGACATTTTATTTTATTAGGATCCCCATTAGCTGACGCCATGACGAGAGCTAGTTTTCCTGCGGTCATAACATTCACAACCCGAATTCTAATGTTAATTCATGAGCAGGATCCTCATCCTCATTGTATGACCAGCATGTTGATCAGTTGATCCTGGTGTTATACATACTTTACAGCATATTGTTATGCCATGACTAGAATGCAGCTGAGATGTGTTGAATGCTAGATGAGAACCATAGCTCAGGACTTTCAGTCAATTATTCTGATGGTTCTAATAAAGACCTTAAGGTCCAAAATGTTCCACTACTAATCTACAAAGAATAGCACAATTGTCAGCTTCAATTGTGAGTCTTGCATTTTTTTCTATGACTTACAAGAGTCAATCGGTGAGTCTGACAGACATACCAGCTAAATGGACTCCTCTTTGCTTTAAAGGGGAATTTCACCCTGGCGGAATCTGGGCTTGTTTTCCTCATGCTTGAAGCATTTATAGGACAGTGAGATGTGTTTCACACATAATTGCCCAAGAGGAAGGCAGGCCAGAGCTTCACACGCTGAATGATATACCCTATGACAGCTTCCTGTGTATTGTTTCTCTTGGTCTGAGCGGGAGTTTACTGAGGAATGGCTTCCACCTGGCCACTTTACCATCAATTCCTGCTTGGTGGAGTGCTGCAGAGATGGTTTTCCTTCTGGAAGGTTCTCCTATCTCCACAGAGGAACTCTTGAGCTCTGTCAGAGTCACCATCGGGTTCTTGGTCACCTCCCTGACCAAGGCCCTTCTCCCCCGATTGCTCAGTTTGACTGGGCCAGCTATAGTAAGATTCTTGGTGGTTCCAAACTTCTTCCATTTAAAAATTATGGAGTCCACTGTGTTCTTGGGGATCTTCAATGCTGCATAAATGTTTTAGTTCCCTTCTCCAGAACTGTGCCTCGACACAATCTTGTCTCGGTGCTCTACAGACAATTCCCTCGACCTCATGGCTTGGTTTTTCCCCCTAACATGCACTGTCAACTGTGGGACCTTTTATATAGACAGGTGTATGCCTTTCCAAATCATGTCCAATCAATTGAATTTATCACAGGCGGACTCCAATCAAGTTGTAGAAACATCTCAAGGATGATCAATGGAAACAGGATGCACCTGAGCTCAATTTTGAGTCTAATAGCAAAGGGTCTGAATAGTTATGTAACGTATTTCTTCTAACTCCTCCTCTGAAGAAGAGGTGGAACAAGGATCGGACCAAAATGCAACGTGGTTCATTCGATACATCTTTAATGATGAAGAACACGAACAATACAAAACAACAAACGTCGAAAACCGAAACAGCCCTGACTGGTGCAACAAACACAGAGACAGGAACAATCACCCACAAACACACAGTGAAACCCAGGCTACCTAAATATGGTTCCCAATCAGAGACAACGATAATCACCTGACTCTGATTGAGAACCGCCTCAGGCAGCCATAGACTAATCTATACACCCCACACAACCCCAAGACGAAACACACTACAAATAAACCCATGTCACACCCTGGCCTGACCCAATAAATGAAGATAACATAATAAATATAGACCAGGGCGTGACAAGTTATGTAAATAGGCATCTGTTTTTTGTTTTTAATACATTTGCAAAAATTTCTAAACCTGTTTTCGCTATGTCATTATGGGGTATTGTGTGTAGACTGATTAAAAAATGTCAATTAATTTTAGAATAAGGCTGTAACGTAACAAAATGTGGAAAAAGTGAAGGGTTCTGATTACTTTCAGAATGCACTGTACATTATGAATGTTTCAACTGGAGTATAGCGAAGAGGATTTGAAACAAAGAGTTGGATTTTGCTCAAGTTAGAAGCTCAGATACAGCTGGTGCCAGCACCGAGAGGACAGATGAGAAATAGGGCACCTAGCTAAGTTTTTTGTCCTGCAAGCCACCTAGCTAGCTAGCTAACTTTAGTTTATCTACTGAAACACTAGTGTGTATTGCTGGCCAACAAACTTCTGTGTTACAGTGGGGGGAAATTAAGTTATTTTTCTGTTTGCTAACATAGCTAGCTAGCTACGTAGCTAACTCGCTAAGTTAGCCAGCTAAACAACTACCGGTAGCCATATCGATGACTAAAAATAGAAGAGGTTTTACAATCGGATTACTTTTGTATCTTAATTGTAAAACCTCTTCTCTTTTTAGTCATATATTTGGCTAGCTACTTAACAGCAAGATATAAAATTACAACCAGCCAACTAAAACTAGTCTAACCTAAAATTGATGTTATGCTTGCACGGTTCAACTGTCGTTCAAACTGTACAGTAGAGTATAATACCGTGTGCTGACTGGGCTTCTTGCTGGAGTGGATTCTAGATACAGAATTCCTTTGCATGCGTTTGTCATTGTAGCAGAACTGCATCCCATGAACTAATCCCTCGAGGTATTAGACATTTCGCTGGATTTCAGGCAGATGACTCATGAGGAGCTGAATGGCAGTTTGATCAGGACAACACTCCTCCCACAGCCTTACAAGTATTCCCTGAACTTACTGTATGTTTATTTGGTAAGGCAATTTCATCATGACCACCTCTCCCATCATCTGCTCATTACCAGTTCTCTTAGCGACAGATTGTTACACTAGATAATGTGATTTAACCAACGATTTTTGGTATCCATTACTAGGAGTTACAGGATAGGTACTGTTTGTTGCAGCACAGAGAATTTTCTACCAACCTTAGCAATGCCATCTTCATCCCCCATTATGGGAAACAGGAGTCTCGTAAAATGTCCCCAGTTGCAGAGGGTCGGTTAGAAAATGCTTTGTTTTTAAAATAAATACTTTTTTGCTCCATAAAGTAATACTAAAATAAGGACAATGCCCTTGTGTCTATTTCAAGTCTTCTCACTTATTAATTGAGAAAGGTCTGTCATCATGACATGCAGTACTTTGGGGTGGACACCCACCTATCTCGATCAATGAGAGAAGACTTGAAATAGACAAGATGTTCACAAAAATATTTGGGTAAATCACATTATCTGTTACTACAGTTCTCTGCACTTGTGTGTCTCTACACCTGAGACACACGGAACTGTATCACACTGTTCATACAATATTTTGGTATGTTGCTTTTACCATATTTGTTGTTGAATACCCAGTTGTCCCGAGTTAGCATTAAATAGTGTACACTCCTGTATTTTAGATTTGAGATCTGAATCTGAAGCGTCTGTTTGATGCTACAGAGCCATGTACAGTTTATCTAAATATCTTCTGTGATTTTGATCAAAGACCAATTGGCGAAAAAAAACATTTGGTGATACTGCACATCTCCCGGAAAGTCATGCTTGTGGTCTTAGCATTTTACTCTTTTTTTGTGGAAGGGATGTAGGGAAACATGCTTTTGTTGATAAAGGTATCAACCGAGTGGGACTGGCAAGCATATTGTTTAGGGACAATGAGTGGACATTGGGAGCTGCTTTTAAGAGGAAAGATCACTCAACTACAGTAAGTGAAGAAGGTGTGAAAAGTCTTAGGATGGCAGTTCTTACACAGTATGAATTGTTGTGTATGGGAGATCGAGGAGAAATGGCACCTCGATCGTTCTCACCTCGATTTACTAAGCACAACCCTGCACAACAAAAAAGTACTGTCTGTAAACCTCCCCCAGCCCATTGACTTTGACAGATCATTATTGTCAACAGTCGCCCTTTGCAGGAGAATTTTGTAGACATTTCTTTGTATTTTGTTTTGAGAATTTGCAGAGAGAATACTGAGGTGGTTGTGTCATTACTATTGTAGTCAGTTTTTATATATTTCAGTGTCCCTTGCTGGTTTCTGTCCCACAACCTTGTTGTGCTACATAACTGCATAACTCCATAACTCCTCATGCTTGTGTACCCAAAATATCCCCGCATTGGGGTATTTTTCAGCAGGGTACTGTGGAATGACTCCAAATAACCTGAGTTTTACAAAAATAAAATGTTAAAAGAGAAGAGGGCCAGATTGATTACATGGTCTGGAAGGTACTCTATGGTCCTCAGGCTACGTCTAACCACTTGTAACCCCATAACACAAACAGAAACTATGCAAACAACGGCCCAATTCATATTTATACCATACTATAAATTGAGGTACCTTAGCCGTCAGCTTGAAATATTTTGGCCAAATTACCTAAACCTTGTGCAGAGCTAGGGGTTGGAAGCGCATGTTGGTGGAATCAGATTATGTACCATCTACAACAAAATACACAACAATACACAATATAACCACCCCACTAATTGTATATTGATCTCTATTAGACTGACTAGCTAAGCATTTCAATATTGTCAGTTTGCTGTTAGCTAACTAGCATCACCACATTGGCAGCAATATTGCTAGCCAGCTGAGAATGGCTGAGAACCAATCATACATGATTTATAGACATTCATCGTTGCTATCAACACACACAGAGTGCGTTAGCTATATCAACAATTCTATTTTTGGTAACAGAGTGTTTTCCAGACAAGGGTGGAATAGATGGATACCAAATTGAGAGACTCTTTATTTGGTAGCATTAGCTAGCTTGTGTTAGCTTACGTCAGTTAAAGGTAGACTGAACAAACAAATATTTTTACTCTGCTGAAGGGAGCTAGCTACCAGTTTAGCATTGACTACCATGGCATCGGCAAAATTGATTGACAGTGTGTATACCAAAAGATAGCTATATGATTTAGCTGATGGCTTTCAGAGTTCATTGCAGGACTGTAACGTTAGCTAGCTAACTTACCCAGCTAGGCTAGCAAGCTAGAAAATGTTTGGTTACCTCTAATAGAGAATCTTCTGTTTTGTTGTGAAGGGGGAAAACATGTATGATATCGCATCACTTCTCAGCTGTCGTTGAAATGGATTTGCGGTGAATCTGTGGTAGGTAGAATGTTGAAGGATAACTAACTTACACACTTATTTGTAATTAGCACAGCCAGGCATTCGCTATGAATGCCGGACTTTCTGGTTCACTATGAGCAGGCGAATACACAGGGTGTCGAAACTTTCCGATTCTAGCAGTGAAATTAAAATGTGCTTGTGCTAGTTTATGGTTTAGATAATTGTGATGTTTATACAAAAACTTGAATGTTGTTAATATAGTAATGACTGTATGCCGTGGCAGAGCCAGGGTGATTTTCCCCTTTAACATGACACCCTCTCTTAGACTACTCAGTGGCAATGATAGCCTCTACAAGCTATATAAATATGGACTGGAGGCATTAAATGGGGATACGGTGAAAGGCTAATTAGCTTTTAAAGCGGGATAACAAAAACAGAGTGGGCCCCACTGCAAATCTTCAGGAGCTTTTAGAGAGTGCCCAGCTAGCAACAATCGTTCCCACAACTTTAGAGAACATTCACTTAATAGTCTCGGGTCATTAGCTAACATTTTCATAGGAATGTTCCCGTGATGTGCAAGGAATGTTTCCAAGAGACTTTTATCCCTTTAATGTCAAATAGAACTTACACAGAACATGGTTGCCATGTTCTCAGAACATAATATATTAATGTTCTTGACACGTTTCATGAATGTTGCAAGAACATGAATATGTCCAGTTTCTGTGGGTTAGGAGAATATTATTCCATCAATGTCAAACTAAACATATACAGAACATGGTCGCCATTTTCTCAGAATATAAGATTTTAATGCTCCAGACACATTTCATGTTCTCAAGAAACGTATCTGAGAACATAGCGACCATGTTCTGTGTATTTTATTACATTTATATTTAACCTTTATTTAACTAGGCAAAGCGTATGTTGGTGAAATGTTGATATATGTTGATAATGTTGATGATGTTGATATAATACTCTCTTAACCCACAGAAAACTGGACACATGAATGTCCTTGCAACGTCCCATGAAACGTGTCTAGAACATTAATATTGCATATTCTGAGAACATGGTAACCACGTTCTGGGTGTGTTTTGTTTGACAGTAAGGGAATGTTCTCCTAAATCTTATGCCAACACGTACTAAAAAGGTTCTCAGAAGAACTAACAGAAATGTGTTAGCTGGGTGGTGCTCATCACGCTAGTGTGTGCGCGCACATGATGCTGGTGACCCCAGGGTAGTGTAAACATTCTATTTGCCCTTTATGACTCGCCAGCAATTACCAAGACACCCCCAGGGCGCCCGCCCTGCTGTATGCATTTAACTGGCTTGCCTAGACTGACTGCCCCGACCACCACTCTGCACAAAGAAACAAGCTCTCATTTTCTCTCTCTCCAGTCCACCTTCCACCCCAGCCACCCAATCAAAGAACATCAGCATGGGGCTCGTGAATCCAGCTTCGTAAAAATGGATGAGAGGAATTCTCCTTTGCCTAATGGAGATCTGTCTTTGAATGATTTGTTCGCCTTCACTTTTGTTATTTACATGAAATTACCTTAGTGTTGTTGTCGCTTGTGAGAATGGGAAAAGCCATAATCTGGATTGCATTAGTAAATAGCCTACAGTCCAATCTGATTGTGATAAACAAAATGCCCATCTGTGAAATCAGACTAATATTGAATCAATATCATATTTATCACAATACAATGACAGATCCCTGTAATATCAAATAACACATATTGAGAATGGTCTTGAGAAACTGAACCTCAAGGCCAGACATAGCAGGGGATATACTTTTGCATAGTCTGAGATGCATCATCTATAGTCACCATGGCTCTGCTACATTTGTCAAAATGTGTTGACTTTGTAAAGGTCTGCTCTGCTAATTGGTGCCTTGGCCCTCACTGTCTGTCTGGCAGCAATGACCCTCCACTGACACATGCCACTGATGACGTTATTGTCTGTCTGAAGCCCTGGCTCACACACGTGTAGGCACGGCCTGAATGAATGTTCTCTCTGTTACCTGGAGCTTCATGGAAAATGGTCCAATTGGACAATGCCTAAGGACTAGTCAGCCCTTCCCCCTCTGAAGGGCCAAAATGTATGTCTATGTGACATTATCCAGAGCACTGACTATGGTGATAGGTCATATAGCATTGTTCTATGTTTGGTATCTACAGTATCCAGAGCACTGACTATGGTGATAGAACAATGCTACATGACCTATATTTGGTATCTACTATAAGAGGTGCATAGCTGGCTGCAGGGAAGTCAGGCGCAGGAGAGCAGACATGGGTAACAACCGGAGCAGTTTATTTAGGCAAAACAAAATACAGGTCGAAATAACCTGTCGCATACCAGTTCGAAATGCACAATTACTTTACAACAAACAATTCCACACACAGATATGGGGGAACCAGAGGGTATTATACACGTCACGTAATGAGGGAATGTAAACCAGGTGTGTGGGAAAACAAGACAAAACAATTGGAAAATGAAAGGTGGATCGGCGATGGCTAGAAGACCGGTGACGTCGACCGCTGAACGCCGCCCGAACAAGGAGAGGAACCGTCTTCGGCAGAAGTCATGACATCTACAGTATCCAGAGTACTGACTATTGTGATAGAACAATGCTATATGATCTATGTTTGGTATCTACAGTATCCAGAGCACTGACTATTGTGATAGATACCAAACATAGAACGATGCTATATAATCTATCTGAAATTTGTTGACTGAGGATAACTCTGATGCTATCTATATGGATGTATGACCTCTGTGGTATCTGTACAGGGGGAACTCGGAATGTACAGGGGGAACTCGGAATTACTCTATACAGAGAGATTTTATTGTCTTCTCAGTAATTATTTCTTATTTATTTTGGTCTCATCCCCCACACAAGCTTTTAGATGCTGGTTACACTGTAAGCTTGGTATTGTTTGGTTGGCCAATGGTGGTAGGTTATGGGTTGAAAGGTTACACCTTCAGATGTTATAAATGGAATTAAAGGCCTTTGCTCTCTCTCTTATCTTCTATTCAGTCCATGGAGGAAGGTTGCATGATCAAGTTTCATTTCCTATGCTTCTAGGCCTCTGGCCTAATAGGCATCTCTTTGTTAATGCTTTGTTAACCTTTGGATCTTTGTTTGCTTTGTAAGTTAAGCTTCATGCCTTGTATGTGAATACATTCATTGTACAATGTTAATTAAATATCTGCCTATGATTTAGACAGTTCTCAGACCAATTTTTGCTAGTAAATGTCAACTCATTGACAAATGCTTCCTTGTACAGTATATCTTAATTATCTTTATGAAGTCTTATTGAGAGTTGCATGTGAAGTGTATATATACAGTGCATTCGGAAAGTATTCAGACCCCTTGACTTTTACAGTACCAGTCAAAAGTTTGGACACACCTACTCATTCAAGGGTTTTTCTTTAATGTTTTATATTTTTTGCATTGTAGAATAAAAGTGAAGACATCAAAACTATGAAATAACACACATAGAATCATGTAGTAATCAAAATATATTTTAGATTCTTCAAAGTAGCCACCCTATGCCTTGATGACAGCTTTGCACACTTTTGACATTCTCTCAACCAGCTTCATGAGGAATGCTTTTCCAACTATCTTGAAGAAAGCTTAACTTTCTGAACATTCGAGACGTGTAGTCCACTTGTCATTCCAATCTCCTTTGCATTAGCGTAGCCTCTTCTGTACCCTGTTAACTATGTGTCTATCTATCCCTGTTCTCTCCTCTCTGCACAGACCATACAAACGCTCCACACCGCGTGGCCGCGGCCACCCTAATCTGGTGGTCCCAGCGCGCACGACCCACGTGGAGTTCCTGGTCTCCGGTAGCCTCTGGAACTGCCGATCTGCGGCCAACAAGGCAGAGTTCATCTCAGCCTATGCCTCCCTCCAGTCCCTCGACTTCCTGGCACTGACGGAAACATGGATCACCACAGATAACACTGCTACTCCTACTGCTCTCTCTTCGTCCGCCCACGTGTTCTCGCACACCCCGAGAGCTTCTGGTCAGCGGGGTGGTGGCACCGGGATCCTCATCTCTCCCAAGTGGTCATTCTCTCTCTCTCCCCTTACCCATCTATCTATCGCCTCCTTTGAATTCCATGCTGTCACAGTTACCAGCCCTTTCAAGCTTAACATTCTTATCATTTATCGCCCTCCAGGTTCCCTCGGAGAGTTCATCAATGAGCTTGATGCCTTGATAAGCTCCTTTCCTGAGGACGGCTCACCTCTCACAGTCCTGGGCGACTTTAACCTCCCCACGTCTACCTTTGACTCATTCCTCTCTGCCTCCTTCTTTCCACTCCTCTCCTCTTTTGACCTCACCCTCTCACCTTCCCCCTACTCACAAGGCAGGCAATACGCTCGACCTCATCTTTACTAGATGCTGTTCTTCCACTAACCTCACTGCAACTCCTCCAAGTCTCCGACCACTACCTTGTATCCTTTTCCCTCTCGCTCTCATCCAACACTTCCCACACTGCCCCTACTCGGATGGTATCGCGCCGTCCCAACCTTCGCTCTCTCTCCCCCGCTACTCTTTCCTCTTCCATCCTTTCATCTCTTCCCTCTGCTCATACCTTCTCCAACCTTTCTCCTGACTCTGCCTCCTCAACCCTCCTCTCTTCCCTTTCTGCATCCTTTGACTCTCTATGTCCCCTATCCTCCAGGCCGGCTCGGTCCTCCCCTCCCGCTCCGTGGCTCGATGACTCATTGCGAGCTCACAGAACAGAGCTCCGGGCAGCCGAGCGGAAATGGAGGAAAATCGCCTCCCTGCGGACCTGGCATCCTTTCACTCCCTCCTCTCTACATTTTCCTCCTCTGTCTCTGCTGCTAAAGCCACTTTCTACCACTCTAAATTCCAAGCATCTGCCTCTAACCCTAGGAAGCTCTTTGCCACCTTCTCCTCCCTTCTGAATCCTCCTCCCCCTCCCCCCTCCTCCCTCTCTGCAGATGACTTCGTCAACCATTTTGAAAAGAAGGTCGACGACATCCGATCCTCGTTTGCTAAGTCAAACGACACCGCTGGTTCTGCTCACACTGCCCTACCCTGTGCTCTGACCTCTTTCTCCCCTCTCTCTCCAGATGAAATCTCGCTTCTTGTGACGGCCGGCCGCCCAACAACCTGCCCGCTCGACCCTATCCCCTCCTCTCTCCTCCAGACCATTTCCGGGGACCTTCTCCCTTACCTCACCTCGCTCATCAACTCATCCCTGACCGCCGGCTACGTCCCTTCCGTCTTCAAGAGAGCGAGAGTTGCACCCCTTCTGAAGAAACCTACACTCGATCCCTCCGATGTCAACAACTACAGACCAGTATCCCTTCTTTCTTTTCTCTCCAAAACTCTTGAACGTGCCGTCCTTGGCCAGCTCTCCCTCTATCTCTCTCAGAATGACCTTCTTGATCCAAATCAGTCAGGTTTCAAGACTAGTCATTCAACTGAGACTGCTCTTCTCTGCATCACGGAGGCGCTCCGCACTGCTAAAGCTAACTCTCTCTCCTCTGCTCTCATCCTTCTAGACCTATCGGCTGCCTTCGATACTGTGAACCATCAGATCCTCCTCTCCACCCTCTCCGAGTTGGGCATCTCCGGCGCGGCCCACGCTTGGATTGCGTCCTACCTGACAGGTCGCTCCTACCAGGTGGCGTGGCGAGAATCTGTCTCCTCGCCACGCGCTCTCACCACTGGTGTCCCCCAGGGCTCTGTTCTAGGCCCTCTCCTATTCTCGCTATACACCAAGTCACTTGGCTCTGTCATAACCTCACATGGTCTCTCCTATCATTGCTATGCAGACGACACACAATTAATCTTCTCCTTTCCCCTTCTGATGACCAGGTGGCGAATCGCATCTCTGCATGTCTGGCAGACATATCAGTGTGGATGACGGATCACCACCTCAAGCTGAACCTCGGCAAGACGGAGCTGCTCTTCCTCCCGGGGAAGGACTGCCCGTTCCATGACCTCGCCATCACGGTTGACAACTCCATTGTGTCCTCCTCCCAGAGCGCTAAGAACCTTGGCGTGATCCTGGACAACACCCTGTCGTTCTCAACCAACATCATGGCGGTGGCCCGTTCCTGTAGGTTCATGCTCTACAACATCCGCAGAGTACGACCCTGCCTCACACAGGAAGCGGCGCAGGTCCTAATCCAGGCACTTGTCATCTCCCGTCTGGATTACTGCAACTCGCTGTTGGCTGGGCTCCCTGCCTGTGCCATTAAACCCCTACAACTCATCCAGAACGCCGCAGCCCGTCTGGTGTTCAACCTTCCCAAGTTCTCTCACGTCACCCCGCTCCTCCGCTCTCTCCACTGGCTTCCAGTTGAAGCTCGCATCCGCTACAAGACCATGGTGCTTGCCTACGGAGCTGTGAGGGGAACGGCACCGCAGTACCTCCAGGCTCTGATCAGGCCCTACACCCAAGCAAGGGCACTGCGTTCATCCACCTCTGGCCTGCTCGCCTCCCTACCATTGAGGAAGTACAGTTCCCGCTCAGCCCAGTCAAAACTGTTCGCTGCTCTGGCCCCCAATGGTGGAACAAACTCCCTCACGACGCCAGGACAGCGGAGTCAATCACCACCTTCCGGAGACACCTGAAACCCCACCTCTTCAAGGAATACCTAGGATAGGATAAGTAATCCTTCTCACCCCCCCCTTAATGACTTAGATGCACTATTGTAAAGTGGCTGTTCCACTGGATGTCAGAAGGTGAATTCGCCAATTTGTAAGTCGCTCTGGATAAGAGCGTCTGCTAAATGACTTAAATGTAATGTAAATGTAAGCAGTTCCCACATATGCTGAGCACTTATTGGCTGCTTTTCCTTCACTCTGCGGTCCAACTCCTCCCAAATCATCTCAATTGGGTTGAGGTCGGGTGATTGTGGGGGCCAGGTCATCTGATGACGGTCATCCATCACTCTCCTTCTTGGTCAAATAGCCCTTACACAGCCTGGAGGTGTGTTTTGGGTCAATTTCCTGTTGTAACAAATGATAGTCCCACTAAGCACAAACTAGATGGGATGGCGTATCACCTCAGCATGCTGTGGTAGCCATGCTGGTTAAATGTGCCTTGAATTCTAAATAAATCACTGATAGTATCACCAGCAAAGCACCCCCAAACTATCACACCTTATCCTCCATGCATCACGGTGGGTACCACACATGCGGAGATCATCCGTTCACCTACTTGGTTGGAACTAAAAATCAAACATTTAGAAAATGGACTTGGTCTTTTACCAAATAGAGGATATCTTCTGTTTGATTATGGGCGGGGGGGACTAAGCTTTTTATTGGGTTTTATAAACATCCTTAAACAGCTCTAGAGAGAACCTCTCAGGCTCCTAGAGGTTTGTATATCCATCCATATGTATGTCTAATTGATATAATGCAGAACATAGTAATTATTTAACGCAGTATATTACATTCTGATTATGGGCCTCTTTATGGCTGTTTTTAACTTTTAACTGTTTACATCAAACATGTATGTTGTTCTGTATGTCACTCACTGTTGTTACCAGATGGAAATGACGGCTCCCTGATGTTTGTGGCCCATGCATTGGGGAAGGCCTGTGTTCAGGGACACAGTGCTAAGCTAGGCTGCATTCAGCATGATGTGTTACTCCTGCACTGATGATTGTCAACTGCAACACTTTTCCATTGTGTCATCTGAAGAGTTACATGATTGTGTGTCTCATGCTGCAGGTTTAGTGTTTGAAGTGCTGGCCCCTCTCTTCTCCTCCTGCACACGCTCAGACATGGTGTGCTGGAAGCTGCTGGAGAACGTCCCGGGGTGCTGGCTGGAAGGAGTGCTCACTGGGCCGGTGCAGGCTGTCATCAGGTAAGGGATGGAGAGATAACTTCTAGCTATCAAAAGGTGTCAAAAACAGTCTGTGTCTTTTTCCCATCTCTTTCTCTTGTAAAGCAAGTCTTCTTTTTCCTCCGGGACTGACAGAGCTCAAGGATCATGGGGAACCTGGTTTTGAAGAACAAAAAGGCCCAGTTTGTCATCACCCATAAACTGCTGCTGCTCCAATACAAGTATGAGGTGAGACAGTGAACTGATGGTGAACTGGACAGTCAGTCATTCATTCTGTACTATGAGTGTAGTCAGTCTATCATTGTTTGAATTGAAAAAGCCTCTGTTATAGCTGAAGTCTTCAACTTCATTCCCAGACTTGTGTTTGGAGGATTCTTCTAGGCTCCTTGGCTCAGGACAGAGAGAAGCCACTACTGATACAGGTGAGTGTTGTGATGATGTGTATTTATTTACAATGTTGTTGACTGCGTGTGTGACTGTGTGCGTGCGTGTGGGCCAACCCCCTCTGGAGCAGCAGCTCTATGTGAACCAGGCTCTGATGCTGTACGTGGGGCTACTGTGTGATGCAGAGCTACAGTACAGGAGCTACGCTCAAGTAACACCCCCAACACTACGGCACAGTATTATGTCACACGATCAGAGACCTGTCCATTTGTTAATTTGCGAAATGGAAAAAACTCAACAATGAGCGTTTTGTTATGGGACGTGTCCATACAGTCCCGCCTTGTAGAAGTCATTTTTCTTCTGTTTGGTGCCTACTGATCACGACCCTGATGTCCTTCCCCCTGTCAGAGCGACTGCAATGTGTGCTGGGAGGATTGCATAGCCACCTGGAGAGCACCATAGTGCGTGTGAGGCGCATGGTGGGGGAGTGTCTCAATATCAGTATGTTGATGCCAGTGATTAAAGGAGTAAGAATAAGATACAATGCCCAAACCAAAATATAAGCTTGTACAAATCAATTCTCCGTTGGTTGCATAAATAATAATGATTACTAAATGTTACATGAAATGTTCATATCAAAACTCAACGCAATTCCCTTTCTTAATATGTATTGGCAATAATTCAATTAATGGTGAGGCATGTAGTAATAAAAAATGTATCTTTGCCATACAGATTGCAAAATAGTTGGGAAGAGATTTTTGATGTCCCGATTCCATGGTACAGAGGGTGTATGAGTTGATATATAAAACAACGCAAGATTCAAGACTGTGCTTTTCAGCTAAAATTAGAATTAGATTTCTTTCCAAAGCAAAATGTTGAATATTTGGGGCATAAAATCATCGAAGCGCTGCAGATTTTGTTGTGAGGATACAGAATCAATAGACCATTTTATTTTGGTGTTGCCCTCAGGTAGCCTGTTTCTGGTCTCAGGCTCAGGAATGTCTGAAAATGCATAGCATTGATCTAAAATTGACCCTAGAAATAGTACTGTTAGGAGATTTGGAGAGACCGGGTCAGTCAATTAGTAATAAACTAATACTCTTAGTGAAAGTATTTATCTTCGACTCGCAATCTGTGGATTCTATTCGATTAGATAGATTGAAATAGTACGTTAAACATCACAGCACAGTTGAAAGATATGTGCTGCGTAGAAACCCGAAGTGGGTGGCCAGCAGAGATAGATGGGATGGGCTGAGGGAAGCTGAGGGTTGGTATGTGGAACTGGAGACAAGTGGGAGTGGAGTTGCTGTGTGAGAGAAAGAATGATGGTCAAAGATTTAAAAAAATATATATTTTTTTAAAGTCAAAATAAAACATAATTAAAAGTATACTAAGTGGCAGTGTTTTTACAACGAATGCCGGTTTGCCTGAGGCTGATGCCGTGCAGGTGTTTGTACACATTCATATACACACAGTCATTCAAATAAACACATACAAGAACACACACATACATGTAATAGTGCCAGACATGCACACAAACATATACAGTTGGCATTGCTGTTATGATTTTAGTTGTCCTGGATGTCCTTTGTTTTAAATTTATTATTTTTCTAAATTATTTTTTTGCATTGTTCTTTGCTGTTTTCTTTTTGTCTTTTTCTCTTTAGTTCAGTTTCTCTTTAGTTCCTGTTTTCTCTTTAGTTCATTCTCTTGGTTGTTGGTGCATTGGGGGGTTCTTTGCGGGTGAGGATTGGATTATTATTTTTTTTTTAATAAAATAATACTGGGGGGGACTGTGGGAGGGGTCTCGATTGGTTGAGGGGCAGCTATTGGGGAACTGTGGGGGGGGATCTTGGAGGGTTCATTTTTTTTGGCCTGGTGGTAGATCGGTCAACATGCCATTGAGCAGGGCATTGACCCTGGATGCTTCTGTGTGTCGCTCTGAATGGGAATCTGTTGGATAACTGGTATGATGTGGTTGTTGGATAACTGGTATGATGTGGTTGTTGGATAACTGGTATGATGTAGTTATAGAGTGGCTTCCCTGCAAGTATATTGTATGTTTCGAATAGTCAATAAATAATAGATAAATAATAATACAAAATATATTTTGTCATGCTGGATGTCCAAAATATGAAATATGAATAAGTAGGATGATTTGATTCATGCTTCTTCAGTAGTGGAATAAAGAGAATTAGCACTTGAATGTTTAAAGAAATACTGTATGTAAATACTGGAGTGATACTGTAGACAGTGTATGATTGTTAAATGGCTACCCAGACTATTTGCAATTGTCAAAGACCCCAGCCACCCTAGTCATAGGCTGTTCTCTCTGCTACCGCACGGCAAGCGGTACTGGAGTGCCAAGTCTAGGTTCAAGAGGCTTCTAAACAGCTTCTACCTCCAAGCCATAAGACTCTTGAACATCTAATCAAATGGCTACCCAGACTATTTGCATTGACCCCCCCCCCCAACCTCCCCCTCTTCTACTCTGCTGCTACTCTCTGTTTTTATCATCTATGCATAGTCACTTTAATAACTCTACCTTCATGTATATATTACCTTGAACTAACCGGTGCCTACGCACATTGACTCTGTACCGGTACCCCCTGTATATAGTCTCGCTATTGTTATTTTACTGCTGCTCTTTAATTACGCGTTACTTTTATTTCTTATTCTTACTCTTATTTTTTTTAACTGCATTGTTGATTAGGGGCTCGTAAGCATTTCACTGTAAGGTCTACCTACACCTGTTGTATTCGGTGTGTGACTAATACAATTTGATTAATAAACATTTTCCTTTTTTTTATACTGCATCCATGTATATTGGCTGCAAGTACATTGAAAATAAGTTGTTTTGAAGTCTTTGGAAAATAGGTATTTTCAACTTTCACGTTCAAACAAAACCTGATCATAGATTGGACTTCAGGCATAGTTGTCTTTTCAATGACATGAAAAATGCGTGTTTTACACTTTCACTTTCAACCAAAACCTGATCATAGATTGGACTTCAGGCATAGTCTTCTTTTCAACATCGTTTCATCAAAACATTTCTGGGTGAGAAGGCCTTACCATAATACAGAATACTCATTCCATTCACACTAGTACTTCAGTTTAAAGTTGTTCTTAGCAGCATTCAGTGTCAACCAATCAGATTACTCAGTGAGTCCTGTAGTGTTTTGTCAAGAGCCTAAATGGACAGGGTTGTTAGTTTGATAGATGTGAGTTTCCTGTGACCACACACACACACACACACACACACACACACACACACACACACACACACACACACACACACACACACACACACACACACACACACACACACACACACACTTGAGAGCACTAATTTCTACAGAAAACCATACATAATTTTTAATTGACCCAGGCTAGACTGGTCTGGGAACTGTGAGTGATAATTAAAACCCCTAAAAGCCTCTGCAATGAGCTGCTACTGAAAAACGGAACCACAATCCTGTTACCTTTAAGTTCCCATTAGTGTTGCATTTATAACGTAAGCTTTTAATCATGTTATATTGTCTCTGGGAGACTTAGAAAACTGGCTAAGTGTACTTTGTGCTATCTAGCATGTCCAGAAATACAATATGTGTGATTCATTATATCAAATAATCAAATAATGAATTATTATATCCTCCTGAGACCTGAAAAAAAATGTATTTATTTTTATATAATGTAAGTGTTTGGCGTGAACAAAATATGCTACCGAGATTTAGCTTAAAAAAAAAATATATTGTTATTTATCTTTAATTGTAAGTGCAAAATTGTCCTCTGTAGTGGTCATTAGGATGTAAATGTGAGAGAAAAAAATTGCATTACAGTCAATAGGTACAGTAAGTGAGAAAGATAGTTACGGCATCCGGGTGTCCACTACAGAGGACATTTCTTGATAAGCTCTTATTTAGTTATTATGTCATGTGAAAAAAATGATTACACAGTCTTGACGACTTAACTATTCCTGAGATATTCACTTACTGGAAACAATTTGAATATCAAACTCTGAAAAAATTATCATTCATAATTACACATACTTCTTCACTGCTCATTTTGACAGCAGCCATTTTTTAAAGAACCAGGAAGAAAAAGTTGTCAAGGTCACACCCCCACAAGTGATATTGCGTCATTGAAAAGCCCAGAATGTCCTCTCAAAGGGACAACAAGACTTATTACAGTGGATTGTATGGCCTCAGAGGTACTGACCAAGAATTGATGTTCACTAGAAAGGACAAAAATGAATTGCTGGGTCTCAGAAAGAAATGGAACCTTGTTCATGAATACACAAGGAGCAAAGTGATATCGAAAACTCAAGACACAGAGCAAAATATGTAGGTAGGATCAAAAGGACATGTTCTGTTGAGTTGTAGAGATACATTTAAAGGGATGACTAGGCTAGGGGAGTCTGCAGAGTCTGCTGCCCTAGTGTTGCTGCTGGTCTGAATAAGGGTTTTGTTCTTATAACCGCTCCTCTAAATACATGTTTACTCAAGTGGTCACATGGCCAAATCTGAAGAGAAAATCCCCCAGGACCAGGACTACGGTGTCCATATTAGGACTCCTCCTTCAAGCGTTAATGACACCAAGTCCAAACTGCCAGTGACTCTGACCCAACTTCCATGGATGTGTGACTGTCTTAATATGGACACCGTATCGAAAATGATTATTTCACATGGCCGGTACTAAATGAAATGCTAGATACAAAACATTGACTTGATAAAAAAAAAAGACAAAACTGAACAAATCAGCTGCTTTGTATGCTATGTGAGATTGCCTACGATGCTAGAAAGAGGAGAAGCATGGCTTTATGGGAATTATAGTTTGATAAAACAGTTCCATTAAACAATGACAGTTCTAACAACACATTTCTCACAATACCACCCAGGTTATGAGAAAAAAATATAAAACGGGGCAAATCATAGCTCATATGTGACTGCTGCTGCTACTGTTGCTGCTGCCTGACTTCAGTTAGTCTCAGCACAGATGACATGATAAATCAAGATGGCTGTCTGTGAGACAGTAGAGACAGTCAAAGTATCTGGACGTTATAGTATATCCCTGGAGCATATATCAAAGCAGAAACTCTGATAGCGAGGGTATATTTTCCACAGTGGTGCCCGCCACACACACAAACAGACACACACACACTCAGTCATGCATGCACACACGCACATGTAAATAAAAGGGACAGGTTTAGTAGGGCTTGGGTATACAGGCTCTGCTGCTCGCCCTGCTCGAGCCCATATAAGGAAGACTAGTGATGTCCCACTCCCTGGCCTGGGACATCTGATCCACAGAGACAAATGGAACACACAGACACACATACACTAGTCGCCGAACACAGGGCTGTGCTGGCAGGGGGCTGAGATACTTTATGAGCATGTTATTGAAGTTGAATAGATGCAGGTTGAAGCAATTCATTTAAAAGTGTATGATCATTAAACCACAGAAAGATGTTTTGCCACATAAACCGCCACTTCGGTTTACGTGACAAAACGAGCAAAAAAGGGAGAGCAAAGGTGGAGAGCGGAGGTTTTCAAAGTGTGAGGCACGCCTTCTAGTGGTCAGCTGTTTGTTCATCCGCAGCCGCCCACAATTATTAATAACCCAGCCGCAACCGCCCGACTATATGGTAGAAAATACAAATCTAAGGCCTGCACTCGAACCTAATCCGCAAATATAGAAAATACGCTCTAGAGTCAGTCGGGTCCCAAATTGTTGACACCCTTGATAAAGACCAACAATGACTGTATAAAATAAATATTGAGCTACAGTATATTGTATGCAAAAAAGGGGGAAATTATATTATTTTACACTAGTACAATTGCTCAGAGAAAAGATTTTGGTTGAACAAAAAATTAAAAATGAATTTCAAAAGGTAGGGGTCAAAATGAATGACACCCCTAAAAGATTCTTATAAATAAAGTAGTCAAGTTTAGTATTTGGTTCCATATTCCCAGCACACAATGACTACATCAAGCCTGTGACTCTACAAACTTGTTGAATCATTTGCTATTTGTTTTAGTTGTGTTTTAGATCATTTTGTGCCCAATAGAAATTAATGGTAAATAATGTATTGTGTCATTTTGAGTCACTTTAAATATAAATAAGAATATCATATGTTTCTAAACACTTCCAAATGTATGTGGATGCTACCATGATTATGGATAATCCTGAATTAATTATGAATAATGATGAGTGACAAAGTTACAGAGGGTCAAAATTATACACCCAAAACATGCTAACCTCCACTGCTATTGGTAATGGTGAGAGGTTAGCAAGTCTTAGGCCTACGTTTCCGCTAAAGTTTCCGGCATTTTGGCAGGCTATTTGTTAGTCAACATCTCTATAATTAGATAAAATACCAGTCAAAAGTTTGGATACGTCTACTCATTCAAGGTTTTTACATTCTACATTGTAGAATAATCGTGAAGACATCAAACTATGAAATAACACATATGGAATCATGTAGTAACCAAAAAAGTGCATTCCATCAATACTTTAAGACATGAAGGTCAGTCAATGCAGAAAATTTCAAATGCAGTCACAAAAACCATCAAGCGCTATGATCAATCTGGCTCTCATGAGGACTGCCACAGGAAAGGAAGACCCAGAGTTCCTTTGCTTCAGAGCATAAGTTCATTAGAGATACCAGCCTGAGAAATTGCAGCCCAAATAAATGCTTCATAGAGTTCAAGAAACAGACACATCTCAACATCAACTGTTCAATGGAGACTGTGTGAATCAGGCCTTCATGGTCAAATTTCTGCAAAGAAACCACTACTAAAGGACACCAATAAGAAGAAGAGACTTGATTGGGCCAAGAAACACAAGCAATCGACATTAGACTGGTGGAAATCTGTAATTTGGTCTGATGAGTCCAAATGATAGATTTTTGGTTCCAACCGCCGTGTGAGATGCAGAGTAAGTGAATGGATGATCTCCGCATGTGTGGTTCCCATTGTGAAGCACGGAGGAGGAGGTGTGAAGGTGTGGGATCTTTGCTGGTGACACTGTTGGTGATTTATTTAGAATTCAAGGCGTACTTAACCAGCATGGCTACCACAGCATTCTGCAGCGATACACCACCCCATCTAGTTTGCGTTTAGTGGGACTATCGTTTGTTTTCATCAGGACAATGACCCCAAAAGGCATAGGGTGGCTACTTTGAAGATTTAAAAAATATATAATATATTTAGATTTGTTTATCACTTTTTGGGGTTACTACATGACTCCATATGTGTTATTTCATAGTTTGATGTCATCACTATTATTCTACAATGTAGAAAATAGTACAAATAAAGAAATAACCTTGAATGAGTAGGTGTGTCCAAACTTTTGACTGGTACTTTATCTAATTATAGAGATGTTGACTAACAAATAGCCTGCCATAATGTCGGAAATATAAGCGAAAACTTAGGCCTAAGACATGCTAACCTCTCACCACTACCAATAGGAGGTTAATTTCCATCAGATGTGTCCAGCATCCTTGAATTTGTCATAAACCATCATCAATTGAAAAGGCACAATAGCCATTGAAGTAGCATGATACGTTCAATGTGTCCCACGACCAACCATTGCTCATTGACTAAGAGTTGATTGTAAAGTGGGTGGGTCTCCCAGTCTTTCCCGACCTCTGAGTCGTCATCCCAGGATGAAAGGGTAGGATCCGGCCACTCACAGAAGCTGCTGACAGTATAACTCACTTCCAGGTAGGGAGGGGTGTGGACAACATCCACTGGGCCACAGGGCTTAGACCGAGACAGAACTCTATGGTAACCACAGTCGGGAGAACAGGTGGCCATGGACACCCCCCTCCAACCCCTAACCACTCGAGGTGAGTCAACCACATCATGACATCCACCACACATTACTAACACATTAGTTCAGCCTACGATGATGAAATGTAAAATCTAAATGTAGATTTTGCCCCCTCAAGCGTCTGTTTGTCAGAGCCAGTCACATATGTGGAATTAGTTCCAGACCTGAAAAAAGGATCTCTATTGCCATCAATCAGCTCCAACATTAGCCTTATCAGCAATGTGTTTTGATCGCCCGCTTTAGCCTAACTCCAAAATGCTATGGCATACAGCTGACATTACCTGCCCGGGGCCAAACCGCACAAATACCTTTCATGCAGTGATACTGTTAAAGCATGGGTGTTAAACGATGTCAGACCCAGCTCTAAATATCAGCCCTGCTATTGTGCTGCAGCTGCTCTGCTCAGCACAGCGTGGTGAAGGCCCGGTTATCCACATTCAAGCAGGTGTGTGTGGGGAACGGGACCACCTACAGAACAGTCCTCTACAGCTGTGAGAAGAATGAGCTCTGTGAAGAGGCTCTGTTGTTGCCGTCCCCTCTCAGTCTCTCATAAAAAAAGTACAGGTGTAGTGAGTCTAACTGAGATAGCTAGCGGTGGCCCCCAGCCAGCTCCTCTCTCACTCTCCCTGTCTCTCTCTCTCTCTCCGTCTTTGGAGGCCTGCCATAAGGTACATGATTAATGAACATATTAATGAACATATTATGTTCTCCATATATTTTCCTAGGACCCTGGGACTAAACACCTCCCTCTGAAACTGGATCCTAAACTTCCTGACGGGCCGCCCCTAGGTGGTACAGGTAGGCAACAACACATCTGCCACGCTGCTACTCAACACGGGGGTCCCTCAGGGGTGCGTGCTCAGTCCACTCCTGTACTCGCCGTTCACCAATGACTGCATGGCCAAGCACGACTCCAACAGCATCATTACATTTGCTGACAACATAACGGTGGTAGGCCTGACCACTGACAATGACGAGACAACCTATAGGGAGGAGGTCAGAGATGTGACAGTGTGGTGCTAGGAAAACAACCTCTCCCTCAACGTGATCAAGACAAAGGAGAAGGTTGTGGACTACAGGAAAAGCAGGGCCCCCATTCACATCGACGGGGCTGTAGTGGAGCGGGTTGAGTTCCTTGGTGTCCACATCACCAACAAACTGTCATGGTCCAAACACACCAATAAAGTCATCAAGAGTACACAACAACATATTTTCCCCCTCAGGAGACTGAAAAGATTTGGCCTTGGTACAGATCATCAAAAGTCCTACAGCTGCACCATCGAGAGCATCCTGACCAGTTGCATCACTGCCTGGTATGGCAACTGCACGGGCACTACATAGCCCAGTACATCAGCTTCCAGCTGTTTATTATCTATGCATAGTCACTTTATTCCTACTTACATGTACAAATTACCTTGACTTCTGCACCCCCGCACATTGACTCGGTACCGGTACCCCCTGTATATAGCCTCATTATTATTATTTTATTGTGATACTTTATTTCTAAATGTTTTACTTTTGTTCATTTAGTCAATATTTTCTTAACTCTATTTTCTTAAAACTGAGTTGTTGGTTATGGCTTGTAAGTAAGCATTTCACGGTAAGGTCTGCAACTGTTGTATTCGGCGCATGTGACAAATGCAATTTGATTTGATATACATATTCTCTTCTTGTAATTCAAAAAGTGGATCATGCTGTCCGATCGAATAGTTAGAGGGCAGATTCTCAGATTCTTCTGTTGTTGTGAATTAGCTATCTCACAGCGGTTTACATGATAGTGTCGGGAATATTAAATTTGCTGATACACAGCATATTTGCGTCAGTCTAGTTATAACAACACATATCTTCTTCACAGGGACTGACTTATAGAGGATTTTGCTCTATTCTGAAATCCACACCAGCAAACAACGGTATGAAGTGTGATGTGGTATGAAGTGTGATGTGGTATGAAGTGGTGTGCTGGTATTGGAACGTTGCCAATATCTACACAATTCATATGATTGGTTCTATACAGATCCATGCCCGTAGCTCTACTGACCTCGCCTGACCTGCCTATGGAAAACATGGCTCTTTCACAAAAGAGCTGTTAGTGTTCGGTTCTCTTTCGCTTGGCTAGTCTGTTATTGTTCCACCCTGGCGTCGTTGCACAGCATTAACACCCATTGGTATTGAACCTGTAATCAATGGGACCAAGATCACTTAGCTAAGCATGACGCAATAGTTAGACACGTTATACATGTTGACATGCACTTGCTTACTAATGTATGTCAATGGCCCATGCTTAGTCACGTTTGCCAATGGCCCATGCTTAGTCATGTTTGCCAATGGGCCATGCTTAGTCATGTTTGCCAATGGGACATGCTTAGTCATGTTTGCCAATGGGCCATGCTTAGTCATGTTTGCCAATGGGCCATGCTTAGTTATGTTTGTCAATGGGCCATGATTAGTTATGTTTGTCAATGGGCCATGCTTAGTCATGTTTGCCAATGGGCCATGCTTAGTTATGTTTGTCAATGGGCCATGCTTAGTTATGTTTGTCAATGGGCCATGCTTAGTCATGTTTGCCAATGGGCCATGCTTAGTCATGTTTGTCAATGGGCCATGCTTAGTTATGTTTGTCAATAGGCCATGCTTAGTCATGTTTGTCAATGGGCCATGCTTAGTCATGTTTGTCAATAGGCCATGCTTAGTCATGTTTGTCAATGGGCCATGCTTAGTCATGTCAATGCCTGAGTTTCCCTGTCTTATGTCTTATCTACATTTTTTTTAACAAAGTCAGTCATGGCTGTAAGATAACAAACCTGAATCAAGACTAATTGCATCTCATTTAGATGTGATGAAGCCATTTGATCCCCCCTTAGATCCCCAACTTAGACCCCCCTTATTGCCCTGAAGTCATTTGAGTTCCACAGTGAGGGGGTCCATCTCTTTAAAACACACCGGGAGCTGACAGACAGACACAGATGGATGCACCCGTCAATGGTTTCTTTTCCTCCTTCATCCCTTCATCCTCCTGAGGACAATGACAGCTGGCCTTCGTGATGGGACAATGAAGAAGAGGGGATCCCCAACAGAGAGAGAGAGAGAGAGAGAGAGAAGGCAAGGCTGTTCCCGTTCATCCCCAATCCAACATGGGGTTTCTTTAGAAAGGGACAGTCCTCAGGGAGGCTAGGGTTAAACTCTTCAGTGAAGGACCATGGGTTAATCCCTCTGTTCCATTCTCTACGGCATTGGGATTAACTAGTCTAGCATCCACACACCACAGTCACACCTTTGGTTGGAGTTTGAGTAGAGCTCCCATTGCTGCTGCCACGCACAGCCAGGCAGCTTTTTTGTTGACACGGCATACGGCCCTTTCAGCAATCCATGGTCCCTCACTGAAGAGTTAGAAACCATTTTCAAAGGCCTTTTATTTCTGACCCAACAGACTGGTCTCTTGGAATGGTCTCTTTTGCTGCATTTTGTTCCCTTTCGGGTTTGACCGTTATTGGACAAAAAACAACAACAATTGATCCATTTTCAAACCGATATCGTCACAGATGTACAAACAAATGCATCAATAGAGCTTGTGCTTCAGGGCTCACCACTGAGTGCAGCATTCAGTCTGATTTAACCAGGAGAGCAGTATCACTATTGAGTGCAGCATACAGACTGGTTAAACTGGACTACCAGCATCACCAATGATGGGGCATTCAGTGTGGTGGTTTAACCAGGCTAGCAGTGCTAACCCTATCCTATAAAATGGGGTTTTGTTTGCCACCGCTGAGCAGAGCGTCAGTCCAGTATATAAATATTTCATTTCCTCAGTCTCGGCTGGCAATAATCCTCACGCTCCTCCCTGCCAACACGCACACACACACACACACACGCTCTTCCCTGCCAACACAGAACCCACTGTGGGCAGCTGGATAGTACATCAGAAGAAATATAGTGGGTGGTTGTCTGCCTTTTGTTTCAGCTGTGCTGATGGTCGTGACAGGGGGCTCGTGAGTTCGGCCTAAACCTCAGCCAGAACCCCAGACTTGGGATGGGCACATTGGGGAGCCCATGTTCTAGTCAGGTGGGGATGAAAGCAATGTGTCACTCATAAGAGGAACTATGAGCATTCAGGGATGTAGGCCTAGTTGTGTTTCAGGCAAACTCGTCGTGTTCGCAGCACCAGCGACACAACTTCACGTGTTTGTCATTGGCTTGTTTTTGCTAATTGTTTGGGTCGTGCCCTGATACAGTTGCCTGGTTTCAGATCTTAGATACACACCCACTGTATATCTTCCAGGATATGTGTGCAAAGGGGCTGGTTATTTCCTGCAAGCAAATCATATGTTCTCTGTGACACAATGTCATTACAATGGGGGGGGGGGGGGAGAGTAAAGTAATCTCAAATGTAAACTGCAAATTGACACCAAGAAACCCGAGCGGATATGTTTGACCACAACATAATCATCTCAAACCATTGCTTACATTTGTATACGATCACGTTTCTCCCTATTATGCGTGAGAATACATGTAAACATATTTCCAAAATTAAAATCACTTGGAGCCGATTTCCGGGTGTTTTTACAGCATTTTATGTCCATCAATGGAGAAAAAAAATGTAAACATTTTTTTGGTGCTCAGAAAACTTGGGGGGACAAGTAAAACCACCCGCGGGCCAGTTGGGGAACCCTGTTCCATAATATCGTAGTTCGCTGAACTGAGCAGGGGAAATGGATAGAAAGAGAAAAAGGAACAGGTTTTTCACCATCACTAGGGAGATTGAGTTTTGTGCATGTGTTGGGTGGACTGTTAAGACCCCATATGCCAGACAGAGACACAGTGGTGACACAGAATGTGTGGGCATATTTGTGTGACACACAGAGTCATAAATTGACTCACACCACCACTGTCTATCATAATGGAGGCCTCTGTGCGTGTGCTTGTGTGTGTTTGTGTGTGTTTGCGTGCATGCACACACACACATGCTCAGTTTATTTCTCAACTAAATGATTCATATTAGCTATATATATATAGAAGCTTTTTTCTTCTTCTCACAAATATAGGCAACACTTCATGAAAACTTTCAATCGCAAGAAGCAACTTGGTGTTCAGCTGAATCTAAGATATTGTCTGAGGGGCTCCCGAGTTGAGCGGTGGTCTAAGACACTGCATCGCAGTGCTAGTGATCGGTTGTCCCATCGGGCGGTTTACAGTTGGTCCAGCATAGTCTGGGTTTGGGAAGGATTTGGCCGGTGGGGCTTAACTTGGCTCATTGCTCTTTAGGGATTCCTTGTGGCGACCCAGGCCGGGCGCCTGCATTCTGACCTTGGTCGTCAGTTGAACAGTGTTTCCTCCAACACATTGGTGCGGCTGGCTTCCTGGTTAAATGGGCAGGTGTTAAGAAGCACGGTTTGGCGGGTCATGTTTCGGAGGACGCATGACTTGACCTTCGCCTCCTGAGCCCGTTGGGGAGTTGCAGCGATGAGACAAGATCGAAATTGGGGAGAAAAAGGCATGGTCTGAAATGACAGTTGGACAACCTAATAAAATATATATTTTTGATTTTAAAATGCCATCCAATATTAGCCTATTTAGAGTACACATCAAAGCACCTTACTTCCTATTATTACCATATTGCGCAATGTTTCGACCTCCATCAACCTCCATTTGTGTAGTTCTGTTTGTTCAGATAGCCTTCAGCTATAGCAGAGCTGGAGGGCTGTTGCTCATCAGAGCTTGTGGACAGAAAAGGCCTTTTTGTGAAAGATGGAATTTGTGTCCCCCCCTGGTTGGACGTTTTCTTTACCCTAGCGCTACACAGCTGTTGCAAATAATCAAAGCTTAATTATGAGTTGCTTATTTGAATCAGCTGTGTTGTGCTCGGGCAAAAAACTAAACGTGGACTGAGGACCGAGTTTGTGAAACCCTGCTCTACTAAAGCAACCTAATGTAAAGTGTTGCCAAGAACCTCAATGATGGTCAGTTTTTCGCTTCAAATACCTTTCTTTCTACATCACCTTAACATGTCTCTTGGTATCTAGCAGTAGAATCTTTGGGATGGCTGGGGCAGCTTGTGCATTTTATTCTCTCCAGATTGTCTTAGATCTTCCTCTAATCCCACAAAGATAAGGTCTGTCTTCCAGTATATCTTCTAATAAATGGAACAGCTCAATCCTCCCCAATGAACAAACTGTATTGTATGATGTGTTAGTGCTGCAGTGAACATCAGTCATCAGAGATCATAGCTAAGTCTGCATGACAGCCAACATCTGCACAGACACAGAGCCAGGTCTCTCAGCCTAGGCTGAGGTAAACCTAAATGCCCATGTTATGTCCAACTTAAAAGAGCAAGCTTTACACACACACACACACACACACACACACACACACACACACACACACACACACACACACACACACACACACACACACACACACACACACACACACACACACACACACAAAGACCTTCTGAAACCAGAGCCTTGTTTATTAGCTAGCGGATTAAGATATTGCTGGGTTGAGAACAACTTTGATCATGACTCCTGCCTCTTGGAACACCACAAAGGGCTTGAGTCTAAGGCTGTAAGCCAAGGCAACAATTACCAGCCAGGGGAGAGCAAGGAACGAGTGTCATTAGCCTGAGAGGTGCTGCCCACTGCCCTAGTCCCAGACTCCCCTGTCGGGACGGACCAGCCGATAACATCTCCCCTCCAACAGTGTAGTCACACTAGGCCAAGGACATAGTGGCAGCTCACTCCTGCCTCATCCCAGGCCAGGTCACACACCTGCCCCCCACATCCTCCTCAGTTCTCCACATTCTCCCTAGCCTGGTCCCAGATTTGTTTCGGCAATCTTGCCAATATCTATGTTCACTGTCACAGAAGACAGCACAAATAGATCTCGGATTCATCTTACTTTCACCCCGGGCTAGCAACATGCTACAGGAGATCAGCCATCCACAGGAAGTGGCCAGGGTGGGCCTTGCTAAGTGGGCGGCTTTAGACCTTTAAACCTCTGGGTGGCTACTTGGCCCAGAGAGAAAGAACATTCAGATCTGCCCTGGTAAATGTGGAGATGTGATTGTATCTCAAAGGGTTTGGCGTGCTCCGCTCTGCTCCCCCCTGTTCTGCTCTCAAAGGGCTATTTTCTGCTTTTTACCCTAGGCACATTCTTGTCAACTAACAGACTCAGGTTGAATTGTGGATTAAAGTATGGGGCTTTTAAGCATTTTAAATGCAGGGCTTAAGGTTGTAAGGACGTCACCTAACAAATTGATCATAGTTGGGATACATTGAATTCTTGTCAAACCGTTTTGTTGAATTCAAATGACATAATTTGCCAGCTGGGTTAAGAAGAACTTTGATCATCATTGCTCTGTCTTGGAACACCACAAAATGATTTACTGACATTGAGCAAATCCCCTTGATAACAGAAATATATTGCGGGACAGAAAGTTCACGGAAAGTCATCAACAAAGTCTTGCTTGATTTAGAATAAGTAGGAGGATGAAAATGGAGTTTGGGCTGGGTGTTCATATTAACCACAAACAATATTTCAAATAATGGTTTACTATGAATTATATGGAATGTGATAATAACTGTATGATGATGATTTTTCAAGGGAATGTTCTTTTAAATCTCTCCGAAATGTATAGTCTGTCTGAAGCATAGGCAAATTATACTGCCATCCTCCTCCTACCTTCATTCCTGGATGGTGTACCCACATGTAGTTTATCATACATGTAGGTGCTGTTAGATTACTTGGCTTGGCATCTCCCTTTGGTAAGCCCCACACCCTGGGCCTAGAGTTGTAGTCCCCACCCCCTCACACATCTTCTAGAAGATCTGCGTCGAGGATCATGCATCACCATGCTTTGGAGAAACTCCGCTAAGGTTGGCCTTAAAGGTTAAGAAGCATTTTGTATCTGAAACTGATACCATAAAGTTTTTAAAAACCTACTAACCCTACAGTGCCTTGCAAAATTATTCACCCCTTGGCGTTTTTCCTATTTTGTTGCATTACAACCTGTAATTTAAATTGATTTTTATTTGGATTTCATGTAATGGACATACACAAAATAGTCCAAATGGTTGAAGTGAAAAAAAAACGTGTTTTAAAAAATTCTAAAATAATTACAAACGGAAAAGTGGTGCGTGCATATGTATTCACCCCCTTTGTTATGAAGCCCCTAAAGATCTGGTGCAACCAATTACCGTCAGAAGTCACATCATTTGTTGAATAAAGTCCACCTGTGTGCAATATAAGTGTCACATGATCTCAGTATATATACACCTGTTCTGAAAGGCCCCAGATTCTGCAACACCACTAAGCAAGGGGCACCACCAAGCAAGCGACACCATAAAGACCAAGGACTCTCCAAACAGGTCAGGGACAAAGTTGTGGAGAAGTACAGATCAGGGTTGGGTTATAAACAAATATCAGAAACTTGAACATCCCATGGAGCATCATTAAACCCATTATTAAAAAATGTAAAGAATATGGCACCACAACAAACCTGCCAAGAGAGGACCGCCCACCAAAACTCACAGACCAGGCAACAAGGGCATTAATCAGAAAGGCAACAAAGAGACCAAAGACAACCCTGAAGGAGCTGCAAAGCTCACATCAGAGATTGGAGTATCTGTCCATAGGACCACTTTAAGCCATACACTCCACAGAGCTGTGCTTTACAGAAGAGTGGCCAGAAAAAAAGTCCATTGCTTGAAGAAAAAAATAACCAAACATGTTTGGTGTTCGCCAAAAGGCATGTGGAAGACTCCCCAAACATATGGAAGAAGGTACTCTGGTCAGATGAGACTAAAATTGAGCTTTTTGTCCATCAAGATAAACGCTATGTCTGGCGCAAACCCAACACCTTTCATCACCCCGAGAACACCAGTGAAGCATGGTGGTGGCAGCATCATGCTTTCTGAATTTTTCATCGGCAGGGACTGGGAAACTGGTCAGAATTGAAGGAATGATGGATGGTGCTAAATATAGGGAAATTATTGAGGGAAACCTGAGATTTTGGACTGGGACGGAGGTTCACCTTCCAGCAGGACAATGACCCTAAGCACACTGCTAAAACAACACTCGAGTGGTTTAAGGGGACACATTTAAATGTCTTGGAATGGCCTAGTCAAAACCCAGACCTCACTCCAATTGAGAATCTATGGTATGACTTAATTATTGCTCTACACCAGCGGAACCCATCCAACTTGAAGGATACTAGAGCAGTTTTGCCTTGAAGAATGGGCAAAAATCGCAGTGGCTTGATGCGCCAAGCTTATAGAGACATACCCCAAGAGACTTGCAGCTGTAATTTCTGCAAAAGGTGGCTCTACAAAGTATTGGCTTTGGGGGGTGAATAGTTATGTTTTTTGTCTTATTTCTTGTTTGTTTCACAATAAAAAATATTTTGCATCTTCAAAGTCGTAGGCATGTTGTGTAAATCAAATGATACAACCCCCCCCTCCACAAAAAAAACAATGATAATTCTAGGTTGTAAGGCAACAAAATAGGAAAAATGCCAAGGGGGTGAATACTTTCACAAGCCACTTCGACACTAATCCTTATCCTAACCCTAAAGTTAATAACGTTTGACCTAAAAAAGAAAGCAAGAACTAAAACCCTAAGTCAACTGAACTGAAACATTGTTTGTAGAGTTTTTTGAATAGTTGCAGCGATGAGATATAGTATGTTCAATGAACTACCAACCTTTCTCAAATGGAACTGATGACATAATTACTTTGCTAGCTTTGCATGCTGTAATTACGTACAATGACGACTTGTCCAAGGGTCATGAACGATACATACCCTGAGATTTGTACAAACCATGTTAGGAAAAACCTGGCAAAGTCAGCATCGTTCTAGGTTGACTTATTTGGCTTGACTCAGAGTTCTCCATCTCCTGTGGTAATCTAGAACATGACAGTCCAAATTAAAGCATGAAATCTGTCAGGCTTGACCTCTGAGCCTGACCAATCCTTGATGCACCCTTAACCCCGGTCCTTGACTTAGCTAGACTTACAGACCTGGCTCCTGTTCAGTAGGGCACACAATGGAAAACATTTTTAAAGATTTCGCAACAGAAAACAAAAATGTGCATTTCTTATTGGGCAAGTTGGGTAGTAGTCCCTCCCTGTTTTTGGGTAATTTTCTTCTGTTTGGTGCCTAGTGAACAAGATCCAATATCTGCAAGGTCAGGGCTAGGTAAATGCACTTGTTAACAGGGAAGTAGAGTGGATTGCAGGGCGAAGGTTTTGTCCATAGTGAGATAACATTGGAACTGATTACAGTTCATCTTGTTCACCAACCTCACAGTTTGAACCCATACACATACAGTATTTAGCAGAATATATTGCGGGTGTAGCGAAATGCTTGTGCTCCTAGCTCCAACAGTGCAGTAGTATTCACAACAATTCACAACAATACACAAATCTAAATGTAAAAGAATGGAATTAAGAAATATATAAATATTAGAATGAGCAATGTCGACGTGGCATTGACTAGAATACAGTATATACATATGAGATGAGTAAATGAGTATGTAAACATTATTAAAGTGACTAGTGTTCCATTATTAAAGTGGCCAGTGATTCCATGTCTATGTATGTAGGGCAGCAGCCTCTAAGGTGCAGGGTTGAGTAACCGGGTGGTAGTCAGCTAGAGATGGCTATTTAACGGTCTAATGGCCTTGAGATAGAAACAGTTTTTCAGTCTCTCAGTCCAAGCTTTGATGCACCTGTACTGACCTTCTGTACTGGCCTTCTGGATGATAACGGGGTGAACAGGCCGTGGCACGGGTGGTTGATGTCCTTGATGATGTTTTTGGACTTCCTGTGACACTGGGTGCTGTAGGTGTCCTGGAGGGCAGGTAGTGTGCCGCCGGTGATGCTTTGGGCAGAAAAGTACAGTGGGAGTGAAAATGTTCAAATCAGAGAATTCTTACTGTTTGTAATTATCTTTCTTCAAATAGACTGCCCTGGTCCCAGGTCTGTTTGTGCTATAGGCTATAGCCAACTCGTATGGCTGTTGTCATGCCAAACATGGAGAGATTTGGGAACAAGCTGGGTTGGTCCAATGAGGTTTTATGAAAAGAGGACTGGATTGGATCACACATCTGGGTCAGTTTTATCCAGCTAGTCACACTCTCTGGAATCTCTGTGAGAAAATCTGAGACATCAGATTTTTCCAATGATATGCCTATCAACTTGTGTTCAGAAAAATATACTTGTTAGGTTCTGGATGTACTGGTGACTAAGGGTGTTTGTGGCAGCGTCTAGGTGTAGTGCCCTCAAACCCAACTCTGGACCTCAAAGCCAGTTCCACTGCTTTTTTTCATTGTTCACCCCTAATCACAGACCAATTTAGACCTGGGGCACCAGACACCAGGTGAGTGCAATTAAGTATCAGCAAGAACAGAAAACAAGCAGGTTCCAAACCTCGTAGGATAAGAGTTGAATACCCCTGGTGCATCAACATTCAACTGAAATGCATCGATACCGATCCAACATCACCCTCCAGTTATATATCTGCCCTGTCAGATCATATAAATCATTGCTTTGCCCAATAGAAATGACATACTTTTTTTCAAGACAATAAAACACCCGAAACATAATCAACAACATAACATTCCCTTCCCTTTGTCCCCACTCTGCTAAAACACCACATAGTTACTCACTACTTGTTATGTTTTCCACTCCATTCGCTTTACAATTACCATGTCCAGCTGCCCTATTAGATATATTCAGGATCCTATGTATGGCAGACTATCTCCTGTGTTATAAAACAAATATGTCACGTTGAATGACATATAGCTACTATGGTTAAATGTCAACATATTGACATATTTCTAACGAGATGGGCTTATGTCTATATATGGATACTTATTCAGCTCATCAACAACAGGAAGCATTTGTACTGCACAACAGAACTACTGCACCATGGTCTCAGGAGTCCGTACACTGAAAGATAGTTCACAAAGCAAGAAAAAGTGAGATGACAGAGGGATAGGAAATATGCACAAAAAAATCTATTCTATTTTTGCCATACTTTCCCAAAGAGAGTCACCACAGAAGCTGACAGATTCTGATGAAATTGAAAGCAAATAAAGACAGTCCTCAGTGACAATCAGATCATCGCAGCCCATAATGCTGCTGTAAACAGCTTGCAGGAGTTAAGAGTTGCCACACAGACCGGGGATCATTGGAATTTGTGCTGGAGATGACTAAACATGAGAAATGACACATTGTATCTCTACAGAATAGCACACAAAGAAGACAGACTAAATCAAATCTGTCAAGACAGTTCCTCAGGCTAGGGTATCAGCTCATACTGTATCCAAGATATGGTACAGAAAGTACCTTCTCCACAATGCAATCTGGTTTCCAAGCTGGTCATGGGTGCACCTCAGGCACGCTCAAGGTCCTAAACGATATCATAACCGCCATCGATAAAAGACAATACTGTGCAGCCGTATTCATTGACCTGGCCAAGGCTTTCGACTGTCAATCACCACATTCTTATTGGCAGACTCAATAGCCTTGGTTTTTCAAATGACTGCCTCACCTGGTTCACCAACTACTTCTCAGACAGAGTTCAGTGTGTCAAATCGGTTGTACGGACCTCTGGCAGTCTCTTTGGGGGTGCCACAGGGTTCAATTCTCGGACCGACTCTTTTCTCTGTATATGTCAATGATGTCGCTCTTGCTGCTGGTGATTCTCTGATCCACCTCTACGTAGACGACACCATTCTGTATACTTCTGCCCTTCTTTGGACACTGTGTTAACTAACCTCCAGATGAGCTTCAATGCCATACAAGTAAAACTAAATGCATGCCCTTCAACCGATTGCTGCCCGCACCTGCCCACCCGTCCAGCATCACTGCTCTGGACGGTTCTGACTTAAAATATGTGGTCAATTACAAATACCTAGGTGTCTGGTTAGACTGTAAACTCTCCTTCCAGACTCACATTAAGCATCTTCAATCTAAAGTTAAATCTAGAATCGGCTTCCTGTTTCGCAAAAAAGCATCATTCACTCATGCTGCCAAACAAACCCTCGTAAAACTGACTGTCCTACCTATCCTTGACTTTGGCGATGTCATTTATAAAATAGCACCATAGCAGCACCCACCCGTAGCACGCACTCCAGCAGGTATTTCACTTGTCACCCCCAAATCCTATTCCTCATTTGGATGCCTTTCCTTATAGTTCTCTGCTGCCAATGACTGGAACGAATTGCAAAAATCACTGAAGGTGGAGACTCATATCTCCTCACTAACTTTAAGCATCAGCTGTCAAAGCAGCTCACAGATCACTGCACCTGTACATAGCCCATCTGTAAATTGCCCATCCAACTACCTCATCACTATATTGTTATTTATTTATTTTTGTTCCAGTAGCTCTACTTGAACATTCATCTTCTGGACATCTATTACCCCAGTGTTTAAATGCTAAATTGTAATTCTTTGCCACTACCACCTATGTATTGCCTTACCTCCCTAATCTTACCTCATTTGCACACACTGTATATAGTTTTTTTTTCTATTGTACGTTTGTTTATTCCATGTGTAACTCTATGTTGTTGTTTGTGTCGCACTGCTTTGCTTTATCTTGGCCAGGTTGCAGTTGTAAATGAGAACTTGTTCTCAACTGGCCTACCTGGTTAAATAAAGGTGAAATAAACATGTAAAATGTTTTTACCGTAGTGAGTGGATGTAGCACAATTGGAGCAAACTTGCATTATTTTTGGAGAAACCCAGATAAATGGTTCGAAGACAAAACATCCTAAGATTTGAAGCAGAATGTTTATGCTGCTAGCAATCATAACATATGTTTAAACTGTTCAGTAATGGTGCATATTTCAAATGTAGAATGGGGCAAGCTGAAGGTAATTAGTCCTACCATTAATGGCAATTCCATTCAGACACTGTGACATTTGATTGAATTGCTTCTCAGACAGTGCCTTTTGGAGGGAGTTCAAGCAAACTTGTACTGTGGGCAGAGAATTTAAGTGACAGGAGTTTATTCATGCGGAGACAATGAAGAAGAGAAAAGGAAGCCAGGTAGGAACGGAAACAGAAGCAGCAATTGAGTCAATAACGTCACCTGAGGGCTAGGAGTGTCTCAAGAGAGGGAATGCATGAAGTTTGTAGAGTCGTCATACTGTACATAGATGTAACATTGTCTGAAAGGGATCTCACACTCACATGGACATACAGATTTGTGCACGCACGCATGCACACACACACTTTCTCTTTCAATAGGCCAGACAGACGCGTTAAAAAAAACAGCCCCACCAAATCACTGCTCTGCACTGCATGACGTCCTGTTTTGGAAGCCTATGTGATATTTAGCAAGGGCTTTAGGGAATGTTTTCATAAACACAGCCGGCGGTGGGTGGATTTGCACACACAGGGAGTGTGTAAGGCCCTGGCTATCCCTGGATAATCCCTGACCTCTAGTTTACCTGCCTGCCTGACAGGACAGGGGGTGTCTGGGGTTGTGTGTGTGCGTGTGCGTGTGTGTGGATGAGTTTGTAGACCCAAGGAAAGGGATATATGTCAAACATTGCTGACCTACGTGCCATTATTATGGCAGATTAAAGAGGCATTTGACATTTTCCCCTAATTTATTTGATTTTGCTATAAATGGTCCTTGTCAAAACTAGCCATCTCGCATCACGTAGGCTAGGGCCTACTCACATTGAAGACTAGCAATACAGATTGAACCACAGCCCTTATCTGCACCAGCTGTGGATCCCAACTGAGGGCTTTTATTCAATTTAATTGAGGAATTTCGAAAAAATAGCTATATTAGAGCTTTGCTGCCATTCTACAAAATAACACTCTACTGTATTTTTAAGTTTGTTAGTCCCGTCAAACATTATTTTACCCAAACACATAATGTCCATACTAAAATAGCATATGCACTAAAGGGGATTTCTAAAATGTTTCTCTCATTTTTCACTTTCTTTTCCATCTCTCTATCCTTTTTAGCAGCAGTGCAGACAAGAGACAAAGTGCAAACTGCAGAGTCCCTCTGCCAACCCACGTTCAGGCTTCACTCACAGAGACCTCTCTATAGTGTTAGTACAAGTCCTCCCACTACTGTCATCTGTGACGTCAGCACATGTCACAAGTGGGCAAACGGAGGAACATTCACCTGCTTTCTCAGTAGATTCACTAATGCCCTGTATTCTCTCCATGATTTCTAGACACACACATGACTTTGAAATTCTCCCAACATTTTCCCATGTGTTTCTTTTAGGCGTCATAGAAAACTGAAATATAGCCTAGATGTGAAACACAGGAAGCATCATGTTCATGACTGCCTATAAGGGATCTGACGATGCATTAGCCTTCATATTTTATTATTATGATTTAATACAAAATGTTACCTTTCTTTAACGAGGCAAGTCAGTTCAGAACAAATACTTATTTACAATGACGGCCTACCCCGGCCAAACTCGGACAACGCTCGGCCGATTGTGCTCTGCCCTGTGGGACTCCCAATCACAGCCGGATGTGATTCACCCTGGATTCAAACCAGAGACTGTGGTGACGCCTCTTGCACTGAGATGCAGTGCCTTAGACCGCTGCGCCACTCGGGAGCCCCCTTCATAAAAGGGGCCTAAAGTCAAGGGTTACCTTGTTCACTATGGATCCCACAGTGTTCCTCCACCACTGGATGTTAATACTCTATCCATCTGTATGTCTGGGTTTATTGGGCTCTGAAAAGTTGGGCCTCTCCCAGAGCTCTGTTCTGTTAGCCAGCTAGCTATGGGCTTCCACCACTGTTAATCTTCCGACACCATAGTACTGTAGAGGTCTGCGCCGGACTGGTTTCTTCATACCGCAGCCGCCCTCTCCCGCTGGCTTTCTGGCCGTCTCCCTTCAGCTCCCGCCATAACTGGTGCCAAACCCAATCGCAGTCCCGCAATGTTATTTTAGGCGTATGTGACGCAGCTGACTTGCCATGGAATCACTGAAATACTACTAGATGAAGGATCATGAACATGTCCCTTCATCTACTCTCCTAGATACGGGTCTCAAACTTGTAAAACATAATAAAAAAAATAGACGTTCGAGGCTGAGCATCACTGATTTGAAGTTGAACTAAAACTGTGTTTTGACAAATTATGATTTACAACGTTGGATCACCGACAATCCGATGGATTTATGACGTTTTACATTTGAACGGCTGGGGCTATCAACCCAGGGAAAAGAGCACCTGAAAGTATTTAGAAAACTGGACTTGCTTTGCTTGTTGCTGTCTGTGTTTACTCACGTTGGTTGAGCGCCCTTCTGATTTTAGCATGTAAAGCTTGGTGGGGCAACAAAAAAGAATGCCAGCAAAGCCACTACACAACACAACACTAATCAATTCAGTATTTGCACTATAACGGTGACAAACGGTGTCCACAAACTGTTAGGGCCTACATAAAGCTGTCCCAACAGCAGTCCCAACACCTTACCACTGCTACACCTGGCTATCAGCGGAGCCTTGTCTGGCAGCGAAACAGTTCATTCAGACTCATTTACTGCCTTTAAAAAAACATTGCTGATATGGCTGACTTGCTTAAACAAATGTGGTTTCTACTAACAATCGAGATTTGTACAAACTATGGCATAAGGGGACGACAAGCGAATAAGAGGCGATACGTACGTTTGATTAAGACATTACTGAGCGCGCTAGTAAGGACGTAGTTAATATAATATAACTATTTGTTCAGCACTTTTGAAATGTACAGCAACAGAATTCAGAACATGGGCCGTTCTTACAGTGTTCTCCCTGTACACCAAGTCAGAACCGTAGGATAAATAAAGGGGGCATATAAGCAGACAATAAAAGCTCTTACAATATCAAGTCAGAACAGTAGGTAAAATAAAGAGGGGAAAATAGACCAAATTATTAGGGTGAGGCATATGGGCTACTAACAGCTTACTACACAACATACGCATAGTATTACTTTCTTAGCTACAGTATACATATCTTCCTGGCATATTACATAATTTATGCAGCAGCATACAAGACATTTTTGGACTCAACTTGTTGTGCTGTGTTCACTTGAACAGTAAGGTGGCTTGGCGGTCCTTCGTGGGCAAATTTTGTCATCACATTTTGTCATGAAAGTCTGGCATTCTCTGGATTTATGGTGCTTTCAAGACAACTGGGAACTCTGAAAAAAACAAGGTTGAATCATGATGACATCAGTGATCTTTAGGTTGTAGCTCTAGAAAGAGGCCAGAGTTCCTGATTTACAATTTCGAGTTGGATGACCGTTAAAAACGTATTTTCCCCGTCAGAGCTTGTTTTTTCCAGAGTTCCCAGCTGTCTTGAAAGCACTGAAATCAAATTTCCCAGTTCCGAGTTAACAGTTGTTTTCAGTGTGGCAGAAGTAATGCTGGATTGACAGCATAGCCAATGTTAAATGTTTCTAATTTTAAGCTTGTAAAAGAGAACCTTAAAACCAGACTTGGGACCACACACCCACTCCACTGAATAGCAGGCTAGTGATTGCTTTGCAATGCTTGCAGTTAGCCACGGATTCCTTCTAAACCACTCACTGTTGAATTTTCCAACTTGTTATGTCCAATGGCCGATGAGCACTGATACGTTTTGTCTGTAATTTCTCTTCATATGACAAGGATTAAAAAGGATTTTGCAGTAGATTCTCGACTTGATTCATGATGATGACTGCTAGCTAGGATGTTGACAGTCCAATCTAAGCTACTGTAGATATAACGTGATTTAACATAATTTTATCTGCGGCCAAAGATCTTGAGCCTTCTTGCATTGGCACTTCCAATGTAACTCTATGCCAGCACCCAATGGGCTTGAATTTTCTAGCTCTACCTTAAGATTTGGCAGTGACGTAGTGTCCCCATGAATGACAGAACACTGAGCCAATCACTGCGCAACTAGAGAACATTACCACTTATTTTCCGCTGGCTGCCCCACCACCACAGAAAGCACTGAGCTCGGCTGAAACATCTACATTTTGGAGCTGCCTTATGACAGAAAGCAAAAAGAAAGTCAATGATTTTTGTTTTTTGTTTACATTGTTTGCAAACTGATATGCCAAAGTAAAACAGGCAACCCAACATCATCATCTTGTCATCCAGAGTCCAATCTATAGCACACAATATTTTACAAACAGCAAGTTTGCTTTGTGTTTTCATTTTTGGCAAAAATATTGCGATTCTGGTATAGTAACAGTCCAAATTTTGAGTGAGGCGACTATGTGCTCTTTATACATACGTTTATACGTGTCCCAAACTCTGTCCCAGGGCCCACCTTGGGTGCACATTTTGGTTTTTGGCCTAGCACCACACAGCTGTTTCAAATAATCAAAGCTGGATGATAAGTTGGTTATTTGAATCAGCTGTGTGGTGCTAGGCCAAAAACAAAATGTGCACCCAGGGGGCAATTTCGTCTGTGTCAATTTCAACCAGCCCAACCAACTAAATAATTGTCCAGCCCTTCTAGCATTTGCCAGAGCTCCCAGATGGACAATCTGTCCCTGCAGCCCTCTACACCATAGCATCAGTCTGTGTGGGTGTGGGTGCTGGTGGCTTATATATTTGTCCTATTTTGGATGTGTGTTTTTGCATATCCCAACTGCCCTTGAGATACCCTCGGAGAGTGGGGTCATGGCCAGGGTCAGCCATTATCAACGGCGGAGAATATGTGTGTGCGTGTGTACGTGTTTGTGTGTGTGTGCGTGTGCTCGTGCGCGTGCAGTCATCCGTGTGAAGACTTGCAGCATATCGCGGACATTTTTCACAAGATGGTTTGGCATTGAGAATGTTTTTTTCTAACAAAGCAATGGATACCAAGCACTCGATTATGGCCTTTTTATTAAAGCCATATTCATGTCTCCTTGTAAATGTCTGTTTTGTCCTGAGAGGAACTGTGGATGTCTTCATTAGTTCTGGTCCCATGCTCTCTCCATCTGAGAGGTCCCTGTTCCATCCTCTCTATGAAAGACATGGGCGGATTTGACAGATTTAACAGATTTTCACTGTAAGTCACTGTAACCCTAAAGGAACAATGACATACTGTATTATATACAGTATTATATTCTCCTATAGCGGATGTATCCAGGATAAGAAGTGGTTGGAGAAAAAATACGAGGAAAGGCTCATGTATCCAATTATAAGAGATGCCCAGTTCCAAAGCAGTGGATGATGTCACTGTTTACTGTATTCAGTTTCTCAGCATAACATTGCTCTCTGTATTGCCTTATCTCGGTCGTCTGATCAGCAGCTTGCTTTGCTTTGATTTCAACAGAGCCAGCACGGATATAGTGGCGTCCATGTCCGGAGGAAAGAGCGCAATCTACATGTATTTATTTCTGACATTATATTACCCTCTTTGCCTGCTCTCACTCTTTTCTATTTCTGGGTTGCCGGACAACATCCATCTAGTGTCGGGCTCGTTCCATTTTGTCACTTCCACCAATCTGATATAACGTTCTCGGATTACTGTAAGGTGCTGACTGACGCCTTCTTGGAATTTGCACCGGCTTAGAAGGATTTGCCTCGGTCAGTAGTCCACCACATGTGAATTGTTTATCTATTAAGTGGAATTAGGATCTAAGTAGTGTCAATTGTTCTTAGCGTTACAGCTATTTAGCTCAATTCCTCTTTGATTTGTAACATTTGAAGATCTGGTTCCCTTTCCCCGCTAACTTACAGAAGCTAAGTGTCTGAAACATCACCTCGGACAACGTAAAAATGATTAAGACTGTATGCCAGACTGCATGCCAGGTATGTGGGACAAGGGGGACGACTCCACAGAGACCAATTAGATTTACAGCCCCACGAGCAACATGATTATCAGGCCAACAGAAACCAGAGCGCATGGCCTTCGGTCTGCATTGAGCCCTCCATTCCTCAGACCCTTTGTGTCTCCACAGTGCTGAGACAGAGCTGACCCATGACCCACGGCTGCCAAAGGGGCAGGGCACAATCTCCACAGGGCTTGCTGAGCCACAGCTCCAGCATAGGGCACCATACACAACGTGTGCACGGCGCTCTCCACAGGGCTGAGACAGGGCTGATCCGCCATGGCTACGCAGGGCCACAGGGCACCGCCACACCATACACAGTGCGCTGCAGCCTGCCGTCGGTAAGCTGTTTAACTCCCAGCTAAATGTACTCAGACTGAGTGAGAGAGGATGAGAGGATGACCTCTATCCATGCCGGTCATCACATCCCCCTTTCTTTAGATCCCTTTGGAAATCATTTTGAGCTTAGCTTCTATATTAGCTGAACCTCTGCACATACAAGATAAGATTTCCTTCATAGGAGGTGTCCCGTCATTCCAGGGCCATTCTCCTTATATGGGCACGTAGATAATAAGATGAAAGCAATAAGTACTTTGAGGTGTTATTTTTTTTTTTTTTTTTTTTATATAGCAAGGTCTTTATGAATATTCATGTAAGGCACGGATACATATTCTTGGATCTGAATCTTGTATCATTTTCTTGGACATTCTGGCAGCACTATGGCCAAACAAATAGCTTTTCTTTTGGCATTGAACATTGGACGGAATCAACTCCAGTGCTCTACCAATGTCCCGTAGTCGGTATTGGGGCAGATTTCCAGAGTCAGTTTCCAACCTTCATGCAGGCACTGCATTCGCTTCTTGTTTTCGTAAGAGAAATGAAAGTGTTGGAAATTCCAAATGGTTTGCGTTGTCAACTTACACGCACAGCACTGACACACACAGTTACCCCACCAGGCAGGCCACCTGGGGTCTTTTCCCAGTCCCCACGGGACGGGTTCAAGGAAATGTGCAGTGTTATACAGAGCCATGATTACACGGAACTCTCTTCCATCTTATAAACAGAAAACCTGGTTTTCAAAAAACAAATCAAGCAACACCCCGCGGCACAACGCCTCTCCCTTATGTGACCTACTTACTGTTTGTATATACTGACCATGTACTGCATGTGTAGCTTGATAGACGCACACACACACACACACACACACACACACACACACACACACACACACACACACACACACACACACACACACACACACACACACACACACACACACACACACACACACACACACACACACTACATGTTAATGTTTTTAATTGTGTGTACAGTAAATTGTCAAGTCTTTCGTCTTTAATTTCTCTTTCTAGTGTCGGACCCCAGTAACACTAGCTGTCGCCATTGGCATCGGCTAATGGGGATCCTAATCAAATCTAAACATCTGAAATCAATCACCCAAGAAAGAAAAGACAGTTTTTTTTCTTTCAGCTCTTAGAATAACAGTTACTGTGGAGGTCAAAGCAATAATGAGCTTTGTAGTCAATTCAAGATAATTAAGGTAGTTAATGGAACCGTATTTCTAGTCAGGAAAATAACCCTGCAAGTGATCTGAAGTGAACTCTAATCACACATTGGGGTTAAAAAAAATGCTGAGAAACAAACCTAATGACTAACATTTGATCACTTGGGTCTCTTTTTGATATTTGAATGTATTTCAAAGAAATGGAAGAAATAGACATGGCAGGCAGACTTGGCATGCTCTATTCCTGTGAGCTAATCAAACACAGGGAGAAGAAGAGAAATGTCTGTGTTACAGATAGAATCTTGCAGTATTTTCCTTGCCTCGCCAACAGCCCCCAGCTTACTAATCAGCTGCACCCACAACGACACCCGGCTACAGGACCAGCTGTACACACTTGGCAAAGGGGATAAAGTAATGGTTTCCTTTAATATTGAAACAGTTTCTTAACACAAAACCAACAACCGTACTTTCAGGACACTATAAGTGTCTGGTACTGATTTGACGAAGGGAAAGTTAGAGAGGTGTTACAAGCAGAAGGGAATGAGGATACGGCCATTCTAAAATTGATTTATAAACAAAACGATTTCTCATCAATTTACACACAATACCCCATAATGACAAAGCAAAAACAAGTTTTTAGAAATGTTAGCAAATGTATTACAAATAAAAAACAGAAATATAGGTATTCGGAAACGTTGCTATGAGACTCGAAATTGAGCTCAGGTGCATCCTGGCTTCATTGATCATCCTTGAGATGTTTCTACAGCTTGATTGGAGTCCACCTGTGGTAAATACAATTGATTGGACATGATTTGGAAAGGCACAAACCTGTCTATACAAGGTCTCGCAGTTGACTGTGCATGTCAGAGCAAAAACCAAGCCATGAGATCCAAGGAATTGTCCGTACAGCTCCAAGACAGGATTGTGTTGAGGCACAGATCTGGGGAAAGGTACCAAACAATGTATTTAGTGTTGAATGACACAGGAACACAGTGGCCTCCATCATTCTTAAATGGAAGAAGTTTGGAACCACCAAGAATCTTCCTAGAGCTGGCCACCAGGCCAAACAGGAAGCAACTCCTCAGTAAAAGGCACATGACAGCCCACTTGGAGTTTGCCAAAAGGCACCTAAAAGACTCCCAGACCACGAGAAACAAGATTCTCCGGTCTGATGAATACAGGATTGAACTCTTTGGCCTGAATGCCAAGCGTCACTTCTGGAGGATTCCTGGCAACATCCCTACGGTGAAGCATGGGTGGCAGCATCATGCTGTGGGGATGTTTTTAAGCGGTAAGGAATGGGAGACTAGTCAGGGTTGAGGGAAAGATGAATGGAGCAAAGTACAGAGAGATCCTTGATGAAAACCTGCTCCAGGACCTCAGACTGTGTCAAAGGTTTACCTTCCAACAAGACAACAACCCTAAGCACACAGCTAAGACAATGCAGGAGTGGCTTCAGGACAAGTCTCTGAATGTCCTTGAGTGGCTCAGCTAGAGCCCGGACTTTAAACCGATCGAACATCTCTGGAGAGACCTGAAAATATCTGTGCAGCAACGCTCCCGAGTCCAGCCTGACAGAGCTTGAGACGATCTGCAGAGAAGAATGGGAGAAACTCCCCAAATACAGATGTGCCAAGCTTGTAGCATCATACCCAAGAAGACTCAAGGCTGTAATCACTGCCAATGGTGCTTCAACAAAGTACTGAGTAAAGGGTCTGAATACTTATGTAAATGTTATATTTCCATTTTTTATTTTAATAAATTTGCAGAAATGTCTAAAAAACAGTTTTTGCTTTGTCTTTAGAGGTATTGTGTGAGGATTGATGAGGGAAAACAAAAAACAATTTCATCAATTTTAGAATAAGGATGTAACGTAACAAAATGTGGAAAAGTCAATGCTCTGTATGTCCGTGATGAGAGTTGGAATGAAGGAATATGTTTTAATCTGCTTGAGTATTATAAACTGTTGTAATCTTTACTTCGGCCTAAATCACATTGACTTTAAATGACATCTTAAGTTGCAAGAAAGAGACTGTAGCATACACAATGCCGCTAAACATAGTACATCGTGTATGAACTGTGTTTCACATGATGTTCCTGGTGATGTACGCATTATAAACTGTAGCTGGATCTGGTAGAATCATTCAATGATAAGGTTTAGAAGTCAGGGAATGTTGAGAAGTCTAGTCAGCGTTATAAAACCCTCTCCTGCAGCCGAGCAGACCTAACAGAAATAGTGAATGATTTTTAACAGGGTTTCTTTCATCTATCGTCATGGTCAAGTTCTCCATTCATCATTGCCTACCATGTTTCTCTGACACATACAGTACAAGTCAAAAGGTTGTTTTTCTTTATTTGTACTATGTTCTACATTATAGAATAACAGTGAAGACATCAAAACAATGAAATAACACGTGGAATCATGTAGACAGTCCATCATTACTTTAAGACATGAAGGTCAGTCAAATCGGAAACATTTCAAGAACGTTGAAAGTTTCTTCAAGTGCAGTCGCAAAAACCATCAAGTTTTGATGTCTTCACTCTTATTCTACAATGTAGACAATAGTACAATAAAGAAAAACCGTGGAATGAGTTTGTGTGTCCAAAATTTTGACTGGTACTGTGGGTCTGCTTCTCACCTACAGCTGTGTGATGATACATGACCTTCTAGTCAGTCTGTTTTGACCAAGATTGTTGTATACTGTGTGTAGTCTGTTATAGACTGTGTGTAGTATGTCATAGGCAGTTTGTACTCTGTATTATAGGCTGTGTGTAGTCTGTCATATGGACCGTGTGTAGTCTGTCATATACTGTTTGTAGTCTGTCATATAGACTGTATATAGTCTGTCATATAGACTGTGTGTAGTCTGTCATATAGACTGTGCGTAGTCTGTCATATAGACTGTGTGTAGTCTGTCATATACTGTTTGTAGTCTGTCATATAGACTGTGTGTAGTCTGTCATATAGACTGTGTGTAGTCTGTCATGTATACTGTGTGTAGTCTGTCATATAGTGTTTGTAGTCTGTCATATACACTGTGTGTAGTCTGTCATATACTGTTTGTAGTCTGTCATATACTGTGCGGTGTCTGTCATATAGACTGTGTGTAGTCTGTCATATACTGTATGGAGTCTGTCATATACTGTGTGGACTCTGACATGGACTGTTTGTAGTCTGTCATATAGACTGTGTGTAGTCTGTAATAAACTGTGTGTAGTCTGTATTATAGACTCTGTATAGTCTGTCATAGACTGTTTGTAGTCTGTCATATAGACTGTGTGTAGTCTGTCTTAGATTGTGTGTAGTCTGTAATCGATTGTATGTAGTCTGTCATAGACAGCGTGTAGTCGGTCATAGACTGTGTGTAGTCTGTCCTATAGACTGTGTTTAGTCCGTCATGGACTGTGTGCAGTCTGTCATAGACTGTATATAGTCTGTCATAGACTGTGTGTAGTCTGTCTGTTTTGACCCATCTTAAGTCAGTTTGGCCAGTCCATCACAGACCGAGTGTATTGAGCTACTTCACAGTACGCACAAATGTTACATCTCAGACGTGTAGCCCCCAGCTGTCTACTCCCCACCTCCCCAGCACCAGCTCCTCCTCTAATTCCTCTAGGCCAGGGAAAGAACTCCCTCTCGACCCTGTTCCAGAGAACAAAATCATATAATGAAGAAAATGATCTGGGATGGATTCAACTTTATGAGTTCATGATGATCCCTGCTCTCAAATCCTCATGAATGGCAGAGAAGACAAATGAAGTGAACCGACGAGCATTAGACAAAAAAAAAAAAAAGTATGATGGTGGAGGGAGGAAAGGAGGGTGGGGGGTGGAGGGTGGGGGTGGAGGGTGGGGTGGAGGGTGGGGGTGGAGGGTGGGGGTGGGGGTGGGGAAATGAAATGAGGGTCTGAAACAAAAGCCACAGTCATTCCAATTGAATAACAGTCTTTATTGTTAAATGAAAGCTTGGCAGCATTGTTAGCGCAATCGAAAAAGAGGGGGAAATGCTGGAAAGAGTTGAGCGGTTCATCTGTGGTAGATTAAGTGTACATTAGTCATAAAAGGCAGAGCGGAGGGAGACCATGGAATAACCTTCAGGCAGGGAACCATGACATAATCATTTGTGATGCCTGAGAAACTAGTGTTTGCTCATTCTCTCCAAACCGTCGCCATGACAGACCTCTCAAAGCTTGTCTCGCTTCAATTGTTGATTGATCCCGAGCTCTTGTTTTGAAAGAAGCGTTGGAAATAATCGTTGTGGCGTTTGAATGAATCATTATGAGGATCCTTTGGTATTTAACCGTTCTTGTAACTGGGGATACTTCGGGTCGCTGACTGCTCTTTAGGCGAGCGAAGATCCAAATCGGTCACAACAGGCAGTAACTCACTCGGGAGCCATTGTTCGAAGACTAGGATGAATGGAAAACATCTTCTTTAGCTCTGGAAAGAAAACGTCTCCATTAGCTTTTATTAGTCAAAACTGAGTCAAGAGTAAACAAGACAGATGGTCTGCTGTCCTGTGTCACAAAGAAAAGCCCAGTCCTTCCCATTTGTTTAAACTTGAACTCAAACAGGCTAATTCGGGGTCACTGGTGCCAGAGTGATTCCCCTTGACGCTGCGCCTCTCTGCAGCCTCTCTCGGCTCTTCACATCAAAGGCGATCAGCATCAGCAGATAGCTGGATAACCCGGAGAGCTGAAACAGCTGGGCCCGGAGCAAAACAGAGATGATATAAGCAGCTTCCTCTCTCAGACCTGGCTTCAAATAGTGTATATATATATATTTTTAAATACTTTAGCTTCCCTTGATTGAGCTTGCCCGACGCAACGGAACCAAAGGAATAGTCCCAGAAGTTCAAAATCCGTCCCGTTTGGCATTCCAGGCAGGCTCAGTCAAACACTTAAAGTATCTGAAAGAAAACAAACACTTTTTGAACCTGATCTGTTCCTCAGCGGTGGCGGCACCAGAGCAGCAGTCTGTGATAAGACCCGCTCCCGAACTACAACTTCGAAAAAAAAACATCAACTATTTAGAGCCCGTGTATCGTAGAGGAAACATGGACTGTGATCTCTGAAACTAGAAAACAATGGCCTGGAGTTTGTCTTCTTCACTACCTTTCTGGGAAGCAGCAGAGTGACTTTGTCTGAGTCCCAAATAGCACCCTGTTACCTATATAGTGCACTACTTGTGACCATGGCCCAGAGCTCTGGTCACAAGTAGTCCACTACATAAGGAATAGGGTACCATTTGGTACACATACATTGACTTCTGTTGACTCACTGGGAAGGGTTTTGAAAAACATCAAACACACTTGTTTTGCCAGTGAAGAAAAATGGAGGAAGTACAATGGAAGTGAAGGGGATATGATCAGACATCCAAAGTCCTATTCAGGGAGCTGGAAGTGTGAAATATTGTTTCCTCTTCTTATCGCAGCCTGCTGAAAGTGTTGGAGAAGGTCCATTGAGGAATGAAGTGAAATCAGTTATATTGAGTCGACAGCCCCCCACGGTGTCTTAGAGAGTGTGCAGTGAGATACTGTGGTAATCCACCACCACAATCACACACCTCCACCTCTCCATGTGACAACAACATGGACACACACACACACACACACACACACACACACACACACACACACACACACACACACACACACACACACACACACACACACACACACACACACACACACACACACACACACACACACACACGCACACAGCAGTGGTTCGTCTCGCGTATCCTCATAAAACCCTGTTGTTACACCCACACAGGAACATACAAAGAAACACACACACACACAGGAACACACACACACACACTGTCATACAACCCATATCTCACTCAGACATAATTCGATTACACCAATCTCTCCTACACTCTTTGGCATATTTCAATATACAGTAGGACAGGCTGATGCTGAATTCATTATTATGTTATGGCAGTAATGAATATCAACCACTGGGCTGTATGTTGTTCTGAGACACAATAGAAACGAAACCTGCATTACTCTGTAAAGTAGGGCAGATACAAATTATACAGTATTCTCGCTAATGCTAAGCTTTGAAAAGAGGGATGAGGACAGCAGCACCCAAAGATGGACAGTAATTGCCTTTAATTAACCAGGGAAGTAAGTGAGAATGCATTCTCTTTTACAATAACAACCAGACCAAGAGGGAGCAGTGAGTCAGAACCATAATTATGAATACATAGTGCTCTTTTATACAAAAAAACTCATATGTTTCGACAGTAGTCTTTGTCTAAGTTTTTCACTAGTTTAATCGCAGACCTGCTATATGGGTACAAAATGCAGACACAGAAATGTTTCTTGTCCCGACTGTATTTTCCTGGCTGTTGCCCAGGGTAGAGGTACTGTAGATATTTGGGAGGATGGGGGATGGATGCTCAATTTCCCCTCGGCGTTAGCTGACAGTGCTCCCAGCCTGGATGTCACAGCCTATAAACCTGACTACTCTCTCTCCGCCTCAATTCTCTTTACCTCCTGTTTCTGCATTTTCAGAAAGCACTTTTGAGAACAATCATTTGAGAAGAGAATCTAAACCGGTGGTAGTATTCTTCCGAGGAAAACTCTTGTGAAACGCTAAAGGCACCAAAGTTAGTTCAATACCATGAAGTAGCTATTTAGTAGTTGATCGTCTACAGCATTTACGTCTTCCAAGGGGAAGGGTTTAAAGAGGCTAGCAACACCAGCGTCCCCGACGGGGTATAAGGCCATCAAGATAGAGCAAGCGTGTGAGGGATTACCAATTATTATGTAAATAAACGGGCTAATGTGATTATAGCAGTGTGTAAATAGTAGTAGTGTACTGTAGACTGGTGGATTACTACTGGGTGTATATGAATGGTAGAAATATTTATGTAATAATCCAAAAACATTTTGTATTAGAATACGTGCTTGTTTTCACATTTATAATTGACTTTGACCTGTATCTGGACCCTTGGCCTTGTATCAAAAGACCTCAAGCAACCCCATTTTCTCTCCAATTAGCCATGCTTTCTCTGGAGACTCGCACCATGTAGCCTATTAGATACACAGAACCCACCCAAATGACCAATTTATTCAGTATTCAGTTAATAAAATAACAATGTGGTGAATGAGATAGAGATCCTTCCTTTCCCTTTGAAAACATCCTAACGCGCACACACGCACACACACACACACACACACACACACACACACACACACACACACACACACACACACACACACACACACACACACACACACACACACACACACACACACACACACACCCAGCACACACCCCCCATACACATACACACTTTTGGAGAACAACAGAGGTCCGTCTGTGGTGATAATGTCCCAGCTAGGCCCCAGACAAAGGGAGGACAGGAGGCAGCAGCCGGTAGGCCGGGTCAGCCGGTTGGAACGGAGGACCAGGGCCAGACAGCGGAGGTCCGTGGGGAGGTGTTGACTCTGTTGCTGGACCACTGGGCCAGGGGCATTAACTGGGCTTCCGTCCCCCCCGGCCACTCAGCCAAGGTACCCAGGCCTGGGCTTGGCTAGGGTGGGTGACATCATCACGGTCCCCAACGCAAACCAAAGGGAGCTAGTGTGTGTGTGTGTGTGTGTGTGTGTGTGTGTGTGCCTGCGTGTGTATGTGTGGCTTAGTCCCTGCTGGCCCCAGGGCTAGTAGACTCAGACACACAGGCCTGGTCTGGTGGCAGTGTGTGTGTGCGTGCGGGTGCTTCAGGGATTACGTCCTCTCACAGCCGGCCTGAAACCCCCTCCATCTGGGGTCCTGAATAAATAAATAATTTAACATCAGGCAAGCATAAGGGCACCCTGCCCAGACCTTTAGGCTACCTGGGATTGTAGGCAATTAACCCTATCCCTGCTTCAGTCAGACCTTGCCTTGTGCCCAATTAAGATTCGGTATTAGAAAAGGGGATCAAAAGATAATAAGGGGATTGGGGTCTGATGGCTCGATGAAGTTGGGTTTGAATCATACTATAGCCTTGGGATTGGAGTTGCAGTCATTGTAGTCATTGTACCTTCGTACATTCAGACCTTAATTTATGTCCAATTAAGAGACTGTATTGGCTAAAGGATTAAATAGAGATTATAATGGGGGGGTTGGGTCCGATGTAGGGACATTTTGTATGGGTTGAACCAGTACATTCAACACAGTAACACTTGTCACTGCAATCCAGTCTCTTAGCCTTGAGACTGGAGTGGGAAAAGATTGCAATCATTATCAAGGGCATTTAAAGGTAAACCACTGAAGTGAGATCACTCTGGATAATTACAGCATGGAAATTAAAATAGCTTTGTTCTCCTTAAAATGTTATTTTCTATAGAGCTTCCAAGAATGAATGCAAAATTGTTCAATTATCTATTGATGCGAGTTAAAATAGGTAGAGCAACAAGAAACCTTTATTCATAAAAGGATTGTGAGTAACGTAAAGTGTGCAGCCTTTACATTTCATAGTTTATTTTCCATTGAACTGTACCACACCAACATTTTATGGTGTGTGTATCCTCAGCTATCACCTAAATATTGAATCCCATTCATTTAAACACTCCTTGACCAGTTCTTCTGAGAAACCACATTCATTTAAATACACCTTGACCAGTTCTTCTGAGAAATCACATTCATTTAAACACACCTTGACCAGTTCTTCTGAGAAATCACATTCATTTTAACACTCCTTGACCAGTTCTTCTGAGAAATCACATTCATTTAAACACTCCTTGACCAGTTCTTCTGAGAAATCACATTCATTTAAACACACCTTGACCAGTTCTTCTGAGAAATCACATTCATTTAAACACATTGACCAGTTCTTCTGAGAAATCACATTCATTTAAACACACCTTGACCAGTTCTTCTGAGAAATCACATTTATTTAAACACACTTAACAAGTTCTTCTGAGAAATCACATTCATTTAAACACACCTTGACCAGTTCTTCTGAGAAATCACATTTATTTAAACTCACTTAACCAGTTCTTCTGAGAAATCACATTCATTTAAACACACCTTGGCCAGTTCTTCTGAGAAATCACATTCTGTGACACTAATGTAATCCTCTGGCTACTGCTATAGGGAAGGAGGACTAGGTCGCCATGATAGTCAGAAGTGATGGGGGGGGGGGCTGAGACTAAATCAAATCAAATCAAACATTGAAAGAAGTGTAGACCTTACTGTGAAATGCTTACTTTACAAGCCCTTAACCGACAGTGCAGTTCAGGAAGAGCACAGGGCCTTCCGATCTCACACAATCCCACATGAGCCCAAATGAGAGAACAAACTGTGTGCGCATGTACTTTTTTTTGTCTCTCATTGAACACTTTTTCCCTAATGGACAGTAACTCATCAGCACAATGTTTGTTTGTGGGAGGCAGGCTTGTCTAGGGCAATCCATCTACAAAGCCATGAATTAATCGCACCCAGATGGATCATTATTTCATTATATAATGGCATTAACTGAAAGGAAATTGTGAACCGTGACCATGTTTTTGTTGTTGAACTTGTGACAACTTGCTGATGTAAATAACGGCTTTATAAAATACATTTGAATTTGATTAAAGGGTGTCTGTCTGTAGCTGGTGGGAGTTGCTGACAGGACTGAAATGGATATCAAGAGTTAGAACAATGAATGTAAAAAGCTTGGCCATGAAACTCTGTCAACTTGCAGATTTGCGTTGGTTTACACTTTTTGAGGAAATCCCTGTTGTAATTTATTGACATGTATAGTACTGTAGATAGAGAATGTGAGGTGAGATGAAAGATATAGAGCACTGGGAGCAAGAAACTCATCTGGCACAGTCTGTCAAGTATAAAACAAGAACATGTATCTGATTGTCAGGTGCAGTCCCCAATGAACCTGGCACTCCATGCTCGGGTATGAAACTCCTTAAAATACAGACCCATGCACACACGCTCACACACACACACAAATACACACACACAAACACAAATACACACACACAAACACAAATACACACACACGCTCACACGCTCACACACAAACACAAATACACACACACAAACACAAATACACACACACACGCTCACACACACACAAACACAAATACACACACACAAACACAAGTACACACACACAAACACAAATACACACACACACACACAAACACAAATACACACACACACATACAAATACACACACAAATACACACACACACACACACACACACACACACACACACACACACACACACACACACACACACACACACACACACACACACACACACACACACAAATTATTTGTTCTAGAAGAGCAAATTCCTACAGATATAGGGTTCTATCTTCAGCCGGCGTAAAGCCAGCGCAATTGGCAAACACACGCTCGTTTGACAACTGTTGGACTGTTGGAAAGTATTCCAGGTGAAGCTGGTTGAGATAATGCCAAGCGTGTGCAAAGCTGTTGTCACGACTTCCGCCGAAGTTGGTCCCTCTCCTTGTTCGGGCGGCGTTCTGAGGTCGAAGTCACCTTTTCATTTTCTATTGGTTTTGTCTTGTCTTGTATCACACCTGGTTCCAATCCCATCAATTATATGTTGTGTATTTAACCCTCTGTTTCCCCTCATGTCCTTGTCGGTGATTGTTATTTGTAAGTGTTTGTGCACGTTTGTCCTGGCGTGCGTAGGGTTATTTACCCATGTTATTATTGTTATGTTTCCAGGTGGGTTTTTGTTTAAATAAACTGCCCCGTAGGAAACACAGTTTTTCTCTCCTGCGGCTGACTTCTCTGCCGCCAGTACGCACCCCCTTACAACTGTCATCAAGGCAAAGGGTGGCTACTTTACATATTTCTGATTTGTTTAAAACCTCTACAGGATCGGTGGGTCCCCTGCGGGATGGTTGAGCTGACGTATGCTAATGTGATTAGCATGAGGTTGTAAGTTACAAGAAAATTTCCCAGGACATAGACATATCTGATATTGGCAGAAGGCTTAAATTCTTGTTAATCAAACTGCACTGTTCAATTTACACTAGCTATTACAGTGTAATAATACCATTCTATTGTTTCAGAAGAGTGCAGCGTTACGAACTTGAAAATATATGAATAAAACAATTAGGCACATTTGGGCAGTCTTGATACAGCAGCATTTGATCAGAAACGGTTCATTGGATCAGTCTAAAACGTTGCACATGCACTGCTGCCATCTAGTGGCCAAAATCTAAATTGCGCATGGGCTGAAATAATACATTATGGCCTTTCTCTTGCATTCCAAAGATGATGGTACAAAAAAATAAAAACGTCATCTTTTACCATATCTAATGTGTTATATTCTCCTACATTAATTTCACATTTCCACAAACTTCAAAGTGTTTTTTAGGAACACAAGCATTTTGACCAATGCAATTTTATTTACCAGATGTGCTGAGGGTGCTATAACACCACCTGATTAATAAAAAATAGATACAAAAAATGTATATAAAAACTGAATCTTAAAAATAACAAAATCCACCAAATGAATGCACTAGGCCTTTGTTACTCCTGTACGATCAGAGAAAAATTCTTGTCAGCAGAGCAGAGACAAATACTCCTCAGCACCCCACCACCACCTCTGCAGCCACCCTCCACCTTACAGCACCCCTGACAGCACGCACCCCCACTCCAAACAATCTTTCTATGGCAATGAAACCATCAGATAGAATTCATAGCTAGCACTGGAATGACATTCACTCTCATGGCATGGGTGGCCCCAAAAAATTCTGACTGAAAGCCACGCCCCCAAAATGCCACAACTCTGACGGCATTGAGGCATGTGTCACTGTGCTTCTATGGCTATACGCTCCATGACACTACCTACTTCATTTGTACATTTAGCAAACAGCTCATAATCCAGTTTCTTTATCACAGTAAACAGACATATATTTGAGCTTTAATTAGCTTTAAAAGTTGCTACATTTTCACAGCCTCTTGGTAAAATGTGTAGAACAGTATGAGATTACCAATAAAACTTCACATCATTCTCTGCCCACACTTTCTTGAGCTGGGGGGGGGGGGGTTAACCTTTCTGCAGGCCTACCCACCAACAAATTTCTGGCTACGCTACTGGTAAAGGCCTATATTCATTGAAGTCAATTAAAACAATGTTGACTGTCAATGCTCCTAACATATTGATATAACACTGGATTTTTTTGTTTACTGTTGCTATTACTCACTAGTGTAGCCTGTGCTATTTGATAAACTGGAGAATACATCCACAATGGACTAGGAAAAGCCGAATTGGAGTTGATGACAAATATAAAGCCATGGGATGCCTTGATTGGCCAGTGAGTGGCCAAGCCCTCGTCACACCTACAACTTTCATCAAAACCCAGCCCTTTCGCACTACGACCAGTTATTGTGCTCATAATAACTGCTGTGAAAATAGCAAAAATATTTCTGTCACACCCCCGGACCTATAGTGCTACTGCTAGCGCTTAGATTTACCATTGCGCTAGGTTTGTTAAAAAAAGATCCCAGAATCTTTACAACATTTTGTAACTAGGAAATCATTGCATACAGCTGTCACAAACGCCCCTTTAGAATAGCTAAGATTCTACATCAACACCCCCCCTCGGGGCAAACAAGAATATAATGATGGTGAAACTAAGGGAAACAGGTGTTCCCATGGCTGCGTCCCATGTCTTTGAAGGTCCTGGAGGATATGGAAAGATTGTGGATCGCTGCTAATTGCATGAAATTATGCTTCAGAGGTGCAACATGAACTAAATTCCCCAAAAATTGCACAAGGAAATCACAGGCATACGTGCACTGTTGGGAGCTGTTGAACTCATAAGCAATGACAAGGATATTTTTAATGTTAGGTTTACATACCAATCAGACGAGGAGAGAAGCGAAGGTATAAAACAAATGTACCTTCTGTAACTCTTCTATTTCATTCATTTGGTTCAAACTGCCTAACCTGTTGTTGGTGAAACGTTGAAGTATGATGGACAGCTAAGAAGCTTTGCAGACAATCAAAACCCCTTTAAGAAATGGAGGGAGGACAGTTTTGGAGAACTAACACAGCTTATGTTCCACCCTTTGGATTCGTGACGTTCAATGAAGAAGACTATTTGATGTGACGTCTGGTGCTGTCTCCACATGCGGTTACATGAGGAGCGGATGGATGGAAACACACAGTGAGAGAGGGAGGAGGAGGGACGAGGAGGGACGAGCAGGGAGCAAACGGTTGCTTAGAGGAAGTGGTGGCTGTGCTTTTCATTTAGTTGGCATTACAGGACTACATGCACACACACCCATATGCGCATGCACGCACGGGCACGCATGCACGCACACACACACACACACACACACACACACACACACACACACACACACACACACACACACACACACACACACACACACACACACACACACACACACACACACACACACACACACACACACACACACACACACACACACACACACACACACACAAAGAAGAGCCCATAGTTAAAGTGGAGGCTTAGCTACTTACCTTTATCTCAAGTCATATTCACAATTGTATTTACACAGTACTCCCTCTCTGCACTATCTCCGTAAGACCTGTCTTGTCTTGTCTGGCTGACTGGCCACTGTTCTATATCTTTGCCATGATACTGTAATATGACTGTACCATGCAGATATGTACTCAGCACACTTATGAAGGAGACATCTAAATAAATCTCTTCTGATTTACTGTAAATGCATCAAGGCATTTTCAGTGAACAACTTCAGTGAAATAGTTGTTGCTCGTAAATCCTTAAAAGGGATGTACCGTACGTCAGAAAGATATGGAATTCTTCGAGACAGACATGATACGGCAGTCCCACTAAGCCTTCTGCTCCTCCCACCTGATTGTGTCATCATGATACTGCCATGTAACGTGATTCCCCCTGGTCGGCCTATTCATTTATGGTATGGTATTTCATTAAGAGACTAAAAGTCAATGAAGTCACTGAGTAGCCAGAGAAAGTTAAGTTGCCAAACGTTTTCATCAAAGGGAAAAGTCTAAAAAAAAAAGAAAGGAGAAAAAAAAGAAAAGAAAAGTGAGGTGTTGCCATCTCCAAATCTCCATTCATGGTAGTATTTGGGTTATATTATGATCTGGAAATAACCCTCCACTGATTCTTCCCAAAGGAGTTCTAGTCCAGTTCACAGGCCTACTGCGTATACACAGTTTATACAGTGTTTAAACACTAGAATCCATGCATGGGATGTATACAAATGTCTTAATTACAATCAAATACACCACTTTCTTTCGATCTATATGCATGCGTTTTTGCCCTGAAACATACTAAACCAAAAACGAAATAATCATATTGAAATTCATATTTGATATATCAATATATGGAAAAATAAAATAAGCTGCTTATCTTTGTCAAACAGAGCAAACCTTTTGTCCCCCAACATCTTAGATGTCAGCATTCTTGCTCTTATTAAAATGTGCCTTGCTTGCAAGAAGTTATTAAAGGGGTTGAAAAAAATCAATAGGGGGAATGGATTTGCGAAAGCAAATATCTATTATCTGGCAATGGGTGAACGTTAATCCGCACATGAAAGTGTTTGGTGTCTCGCCTAACTCTGTGTGACTTGCCGCATAATAGAATCCCCCTGAGCGTGATTGCCTAAAACATACAAGCCAATGTCATCTATTGTGAAGCCGTGCTCTGCTCCTGCTCGCTTTACATGGCTGAAATTTCAGTCTGGGCCGGTGGGGATTTGGAGAGCTAAAGCTGGTATCTGCTTTTGGAACAATGCCATATCCCCAGTTTTCTCTTCTTGTAAGACTGAGACTCATCTGGCTTCACGCCACATCACTTCCAACAGAACCCGTCTGTCTCCTCACAAACACTTACCGTATACTGTAGTCTATACACATGCGCATGTACTGTACATGCGCCACGCACATAGCGCTCACGCATACGCACTCCACAGTGCAGCTTAATGAAACACATCTCGTTGGCTCTGGCCGGATTTGCCCAGGAAATAAAAAGAAAATACTTCTGAAATGTGTTTAATCAGTGGGTTTAGGAGTCTAGAGGATACAGCCTTTTGATCTGGTAGAATGTGTGGGTGTGTGCGTGAATGTGCGTCCAGGAAAGAGGTCAATTACGCATGGAAACTATTTATACTCGAGCAGGATAAAATCGCATTCTAGTTAACTTCCCCAGTAACTGTCAAGTCTCAGAAAAGTGTAGCAAGTCAGAGAATCAGAAAGCTCGGCCAGCAATAAGCAAAGTGGCCTTTTCCATCTGATTGGTTCAACTTCTGAAACCTCTGAGAAATGATGATGAACTATTAGCATGCTTTAGCCCACTTATGCACTCCAGTCATAATCCATAGCCTAGACATTTTAACCCACTTTAAGACATTAAGGTTGAAATAATCAGTTTGTCAATTCATTGAAAAAACATGGAGGCTACTGTATTAATATCAGGTCCAGCAATTCATCCAGCAACTAATCAACCTGGATCATAACCTTGTAATAAGTGTGGTCGCTATTACAGCTCATTCGCCATCTGTATAGGACCCATCTAGTAATGTCAGCAAATAACCTGAACTTGATTCTCGTAAGTAGGCAATGAAGTGAGCTGGTAGTGGAGCTGTTAACAGAGTGCATACCGTTGTGATTGGAACACCTAACCTTACTAAAGTGCAGTTGATGTGTGGTAGACATAAAGAACAGCCAGCCTAATGGAAAGAAAACAGGCATTAGGTTTCAGCCATGTGTGTTTATTATCTCTCCCGACACCTCACGCGTTGTTATTCACACAATACCTGCTTAACCTAACTTGCACACCGGCTCTGCAGTGTCTGCGGTTGGCTGCGACAACGGGCCAAATCAATTTCAATAATTATCTGAGTAATCAGACTGATTTTGTTTTTTAGTGGAGGAAAAAAAGTCCTTTCCAGACCTCATCAAGAATTAGCACCTCTGTCTGAAATGAGGGAAACGCTGTCATGGTGTACATTTTAGGACATTCCTACTCCCTATGGAATAAGTCCTTTGCTCCCTATACCACATATGACATGTACCTGCTGTCTTAAAATGTACACCGTACATGCTTTCAGTGGGAGGCTCGTACTGTGTTGTGAAAGTAAAGACTGGAAAGTTACCAAATCATCAGTTTTATACTTATGTAATGTACTGGGTCAAGTATCTCGAAAACAGTCTATCTATCCCACCATGCCTGTGTTTTTAGATGGAGCATGCACGGTAAGCCAGTACAGAAAAGCCTCCATAACAAACTACTGATAAAAGACGGTTGGAGGAGATATGCGTGCAAAAAGCTTCCATAATGCAATTCCCAGGTAATGCTGGACTGTGTGTGTGTGTGTGTGTGTCTCTCTGTCATGGCAACTTGGGGTTGGATTGTTAAATCCCTGTTTATAACAAGATTATCTCTCTCTGTTTCGCCTGCTCTCTACTCCACAGCCACAGTTTCTCCTTCAACTCCTCCCCCAGGAGTAGCATGGAGACCTGCCAAGCCTTTCTGTCTCTCCGTCTGGTTTGACACGCACATGCACACACACACACACACACACACACACACACACACACACACACACACACACACACACACACACACACACACACACACACACACAGACACAGACACACACAGACACACACACACACACACACACACACACACACACACACACACACACACACACACACACACACACACACACACACACACACACACACACACACACACACGAAGCCCTCTGTCTCTACCTGGTTTGACACGGTAGAGGAGGCCCCTGCTGAGGCTGAGGCTCCATGAGAATCCATGACAAACATGCTTCTTCTTCCTCTCTGATCTGGAAGCTAGCAGTTTTAGTTTTTGTCATGGATGTCTTGAAGCAGAAAGGTGGCGATGCATAGATCCTTTTGAGACAGAATAAGAGAGCAATAAATAAACACTACTGTACTTTTACTTTTGAAAAGTGTTCAAGATTTTGAAAGTCTAACTTTGTTTTGCTCCCCAGTGATTTCCTAAGACGGGCATACAGTACCAGTCAAACGTTTGGACACCTCTACTCATTTAAGGGTTTTTCTTTATTTTATTAACTATTTTATACATTGTAGAATAATAGTGAAGTCATAAAAAATATGAAATAACACATGGAATCATGTAGTAATCAAAAAGGTGTTTTCTTTCACTCTGTGGTCCAACTCATCCCAAACCATCTCAATTGGGGTGAGGTTGGTGATTGTGGAGGCCAGGTCATCTGATGCGGCACTCTATCACTCTCCTTGGTAAAATAGCCCTTACACAGCATGGAGGTATGTTGGGTCATTGTCCTGTTGAAAAACAAATGATAGTCCCACTAAGTGCAAACCAGATGGGATGATGTATCGCTACAGAATGCTGTGGTAGCCATGCTGGTTAGGTCTGCATTGAATTATAAATAAATCCCTGACAGTGTCACCAGCAAAGCACCCCCACACAATCACACCTCCTCCTCCATGCTTCATGGTGGGAACCACACATTTGAAGATCATCCATTCACCTACTCTGACTCTCACATACACATTGGTTGGAAACAAAAATCTCAAATTTGGACTCATCAGACCAAAGGACAGATTTCCACCGGTTTAATGTACACTGCTTATGTTTTTTGGCCCAAGCAAGTCTTTTTTTTGTTTGTTCTTTTCGAAATCACCAATTTGTGTGTTCTATTCATGTGTTCTATTCATGTGTTTTTCTAATAACCAATTTCTGTGCTCATGCAAGTGACTGATTGAATGAATCCTCACCATCAGTATCTGCAATTTGGCGGTACGCCCAGAATCTTGTTTTGAGAAAGGGATATCTCAGTTTCAAGGTCTCAGCTTAGAGAGAAGAGGCGTTGTGAGGTATTGGTCACATGAATTACCCAGTACTGATTGGTCACATGAAGGAAGCAAACGTTAATGATGAAATAATTATTAATTATGAATAAGCTAAATCATGCAAATACAACTTGTCTGTATAAGAGAACTAATGGGACTGCCCCGGGTAGAGCTCCTGATCGACATGTGTACTTGGTGCATTGAGTCGGTTGGAACTTCTACAGCATGTTGATAATAAAGAATGTTTAATTTAAGTACAATTTCCACAACACCTCTCAGGTCACCAATATGTTTTATCAAAGACACTTTGAATACAATTCTTGATTTTGGCACCAGGAACCATTCATTTTTTTCATGAGGCTTTTATCATGCACATCTCCTGTCAGGACCCGGTTACAAACCTGGGTCTCCGGAGTGAGAAACAGTCACTTAACCAACTGAGCCACGAATAGTCAGCAGAACCCAGAAGATGAGGCAGACACAGCAGTACTTAAGACGGTGTATTTAATAAAGTAAAAAGGAGAAGTCCTTCAATACAAAAATGGCAAATCCAAAAGGTGGTAGGAATAGCACAAAAAAGCCTCAAGAGATACTCAAAAACAAAAACAGAATTCCACAAGAGCATCCACCGGAATCGACAAGAATACACAGAACACTAGGGCTGGGTGCTAACATACAAACACAGAGCACAGAACTGAGGGAAACTAAGGGTTTAAATACAATCAGGGGAAAACGAGGCACAGGTGCAAATAATAATGGGGAACAAGGGAAAAAACATAAGGTCAAAAAGCACAATGGGGGCATCTAGTGACCAAAACCCGGAACAACCCTGGCCAAATCCTGACAGAATCCCCCCCCTAGGAACGGCTCCTGACGTTCCTACCAGCTCTCTCAGGGTGGAGGGCCCTGAACTGACGAATGAGGTCAGGGTCCAGGATGTCTTTGGCAGGAACCCAGGAGCGCTCCTCGGGACCGTAGCCTTCCCAGTCCACCAGATACTGCCAGGACCGCTGCACCCGGCGGGAATCCAGTATCCGATGGACGGTATAAGCCGGCTGGCCTCCAATGACACGAGGCGGAGGTCTGTCTGCCGGGACAAGGGGAGAAAAAACAACAGGTTTTAACAATGAAATGTGAAATGTGGGATTAATCTTAAGGGATCTGGGTAAGTGTAGGCGATAAGAAACTGGGTTAACTCTCCTGGCAACCTTGAAGGGACCGATGTATTTTTGGGACAGCTTGCGAGACTCCACCCGTAGAGGTAAGTCTCTTGTGGAGAGCCAGACTCTCTGGCCGGGGCGCAGGGTAGGCCCGGGACGGCGACGTCTGTTGGCTTGTTGTTGTTACCTCTGTGAGGAACGCATAAGATTAAGACGGGTCTTCCTCCACATAAGCCGACAGCGTCTGACGAACTTCAAGGCTGAAGGCACTCTGACTTCTGCCTCCTGGTCCGGGAACAATGGAGGAGCATAGCCAAACTGACACTCGTGCGGGACATACCAGTGGAGGAGGAGCGCAAGGTGTTGTGCGCGTATTCGGCCCAAACAATAAAGGATGACCATGTGGACGGGTTGTCACGAGTCATACGTCGGAGGGTGGTTTCCAGCTCTTGATTCATCCTCTCTGTTTAGCCGTTGGACTCCGGATGGTACCCTGAAGATAGACTGGCAGAAGCCCCCATGAGTTGGCAGAAGGCCTTCCAAAACCTTGAGGCGAACTGGGGACCTCTGTCAGAAACCATATCTTGAGGAATGCCGAAGACTCGGAACACATGATTAATTACCAACTCAGCCGTTTCCTTGGCAGAAGGTAACTTAGTCAGAGGGACGAACCTGGCCGCCTTTGAAAACCTGTCGATTATGACTAGGATAGTAGTATTGCCATGGGATGGAGGAAGTCCAGTAATAAAGTCCAATGAGATATGGGACCAGGGTCTGTGGGGAACAGGTAAAGGGTGAAGGAGTCCTTGAGGGCGGAGGTGAGAAGATTTGCCCTGGCAGCACACGGGACAGGCATTGACGAAAGTGGCAACGTCTTCTCTTATGGTAGGCCACCAGAACTTACGCTGGATGAACTCCAAGGTGCGACCTACGCCCGGATGACAGGTGAGGCGAGAGGAGTGCCCCCACAGAAGGACCTGAGTCCTCACTGCCTTGGGGACAAACAACCGATTGGCAGGACCTCCTTTCGGGTCCGGTTCGCTAGCTTGAGCACGTCTCACGGTATCCTCAACTTGCCACGAGATCGGAGCCACAATCTTAGCAGCAGGAAGGACAGGCATGTCCGTGTCATCTCGAATGGCAGGAGCGTAGACTCGGGACAGGGCATCCGGTTTGAGATTCTTCGACCCGGGCCGATAGGTGAGGATAAACTGGAATCGATTGAAGAAAAGAGACCATCTAGCTTGTCTAGAGTTCAACCGCTTCGCCTGCTGGATATACTCCAGATTTTTGTGGTCCGTAAGCACTTGAAACGGGTGAGAAGCCCCCTCGAGCCAGTGTCTCCATTCCTTCAATGCCATCTTAACCGCTAGGAGTTCACGATCCCCACATCGTAGTTCCTCTCAGTCGGGGTAAGCCGGTGTGAGAAGAAAGCGCACGGATGAAGCTTCTTGTCTTCACCCCTCTGAGACAGGACAGCTCCAACACCAACCTCTGATGCGTCTACCTCCACCACAAATGGTTCATCCGTAGTCGGTAGTATCAGGATGGGAGCAGAGAGAACGCGCTGCTTGAGTCCTTGGAAGGCCGTCTCAGCTTCTCTTCCCCACAAAAACCTTGCATTGCCACCCTTGGTTAAAGCTGAGAGAGGGGCTGCCACCAAGCTGAAGTTCTTGATGAACTTGCGGTAAAAGTTTGTGAAGCCCAGGAAACGCTGAACTTCCTTAACGGATTTGGGGGTGGGCCAATCCGCTACCGCCCCTACCTTCCTGGGGTCCATTTGGACTCGACCGGGTTCCACTACAAATCCCAGGAATTGTACTCGGGATGAATGGAATTCACATTTTTCCGGCTTAACGTACAGATGGCTGTCCAGGAGGCGTTTGAGTACTTGTCTGACATGCTTAGTGTGTTCTTGAAGGGAGCTCGAAAAGATGAGGATGTCATCCAAGTAAACGAACACAAATATGTTAAGCATATCCCTAAGCACATCGTTTATGAGCGCTTGGAACACCGCTGGGCGTTGGTCAGGCCGAAGGGCATCACCAAGTATTCATAGTGACCAGTAGGCGTGTTGAAAGCGGTCTTCCACTCGTCACCAGGTCTGATCCGCACAAGATGGTATGCGTTCCGCAGGTCAAGCTTAGTGAAAACAACTGCTTCCTGGAGCAGCTCGAAGGCTGTGGCCATAAGGGGTAGCGGGTAACGGTTACGGACGGTTATGGCATTGAGTCCCCGGTAGTCGATGCAAGGACGTAATCCACCGTCTTTCTTGGCCACAAAGAAAAACCCTGCTCCCGCCGGGGAGGTGGATGGACGCATGAGGCCTGCTTCCAGAGCGTCCTTGATGTAGGTATCCATAGCAGCTCGTTCGGGGGGAGATAGGGAAAAGATCCGACCCCTGGGGGCAAGTGCCCGGAAACAGGTCGATGGGGCAATCGTAAGGTCTATGGGGTGGTAGCATGATGGCCCTCTGTTTGCTAAACACCAGTTTGAGGTCATGGTAACACTCGGGAACTCGGGTCAGGTCGATGGATTCTAAAGACTCGGGAGTAGAACTCGGGAATTCTGGAAAATACAAGTATCTTGGCACGTAGGACCCCACTGCTTGATAGTGCCCACAGACCAGTCGATGTGAGGGTTATGGCTGTGAAGCCAGGGGTATCCAAGGACGAGAGGGAACTCGGAACAGGAGATCAAATGAAAGTTCATCAATTCCTGGTGTTGTGAAACTGAAAGTCGCAAGGAGGTAGTGACATGAGTGACAAGTCCAGATCCCAAAGGGCTTCCGTCCAATGTAGTGACCCTCATGGGTTCACTTAGAGGTTCAGAGGGAACGCCATTCTCCTTCGCCCAGACACCATCCATGAAGTTACCTGCGGCTCCAGAGTCTACCAAGGCTTGAAGGTGAAGCTTGTGGTTGTCCCAGGAGAGGGTGACTGGAATGAGCAGACGGGAGTTGGACGGATGGGAGGAGGTTATGTTTCCCGTTACAGTTCCCCCGGTCTGTACGGGACAGAGCGTTTCCCTGGAGCCCGGGACACGTGGAACGGAAATGGCCCGGTTTGCCGCAATATAGACAGCGTCGCTCCTCATCCGGCGGTCTCTCTCAGCCTGGGAGATGCGTCCAATCTGCATGGGTTCCGATGGAGCCAGCGAGGATAAAGGTGGGGACTCGGAGCTGGGACTGATAGGAGCTAGAGGTCTACGGTTGAGTTCTCTCTCTCTCAGACGCTGGTCAATGCGTGAGGCCAACTTGATCAGGGACTCGAGATTGTCCGGTGGTTCCCGAGTGGCCAGTTCATCTTGGATAGTGTCGGAAAGGCCTTTCAGAAAGCACACCGTGAGCGCCTCGTTGTTCCAGCCACTTGCTGCTGCCACCGTGCGGAACTGGATGGCATAGTCCGTCACGCTGCGCCAACCTTGGTGGAGAGTCAGGAGCTGTTTGGCTGAGTCAGAACCACTGATTGGGCCTTGAAACACTCGTTTGAATTCCTCAGCAAAGGCAGAGTAGCTGGCACAGCAGGAACTATGGGCATCCCACACAGCAGTAGCCCAGGCCAGGGCTTTTTCCGACAGCAGGGTGATGATATAAGCGATCTTAGACCGGTCGGTGGGAAACGACGAGGGTTGTAGCTCAAAGGAGAGAGAACATTGGGTGAGAAACCCTTTACAAGCACTTGGATCACCTGAGAACCGTTGGGGAGGTGGAAGACGAGGTTCAGCCAGGGGGTTAACTGCCATGGGTACGTGAATCTGAGGTACTGGGACGGGAACTGTTGCCGGGGTAAGACGATCAGATATTTGCTTAATGGAAGTCAGCATCTCCGACAGAAGATGACAATGTCTAGCCATTAAGGCCTCTTGCTGAACCAGGGTGGCTTCGTGGCGTTGGACAGTCTCCTGGTGGTGGGACAGCATGGCAAAAAGGTCCTGGGAACTGGCTGCCTCTGGGTTCATTTTTGGCTCTGTGTTTCTGTCAGGACCCAGTTACGAACCTGGGTCTCCGGAGTGAGAAACAGTCACTTAACCAACTGAGCCACGAATAGTCAGCAGAACCCAGAAGATGAGGCAGACACAGCAGTACTTAAAACGGTGTATTTAATAAAGTAAAAAGGAGAAGTCCTTAAATACAAAAATGGCAAATCCAAAAGGTGGTAGGAATAGCACAAAAAAGCCTCAAGAGATACTCAAAAACAAAAACAGAATTCCACAAGAGTATCCACCGGAATCGACAAGAATACACAGAACACTAGGGCTGGGTGCTAACATACAAACACAGAGCACAGAACTGAGGGAAACTAAGGGTTTAAATACAATCAAGGGAAACGAGGCACAGGTGCAAATAATAATGGGGAACAAGGGAAAAAACATAAGGTCAAAAAGCACAATGGGGGCATCTAGTGACCAAAACCCGGAACAACCCTGGCCAAATCCTGACATCTCCTTAAGCTTCTTAGTCCAGTCTAGCTTCCCAACATCCAGATATACAGTGCCTTCTGAAAGTATTTAGACCCTTTGATATTTTTTCACATTTTGTTACGTTACAGCCTTAAAGTCAAATAAAAATCCTCAGAAATCTACACGCAATAACTCACAATGACAATGCAAAGACAGGTTTTAAGAAATGATTGCAGATTTATTGAAAATGAAAAAATATAAACCCGTTATTTACATAAGTATTCATGCCTTTTGCTATGAGACTCATAGCAGACGTTTTACAACGTGATTGGAGTCCACTTGTGGTCATTTCAATTGATTGGACATAAATGGAACAGTCTGGAAGCACCGAGACTTTTCCTAGGCTGGCCACCAGGCCAAACTGACAAATTGGGGTAGAAGGGTCTTGGCTAGGGAGGTGACCAAGAACCCAAAGCTAGAACCTACAAGAAGGACAACCATCTCTGCAGTACTCCACCAATCAGACCTTTATGGTAGAGTGACCAGACGGAAGCCACTCCTCAGTAAAAGGCAAATGACAGCCCGCTTGGAGATTGCCAAAAGGCACCTAAAGATTCTCAGACCATGGATGCCAAGTGTCACATCTGAAGGAAACCTGACACCATCCCTATGGTGAAGCATGGTGGTGGCAGCATCATGCTGTGGGGGTAGGGACTGGGAGACTAGTCAGGAACAAGGCAAAGATGAATGGAGCAAAGTACAGAACTATGCTGGCTCCAGAGCGCTCAGGACCTCAGACTTGGGCGAAGGTTCACCTTCCAACAGGAAAATGACCTTAAGCACACAGCCAAGAAAATGCAGGAGTGGCTTCGGGACAAGTCTCTGAATATCCTTGAGTGGCCCAGCCAGAGCCCCGACTTGAACCCGATCGAACATCCCTGGAGAGACCTGAAAATAGCTGTGCAGTAACGCTCCCCATCTAACCTGACAGAGCTTGAGAGGATCTGCAGAGATGAATGGGAGAAACTCCCCAAATACAGGTGTGCCAAGCTTGTAGCCTCATACCCAAGTAGACTCAAGGCTGTAATCACTGCCAAAGGTACTTCAACAAAGTAAAGTAAAGGGTCTGAATATTTATGTACATGTGATACTGTATTTCCATTTTCTAAAAAAATATATTTTTGCTTTGTCATTTTGGGGTATTGTGTACAATTGAATCACTTTTAGAATGAGGCTATAACCTAACAAAATATGAATAAAGTCAAGGGGTCTGAGTACTTTTTGATGGCACTGTATACAGCGCCTTCAGGTAGTATTTATACTCCTTGACATATTCCACATTTTGTTGTGTTATAGCCTGAACTAAACATGGATGAACTCAATTTCTTTCCTCACCCATCTACACACAACCCATAATGACAAAGTGAAAACATGTTTTTAGAAATATTTGCAAATGTATTGAAAATTAAATAGAGTAATATCTTATTTACATAAGTATTCACACCTCCGAGTCAATACTTTGTAGAAGCCCCTCTGGCAGTGATTACAGCTGTAAGTCTTTTGGGGTCTTTAAGTCTCTAAGAGCTTTGCACACTTGGATTCTACAATATTTCCCAAGAAATTCTTCTTCAAGCTCTGTCAAGTTGGCTGTTAATGTTGCCTTGTGTTTTAGGTGTCTGTTGGAAAGCAGACTGAACCAGGTTTTCCTCTAGGATTTCGCCTGTGCCTATAGCTGAACAAAAAAATGATGACAAGCATACCCATAACATGATGCAGCCACCAGCTTGCTTGAAAATATGAAGAGTGGTACTGGGGTGCAAAAGAGCAGGAGGTTAAGTAATAATATGGGGATGAGGTAGTTGGGTATGATATTTACTTGGTAGATTTGCAGTGGTCTGGTACTCCTTCCATTTCAATATTATCGCTTGCATAGTGCTCCTTGGGATGTTTAAAGCTTGGGAAATCTTTTTGTATCCAAATCCGGCTTTAAACTTCTTCACAACAGTATCTCGGACCTGCCTGGTGTGTTCCTTGTTCTTCATGGTGCTCTCTGAGCTTTTAACGGACCTCTGAGAATATCACAGTGCAGGTGCATTTATACAGAGACTTGATTACACACAGGTGGATTGTATTTATCATCATTAGTCATTTAGGTCAACATTGGATCATTCAGAGATCCTCACTGAACTTCTGGAGAGAGTTTGCTGCACTGAAAGTAAAGGGGCTGAATAATTTTGCACGCCCAATTTTTCAGTTCTTGATTTGTTAAATTTTTTTTGAAATATCCAATAAATGTCGTTCCACTTCATGATTATGTCCCACTTGTTGTTGATTCTTCACAAAAAAATACAGTTTTATATCTTTATGTTTGAAGCCTGAAATGTGGCAAAAGGTCGCAAAGTTCAAGGGGGTCGAATACTTTCGCAAGGCACTGTATATAGAGAAAAGAGTCGGCCTGAGAATTGAACCCCGTGGCACCCCCAAAGAGACTGCCAGAGGTCCGTAGAACAGGTCCTCCGATTTGACAATTCTGAACTCTATCTGAGAAGGATTTGGTGAACCAGGCAAGGCAGAATTTGAGAAGCCAAGGCTATCGAGTCTGCTGATAAAAATATGGTGATTGATAGAGTCGAAAGCCTTGGCCAGGTCGATGAAGACGGTTGCACAGTACTGTCTTTTATCGATGGCGGTTATGATATCGTTTAGGACCTTGAGTGTGGCTGAGCAGCACCTATGACCAGCTCGGAAACCATATTGCATAGTGGAGAAGGTACGGTGGGATTCAAAATGGTCGGTGATCTGTTTGTGAACTTGGCTTTCGAAGATTTTAGAATGGCAGGGCAGGATTGATATATTCTATAACAGTTTGGGTCTAGAGTGTCTCCCCTAACCAATCTTTGGGGATCTCAGACGATACGAAAGAGAGGTTGTATAGGCTAGTAATAGGGGTTTCAACAATTTTGGCAGATAATTTTAAAAAGAGAGGGTCCAAATTGTCTAGCCCGGCTGATTTGTAGGGATCCAGATTTTGCAGCTCTTCCAGAACATCCGCTGTCTAGATTAAGGGTGAAACTGGGGGGGGGGGATTAGTTCTACAGGATGCAAATTTCTGTTTGAAAAAGCTAGCCTTGGCTTTCCTAACTGACTGAGGATATCGTGGGGGCTATTCGATGCTAATGCAGAATGCCATAGGATGTTTTTGTGCTGGTCAAGGGCAGTCAAGTATGGGGTGAACCAAGGGCTATATCTGTTCTTAGTTCCACATTTTCTGAATGGGGCATGCTTATTTAAGCTGTTGAGGAAAGCACTTTTAAAGAGCAACCAGGCATCCTCTACTGACGGGATGAGGTCAATATCCTTCCAGGATACCCGGGCCAGGTCGATTAGAAAGGCCTGCTCGCTGAGCGTTTGACAGTGATAAGGGGTGATCGTTTGACCGCGGACCCATTACACACGCAGGCAATGAGGCAATGATTGCTAAGATCCTGGTTGAAGACAGCAGAGGTGTATTTAGAGGGCAAGTTGGTCAGGATGATATCTAAGAGGGTGCCTATGGTTATAGATTTTGGGTTGTACCTGGTAGCTTCCTTGATAATTTGTGTGAGATTGAGGGCATCAAGCTTAGATTGTGGGACGGACGGGGTTTTAAGCATGTCCCAGTTTAGGACATCTAACAGTACGAAATCTGAAGATAGATGGGGGGCAATCAATTCACATATGGCGTCCAGGGTGCAGCAGAGGGCTGACGGGAGTCTATATCAAGTTGCGCGGTGAGAGACATGTTTCTAGAAATGTAGATTTTTAAAAGTAGAAGCTCGAATTGTTTGGCACAGACCTGGATAGTATGACACAACTCTGCAGGCTATCTCTGAAGTAGATTGCAACTCCGCCCCCTTTGGCAGTTTTATCTTGTCGGAAAATGTAGTTAGGGATGTAAATTTCAGGATTTTTGGTGGGCATCTTCTTCCAGTTTTCAGACACGGCTAGGACATCTGGGTTGGCGGAGTGTGCTAAAGCAGTGAATAAAACAAACTTAGGGAGGAGGCTACTAAGATGCATGAATCCAAGGCTTTTACGGTTACAGAAGTAAACAAATGAGAGTGCCTGGGGATTGGGAGTGGAGCTAGGGGCTGGAGGGCCTGGGTTAGCCTCTACATCGCCAGAGGAACAGAAGAGGAGTAGGATAAGGGTATGGCTAATGGCTATCAGAACTGGTTGTCTATTGCTTTTGGAACAGAGAGTTGAAAGGAGCAGATTTCTGGGCTTGGAATAACAGATTTAAGGCATAATGTACAGACAGGGTATGGTAGGATGTGAATACAGTGGAGGTAAACCTAGGCATTGAGTGAAGATGAGGAGGTTTTGTCTCTAGAGGCACCATTTAAACCAGGTCAGGTCACTGCATGTGTGGGGGGTGGAACAAAAGGGCTAGCTAAGGCATATTAAGCAGGCCTGGAGGCTCTACAGTGAAATAAGACAATAATCACTAACCAAAACAGCAATAGACAAGGCATATTGACATTAGGGAGAGGCATGTGTAGCCGAGTGATCATAGGGTCCAGTGAGTAGGTTGGCAAGCTGGAGACATGGTGATTCGGACAGCTAGCGGGCCGGGGCTAGCAGGCTAGCAGATGGGCCTTCGGAGGACATCACAACGGGAGAGCCTGTTGGAACCCCCTCAGACGGTTACGTCGGCAGACCAGTCCTAGCTCGAGGCTAGCTCCAGGCTAAATGGGGCTTGCTTCGGGACAGAGACGTTAGCCAGGAGTAGCCACTCAGATAGCTAGCTAGCTGCCATGATCCGGTGTAAAGGTTCAGAGCTTGCGGTTGGAATCCGGAGATGTGGTAGAGAAAAAGCAGTCCGATATGCTCTGGGTTAATATCGCGCTGTGCAGACTGGCTGGAATTGACCAGGCTGAGACTGGCTGATGTCCGAGTTAACGGTGTTGACCGCTAGCAGTGGTTAACTGACTACTGGATAGTAGCTAGTTAGCGGGCTAACTTCTGATGGGGGTTCCAGTTCTATAGTGTAATAGGATCCATACCACATTAGATGAGGCAGGTTGCAGGAGAGTATGTTCCAACCGTAGATGGAAATTGATATACATTTTTTAAATATTTTGTTTTATATATATACGTAACATATACGAAGAAATATATATACACGGGATGGAACAAGACAAACAAACAAGACGTCCGACTGCTACGCCATCTTGGAATGTCCCTGTCTATCCTTAAACAGTACCATAGGCTACAAAATCATACTATGAAATGTTGAAATGTAGCTAAATGACTTTAAATCTAAATCTTAGGTGAAATAAATAGAACAACAACAAGAAGACGAACAAGCAGAAGAAGACGAACCAAAAGAACAACAAGAATAACAAGAAAAAAAATGACGAACCAGCAGAAGACAAACCAAAAGAAGAAGAACTATAATAACAACAACAAGAAGACAAACCAGCAGACGAAGATAAACCAAACAAAGCAGAAGAATCAGAATACTGTACTTTGGATACTGTTAAAGTTTCAGATGTCCCATAGTCTCTGCATGTAGAATGAGAACAGTAGAGTTATGCTTCTAGGAGAACATTCTGCTTGGCTCTGTGACCCTCGGGTTCCCCTCATCTATTCCAGGTGCATCTCTGTGTGTGTTTTGATTTGTGTTCCTCCTTCCCGTTCCGAAGTCAAGGTGAAAATTCCGAGCGAATCTCCCATCCTGTGGATCATGAGCCTAAACAAACATTCTATGGAATCTTCTCTCGAAAACTGGGCAAACTCCAGTAAACAAATAAGCAGGTCTGTCATTTGGGCTAACACCAGAGCTTGCTCTGTAATAATAAATTGCCTCCATCATCAGTGAAACTACCTATAGTACCTGTCTATCCATGATCTTCTTGCACCCTGACGTAAATCAGGTAGGGAAAAATTCTACCTTGCGCAGTAATAAGTATCCTCTCCACTCATAACTCCACATTATGCAAAAGATCAAACACTTAGTCCCACATTCTTTGTGCCATACACCACATGCCGTGCCAACTCAAAATTACACACAGACCCAAAATATACACCCTGTATTATCGCCTTGCCTATGATGTGATTCTGTTTCATAGAATGGAGACTTTGCATTTGCTTTGACATTCAGGGAAAAAGAGCATTTAAGAGCTATAATAGCTATAATAGCTTTTTTTGAGGAACACCCAGTTAGCAGCTAGATATACTTTGGATAGTTGTGAAGTGTCTGGCACGTTACTATGGGCCTATTTCCTCTGAGAGAAAACGATCCCAACCGTCATTGTCCATGTGAATTCATGCAGGAAGAACAGCATGTCAAAGATTCAATGACGGTGTGTGTAACAATGGTGGAAGATGAGACAGGTGTCGAGGTGGGACATTGGAGGGAATAACAGAGCATATTGCTATGGCTATGGCCACACGTATCTGGCAAAGCATCAACAGCTCTATGAGTTCTCAATTTCCTCATTCTTCTTGTTTTAATGGCACTCATTCTAACTCGTCATAATGTGCTCTTATTGGTAAATAAAACAACCCCGGAGAGAACAATATGTCAGTGACATTATGTCACAAAAACAAAGATAAGGTCATTTTTTTAAGTGTATGTTTTGTACTGTTTTTGCTGTCATGGAAACGGTATGGGTTGAAGTTCTTGTCATAGGCTTTGTATGAAGTGAATAGTTAAAGTGAAGTTAACCCACAAACAAACATTCTAGTGTCTTTATATACTGTATTCTATTGGTACTGTATATAAAGTAAAAGTCAATGGCCGTGTTCAAATAACCATGCTAGTGTACTAAACAGTATGCGCAAAAATTATGTTTGATAACACGTGAAAATTCGAAAATAGTTCCCCCGAATACGTCATTAATTGCGCGATTGTGTAGACTCCCGTCATTCGTTCATTTTGGCACAGCTCGTCAATTTATCTGATTATCAGCTGTTGTCAAACACGTGAGTCCGACAAGACACGTGAGTTCTACTAGATGAGTACACCATTTTGAGTACGCAGTTTAAGTACGTAGTATGCAAGTATGGGTATTCGGACTCAGCCGGTATCCCAGCTTTTCAAAAGTGCACTGACACCAATGACTCAGGACGTATTCGAAAGCATCTACTGCAATGTTATTGTATCAGGCATATTCCAGTATGCTGACACATTTGTTTTTCTTTCATCTTTTATAGTCAGTAATTCCCTTTTGATCAAAGAGAGAAACACAGGATGTAAATAGAAATACTGTACATCCCCCATCAATAAACAAACCTGTGATTTGGCTGAATTCTCTATGACTGTATGGACCAACAGAGGACAAAGTGTGACTCACGCTCACACAGTAGTCTTCTTGGGATATATTTTCAGACCCTGTCTGTGTCTGACAGCATTGTACACCTGAGTAGCAGTCAGGGAGGGCAAACACACTGCAGTGGCTAGGCATAATTGTGAAACGCTATTTCCTATAAGCCATAAATTGTACAGTAATATATAGCCACAGATTGACTATTATAACACTTATCCTTTTACATATGTAACTACACAGTAATAACTGTAGTTACAAAGCATCAGAGCGGTTTAAAAATCTAGTACACACTTCAGTAATTAGAGTGGGTTACACCCAGTGTCTTGCAAGTGAAACACACCAATTAAATCCAGTCACATTTTCTCCTTATGGCGACTATATGACAGACAGTCGGGTCAACGCGGTCAACAATTCTGAGCTCCGTGCCAATTCGGCTGTCACAGGCAACCGGGGTGTATGTGCCACGTTGAATTGTGGTGACATATGGGGTGCGAAAATGAAGTGAAATTCAGATGGTTATAAAAGATGTGAAAACCCTATGAATCTCTCCGCTGTGTAGCAAAACGCAACTATCGTACATCACACGAAATGGAACAATGGGTGTCGTCTGTGTTTCTGTCAGGAGGCTTGCGTGAGTTTAAGGTTCCTTTGAAAACAAAGGCCCTTCAGCTGTTAAAAGGGTGGGGACGACACAGGAGGATCAAAACCCCAAGGTTGTATGTTCACTTGAAACTGTCAGCACAACGATTGATATGCGGTGTCTAACAACGGGAATTAGAATGGAAGACACTTCTGTCACATAATATCAAGGTCCTTAAGCAATAAATGGCAGCACTAAGTTATATAGTGAACTACTTCAGACCAGCACTTATAGGGCTCTGGTCAAATGTAGTACACTATAGAGGGAACAGGGTGCCACTTGGAATGCAGGCTGTGTCGGTCATCGTTCGGCCCCTCAAACAGCGCTGATACCTGACAGACAGGTCAGACATGACAGACAGATGCTATGGGGGGGGGGGGGAGAGATTGACAGAGCACATTTTTGGATGAGGTACAGAACAAATAATGTCACGTTTGTGTTGAAAAATTTGGTTGGGATTTGGTGAGTGCGTGGAGGCTGTTTTAAGAGGGGGAGATTTGTACATTAAGTGATTAAAATGGGTGTATTATTTTGTGGAACGGTATGGCAGGTATGAATGTAGATGTAATGCATTTAACTTTTTTTACTGCAGTGGGCTAAATCACGCAGAATGTGTCTTGGTCATCATTGAACAAATCTACTTTGAAACCAAAGTACACATCTCTTGCACACGGTTAAGCTCTTACAAAAATGAGACACCTGTACCATGTCTGATATAGAGTGAAAATGTTGAGTCTGCATCCCAATATTACACTATATATACATCACAGAAGACTGAAACATAACAAAACCATTTGACATAGAAACACCCGATTTTCTTTGTTTAATATTTTTGTATTCATTCTGAATAATATGAATAACAATGCAGCCATGAGGCCACTAGAGGGCGATTTGGTCATTTGACTGCAGGAAAGGGTTGTAAAACAGAGATTTAATTTGGTCTGTGTTTCATTTTGATTAAGAGGTATGTCTGGACCCAGACAGAGTACATGATGTTGCACTTTCCTCTATGGTGTATCTGCATTGTGGTATTAATCCATTGCAACTGGATGTATTCTAAACTGGATTCAGCTCTCAGATTACGTGACATCCAGAATAGATGCATCTGGTGACAAAACAAACAGAAATGTGCATCTGTAACCTTTACCTAGATTGATCCTTGGGGACCACACCTATATGACCTGGATGACATGTTGAACCTTTGTTGACCTGGTTTCTCAGTTGGAACAAGAAACAAAGACAGTGGTACAGGATGTAAAACTTGAATTCATGTTCGGCTAGCTAAAGGTAATTTCTTCCTCTACTTATACTTGTTTCTTCCAACAAACAAAAATGTCTGCAATTTGTTCAGAGTTTTTTAAACATTTAAAAAAAAATCTAGGCTTGACAGACGGGGACGAGCAGTGTCAGTCTCATAGTGCCTCATAGTCCCCGACCAAACAAAACCTATTGTTTGGTCAAAGCGGGGAGGATGAAGGAGGCCCCGTTCAGACTAGTGATTGATCGAAGTTAACCGTGCCAGGGTGAGGGTTATGGATCGGCGCTAGAGGGACGTAAAATCAATTCCAAATACTCTTTATGTGACCGTCTTAGATGGAACTGGTATACTGTAAGTAGTTGTGGTTTTTCCTTTGGTCGGTTCTGTTATTTCTGTGCATAATATATCTTCCTTTAAGACTCCACTCCAAAGCAGCCTTTGAAAAGCCATGTATGAGAAAGAAACGCACGCAGCAAATCCTGTTATATACTTACTGAGGACAACAGTGCCATCCTTTGCTCGTATGAAGCAAAGGGCAACATAACAATTACGTGGCCCTGATCTACTACACTGTCTGGCAAACTGGTTGAAGTCTATGACAGAACTGGTTGAGCTCAGATTATTTCATTGTTGACAGTAATCCCCCTGTGTGACAGCTAACATTATCTTTAGAACAATTTTGGCAAGGAACAAATGTTTACCGCAAATACGGCAGACATATTTTGCTTTGTCTTCCATCCTGACATTTGACCAAAGAAAGAACCACATTGTGAGGAACAGAGTCACAGAGAGAAAGGTGCTATTGTTCGTCGCCATGACTCGTGTTCAGTTGCTTGTTTGTCCCGGTTTCTGTGTCATCCCCAGGGCTGTGGGTGTGTGATTGACTGGCTTGGAGGGTCCACAGACTCCACACCACAGGCCTCTTGTTAGTTTCACTGCAGCAGAAACAAAGACATCATTCTGTTTAGGGCCTTAATATGCCCCAATGACGTGGGCTACAACAGTGTTGTGTGTTAAAGTGTCCAGATAGCTAAACCATTCCATGGGAGTGTTAACCCATTAAAAATAATGAGCTTCTTTCCTCTCCTCCAACTGGAACCACTTCCATGACGATGAAATGTCTCTCACGTGTGCGTGTGTGTGTGCGTTTGTGTGTGTGTGTTACTCTTGGGTGAAACAGTGGTTTGGTCACAGGTCTGTCAGTGCTGAAATTGACCAGTTTAACTACATGGACCAGGTCACATTTTTCCCGGACGTCTTAATTGCCTCGTGTTTTACTATCCGCAAATAAAGTACAATTGTAAATGGTCGTTAATCAGTACTTTTTTATTTTTGTGTATATTTTTTTTCATTGATTCCAGTCATAAGAATAAACAATGGAACAGTTTGGTTAATTGTTTAAGGTTACAAATGTTACAATTTTGACATGGTAATGTGTGAAAAGGATATGCAAGACTTTAAGAACCCCTTTCCCTTCCTCCTCCCACAATCCCAGGTCCCCGTACAGCTGACCCCCCACCCCCCCCACCCCCCCCACCCCGAATTGCCAGGAAGATAGTGAGACCTCTCCTAGCTGTCACACCAGTCTCAACCCCCCTACTGGTCTAAAGCTGTAAAATAAAGGAAATTCATGAACACCACAATGGCTATTCCACCTATGCTCTTCCAATGTTTTCCAGCGCACAGCTTTGACCTACTAAAGTAGCTATGTTGGTATTGCACTTCAATGTGTAGGCAGGTTGTTTAGGATTCAAACCTTCTCAAACAGCCTAATTCATCATCTTAGAGGGGGTGCTTCCACAATAATGGAATTTGCACCACATACAAGGTGAAGTATTGGATTCTTCACACAACACAGTAAGACAGTAAGATATTATTCCATTACGCGACCTTTTCATGCTTTTTTTTAATTGAAAGAAAGCTTTGCTTTTATACTTGCAAGACCATCAGGCTTGATTGAGCTGCTTTTTCTTGAGCTGCCTGTACTTCCTTAAACCTTAATTTTATAAAAACATACCATTGAAAAAATTGTATCATAATAACATCCTTTTTTTGGTCAGTAGGTACCCAACATAACAACAGGTGATGGTCTGTTGGACAAAGTAGCTCAGATTGATAGAGCTTGTCTGCCTTCCTGATTTCTATAACTGTTAGCTGACCTGTGTAATATTGACAGAAGCTCAGAACCACTTGTATGGCCACTCTGACAGAGCTCTAGAGTTCCTCTGTGGAGATGGAAGAACTTTCCAATCATCTCTCCAACACATCTCAAACCAACACTCCACCAAATCAAAATCAAATTGTATTGGTCACATACACATGGTTAGCAGATGTTATCGCGACTGGAGCGAAAGGCTTATCCTTCTAGATCCAATCAGGCCTTTAGGCCAGATGGAAGCCACTCCTCAGTAAAAGGCACCCAGCAGCCCGCTTGGAGTTCTGATGAAACCAAGATTGAACTCTTTGGCCTGAATTCCAAGCGTCACGTCTGGAGGAAACCTGGCACCATCCCTACGTTGAATCATGCTGGTGTCAGCATCATGCTGTTGGGATGTTTTTCAGCGACGGGGACTGGGAGATGAGTCAGGATCGAGACAAAGATGAACAGAACAAATTACAGAGATCCTTGATGAAAACCGGATTCAGAGTGCTCAGGACCTCAGACTGGGGTGAAGGTTCACCTTCCAAAAAGAAAATGACCCTAAGCACACAGCCAAGACAATGCAGGAGTGGCTTCGGGACAAGTCTCTGAATGTCCTTGAGTGGCCCAGCCAGAGCCTGTACTAGAACCCGATCGAACATCTCTGGAGAGACCTGAAAATAGCTGTACAACAACACTCCCCATTCAACCTGACAAAGCTTGAGAGGATCTGCAGAGAAGGATGGCTAAAACTCCCCAGATACAGGTGTGCCAGGCTTGTAGTGTCATACCCAAGAAGACTCAAGGCTGTAGTCGCTGCAAAAGGTGCTTCAACAAAGTACTGAGTAAAGGGTCTGAATACTTATGTAAATGTAACATTTTTTATCTTTTTTTATACATGTGTAAATATATATATATATATAAAAAAAACAGTTTTTGCTTTGTCATTATGGGGTACCATACCTCCTCGGGCTTTATTGATTAAAAATAAAATGTACAACCAAATGTACATGCCGCCCTTGCTGTCTCTGCCTGCCCGGTTCCCCTCTCCACTGGGATTCTCTTTCTCTAACCCAATTACAGGGGCTGAGTCACTGGCTTACTGGTGCTCTTTCATGCCGTCCCTAGGAGGGGTGCATCACTTTAGTGGGTTGAGTCACTGACGTGATCTTCCTGTCTGGGTTGGCGCCCCTCCTTGGGTTGTGCCGTGACGGAGATCTTTGTGGGCTATACTCCGGCTTGTTGACGGTTGAAGATATCCCTCTAGTGGTGCGGGGGCTGTGCTTTGGCAAAGTGGGTGGGGTTATATCCTGCCTGTTTGGCCCTGTCCGGGGGTATCGTCAGATGGGGCCACAGTGTCTCACGACCCCTCCTGTCTCAGCCTCCAGTATTTATGCTGCGGTAGTTTATGTGTCGGGGGCTAGGGTCAGTTTGTTATATCTGGAGAATTTCTCCTATCTTATCTGGTGTCCTGTGTGATTTTAAGTATGCTCTCTTTAATTATCTCTCTATCTTTCTTTCTCTCTTTCTTTCATTCTCTCTCAGAGGACCTGAGCCCTAGGACCATGCCTCAGGACTACCTGGCCTGATGACTCCTTGCTGTCCCCAGTCCACCTGGCCATATTGCTGCTCGAGTTTCAACTGTTCTGCCTGCGGCTATGGAATCCTGACCTGTTCACCGGACGTGCTACCTGTCCCAGACCTGCTGTTTTTTTCATTTCTCTAGAGACAGCAGGAGCGATAGAGATACTCTGAATGATCGGCTATGAAAAGCCAACTGACATTTACTCCTGAGGTGCTGACCTGTTGTACCCTCGACAACCACTGTGATTATTATTATTTGACCCTGCTGGTCATCTATGAACATTTGAACGTCTTGGCCATGTTCTGTTATAATCTCCACCTGGCACAGCCAGAAGAGGACTGGCCATCCCTCATAGCCTGGTTCCTCTCTAGGTTCTGGCCTTTCTAGGGAGTTTTTCCTAGCCACCGTGCTTCAACACCTGCGTTGCTTGCTGTTTGGGGTTTTAGGCTGGGTTTCTGTACAGCACTATGAGATATCAGCTGATCTAAGAAGGGCTATGTAAATACATTTGATTTGATTTGATACATTCATCACATATAGCCAACTTTGTAAATACAATTCAGGGATGGCCACACTTGCTCTTGACAGCCAGCTGTGCCATCAGAGACTCTGGGTTCGTGCCCAGGCTCTGTCGTAACCGGCCCGCGACCGGGCGGTCCATGGGGCGACGCACAATTGGCCTAGCATCGTCCGGGTTAGGGAGAGCTTGGCCGGTAGGGATGTCCTTGACTCATCGCGCACCAGCGACTCCTGTGGCGTGCCGGGTGAGGTGCGCGCTAGCCAAGGTTGCCAGGTGTACGGTGTTTCCTCCGACACATTGGTGCGGCTGGCTTCCGGGTTGGATGCGCGCTGTGTTAAGAAGCAGTGCGGCTTGGTTGGGTTGTGTATCGGAGGACGCATGACTTTCGACCTTCATCTCTCCCGAGCCCGTACGGGAGTTGTAGCAATGAGACAAGATAGTAGCTACTAAAACAATTGGATACCACGAAATTGGGGAGAAAAGGGGGTAAAAAAATGAATAAAAAATTGCTCTTGACAAGATACAGGTTTTTGCAGGCTTTTTTTGTTCAAGCCCAGATCTACCACACCTGATTCTACTATTCATGGTCTCAATGAACAGTGGAGGTCTTGATGAACAGCTGAGTAGTAGAATCGGGTGTGGTAGCACTGGGCTTGAACAGAAAAGCCTGCATAACGCTGTGGATCGTCAAGAGCAATTTTAATAACTCCGGAAGCAAACACTGCAGCAAATGACAAACTGCTGAGAAACACTTTTAAAATACAAGTGCAAAACACTGAAGAAAATGTATAGCCATATTTACAATTCTGAAATTGGATAGGTGCTCTAGATCCTTGAATATAAAACGTCAGCTACAAATGTCCTAAATAATGCTGTATACAGCTGCCCAAGTCCAGTAAAAGAGCACACGTCCTCATTTATAAATGGCAGTATAATATGAAAACAGTTGTGAGTGCTCACAGATTTGAAACAGAACATACATTTGAATTATTGATAGCGTTGGCATAAGTTGTTTGCCAGTTCCACATGGGCCAGTTTGCATTTATCTGTGACAGATGCATGATCACAATCCGCCACTCTGCCATAAAGCAAAGTGGAGGATTGTGGGGATGGCGTGCTTCTCGTGGATTAGGGCAACGCCATCTTTCTTCCTTGGGTGTCTATGAGCTGGTCTCTCCTCTGTTCTAGCAAGACGTACGCAGTAGTACACACCACCACACTCACTGCCACTTGCCTGCCCCTCCACGAATCCAAAAGGCTCTTCTAAGATCCACCTAATAAATGCAAATGGGCACTGTGTGTCAAAACTATAAGCTAACGAGAAGGGTCAAAATGTTTCTTCTGAGAGGCAAATGTCACGTGTGCTCCCTCTCTGGCCTCTAGGTCACCTGTCACCATCGTTACGTGGATCAGCACATAATGACACTCACCTGATCTCCATCACCTCCTTGATCACCTGCCCAAAATATGTCACTCCCTTTGGTTACTTCTCCAGGTGTCATTGTTTCTCTTTCAGTTTCCTGTCTGTGAGTTGTTTGTGTTTCTTGTTTTGTTCATGTTCATTGGTTTATTATATTATGCACTCCCTGAACTTGCTTCCTGACTCCCAGCGCACATCGACGGGTTTCCATAACTTAGCAGGATCAATACGCTCCTATGCCTCAGCTGGCTCGACAGGCTGCCATGCCTCAGCCTGTTCGATAGGTTGCCATGCCTCATCCGGCTCGATAGACTCCCATGCCTCAGCTGGCTCGATAGGCTCCCAGAACTCAGTGGGCTCGATAGGCTCTCAAAACCACATTCAGCTCACTAACAACAACCATCCCATTTTTCATGTAGGACAATTTATCTGTATGCATTTATTGATTGAGTATCAACATATAGCTATCTATAGTAGCCTAGGTTTGTCCTCAACCACTTCTTATCATAACTGACTGCTGCCTGGCTGGTGCAGTCGGCAAGCTGTTTGTGTTCTTGAGTTGCTGAGTGACCGAGTTGCTGGCCCGGTATTTGAGAACTCTGAGATTTGACTGAGAAAAATATGAAAATTCTACAAAAAGGTAGCACATCATTGGTTATTAATGGACAGAAATGAGCATGTGAGAGCGATAAATTACACTTTTAATAAAAACTGTTGCACCTTACACACTTCAAATATCAGGCAAATCCGATTGTCACGTTATGGTTAAAGTCTTGTTATAATCTAACTTCTAGAATTTTAGCTAGGTAGCCGCAATAAATATTCTTAAATCTCAATTGCGAATGACCCTGTTTACAAATCTGGTATGTGGTTCTCGGTAACAGACAGACGGCTCAAGGAGCGGGACACTAATCAGGACACTTATAAGAAATCCCGCTATGCCCTCAGACGAACCATCAAACAGGCAAAGCGTCAATACAGGACTAAGATTGAATCCTACTACACTGGCTCTGACGCTCGTTAGACATGTAACACAATGCCAGTGATGCAAGCCTACCAGACAGGCTCAATGCCTTTTATGCTTTCTTCGAGGCCAGAAACGCTGAAGCATGAGCACACCAGCTGTTCAAGATGACTTTGTGATCACGTTCTCCATAGCTGATGTGAGCAAGACCTTTAAACAGGTCAACATTCACAAGGCAGAGGGCCAGGCGGATTACCAGGACACGTATTCAGAGTATGCATGGACCAACTGGCAAGTATCTTCATTGACATTTTCAACCTCACCCTAACTGAGTCTGTAATGCCTACATGTTAGATCACCATAGTCCCTGTGCTCAAGAAAGCAAAGGTAACCTGCCTTAATGACTACTACCCCATCGCACTAACGTCGGTAGCCATGAAGCGCTTTGGAAGGCTGGTCATGTCTCACATCATCATCACGGAAACCGTAGACGCACTCCAATTCGCATACTGACCCGACAGATCCACAGATGACACAATCTCAATCGCACTCCACACTGGCCTTTCCCACCTGGACAAAAGGAACACCTTTGTGAGAATGCTGTTCATTGATTACAGCTCAGCATTCAACATCATAGTGCCCACAAAGCTCATCACTGAGTTAAGGACCCTGGGACTTAACACCTCCTTCTGCAACTGGATCCTGAACTTCCTTACGGGCCGCCCCCAGGTGATAAGGGTAGGCAACAACACATCTGCCAAGCTGATCCTCAACACAGGGGCCCCTCAAGGATGTGTGCTTAGTCCCATCCTTTACTCTCTGTTACACACAACTGCGTTGCCAAGCACGACTCCAACACCATCAATACATTTGCTGACAACACAATGGTTGCCTGATCACTGACAACAATGAGACAGCCTAGAAGGAGGAGGTGAGAGACCTGGCAGTATGGTGCCAGGACAACAACCTCTCCCTCATCATGAGCAAGACAAAAGGGGATGATCGTGGACTACAGGAAAAGGAGGGCTGAAAATGCCCCCATTCACATCGATGGGGCTGTAGTGGGGCGGGTCGAGAGTATCATGGTCCATACACACCAAGAAAGTTGTGAAGAGGGCCTGCCTTTTCCCCCTCAGGAGACTGAAAAGATTTGGTATGGGTCCCCCAGATCCTCAAAAAGTTCTACATCTTAACCATCGAGAGCATCCTGAATCGTTGCATTACTGCCTGGCATGGCAACTGCTCGGCATCTGACCGTAAGGCTCTACAGAGGGTAGTGCGTATGGCCAAGCTTCCTGCTTCCTGCCATCCAGGAACAATATACTAGATTCCAGTCACCCAAGTCATAGAATGTTCTCTCTGCTACTGCATGGCTAGCGGTTCCGGAGCTTCAGGTTTTGGTCCAAAAGGTTCCTTAACAGCTTCTACCCCCAAGACATGACTGCTGAACAATTAATCAAAATGCCACCTTCACTATTTGCATTGACCCCCCCCCCCTTTGTTTTTACACTGCTGCTACTCGCTGTTTATTATCTATGCATAGTCACTTTACCCCTCTACCTACATGTACAAATTACCTCGACTAACCTCGGTCTCCCCTCTGAAGCCTTTTGTTGGGACCTTGCCAGTTCTAACACCATCTTGTAGAGCATGACACACACACACACAAGCACACGTGGTGCATACACATACATAGAGGCATGCATGCAGATACACTCACTAACACACACCACCGTGCAGGCACACACAAGTATGCACGCAGACACATAGAGTGCCAGTCAAAATTTTGGACACACCTACTCATTCAAGTTTTTTTGTTGTTGTTATTTTCTACATTGGAATCATGTAGTAACCAAAAAAGTGTTAAACAAATCCAAAATACATTTCATATTTGAAGTTCTTCAAAGTAGCCACCCTTGATAACATCTTTGCACACCCTTGGCATTCTCTCAACCAGCTTCATGAGGTATGCATTTCAATTAACAGGTGTAAAAAGTTTATTTGTGGATTTTCCTTGGCATTTGAGCCAATCAGTTGTTCTGACAAGGTGGAGATGGCATACAGAAGATAGCCCTGTTTGGTAAAAGACCAAGTCCATATTATGGCAAGAACAGCTCAGATAAGCAAAGAGAAACGACAGTCAATCATTACTTTAAGACATGAAGGTCAGTCAATCCGGAAATTTCAAGAACTTTGAAAGTGGAGTTGCAAAAACCATCAAGCGCTATGATGAAACTGGCTTTCATGAGGACCGCTGCAGGAAAGGAAGACCCAGAGTTACCTCTGCTGCATAGCATAAGTTCATTAGAGTTACCAGCCTCAAAAATGGGCAATTACCTGCACCTCAGATTGCACCTCACAGAGTTCAAGTAACAGACACATCTCAAACATCAACTGTTCAGAGGAGACTGTGTGAATCAGGCCTTCATGGTCAAATTGCTGCAAAGAAACCACTACTTAAGGACACCAATAAGAAGAAGAAACACAAGCAAGAAACACTAGCAATGAACATTAGACCAGTGGAATTCTGCCCGTTGGTCTGATGAGTCCAAATCTGAGATTGTTGGTTCCAACTGCCGTGTCTTCCTGAGAAGGAGAGTAGAACGGATGATGTCCACGTTTGGTTCCCACCGTGAAGCTTGGAGGAGGTGTAGAAAATAGGAAAAATAACCCTTGACTGGTACCAAACTTTTGGCTGGTACTGTACATGCTCATGAACCCAACGCACACACACACCAACACGCGGCACGCATGAACACACACACACTCACACAGTCATGTGAAGCGCTACCACACTCTGTTTAGTCCAGAGCTGGAATTCCCCCACAGATAATATGCAACTGTTACAAATTGACACTTTAGACATGTAACGCAATGCCTTAAAATGACCTCGTTCAGTCTGTCTCGTTGATAGTCAAAGGTGACAATACTCCCTCTCCGAAAGCCCTGCATGGGCACATATCTGGTATACTGTACATACACTATAATACATGTTGACTAGGTTGCCAATTGGTTACTTGGAGCTTAAAGTAATTGGCAATGTCCTAATCGTGTGTGTATTTTATAATTGATTGTGAAGCAGTTATTGCTTGTCATGGTCTGACATTGGTTCTAAAGAGCCACTACTAATTACATGGAATCCCTTGCCGTTGTGCACTTGGGCAAGGCACTTAACCGCTTAATCTGCTCCAGATTCGCTGCTCCGCAATTGACCCTGACTTCCAACCCCTTCTGGTGTGTGTCTGTTTGTGTGTGTGTTTCTTGGGTGTTGAGTTTAAAGCAAATGGACATTACCAGGTACACTTTAAATAGCAGGACTGAAGCAACAATTTCTAATATACAGATGCAACCTCCTCTTTATATCTCCCACAGTCCTTTTTCACACTGGGAGGGTAGTAGGCTAGTCGTCTTCACGGGATAAACCCACCGAAATAAATCCCCATACATTTTTTTGTGATGCCCATTCGCCATCTAGTGGCGTTCAATGGTAATCAGTTGAGCGAAACAGAAAAATAAAGTGTTGTATTTATTGTATTAGAGGTGGTTTAACTCCATTGTTTGTGAACAATGACTTAGTATATCTTCACAATCTAAAATGACGTCGTCTGATGTGTCACAAAGTCATGTAGGCTGCTGTATGTCTAGCACACACCAGGGATAAACGGACCCTGAACTGCACTGCACTACTAATTGTTCAACAACCACCGATCCAGCTGTGTTCCCTCGCACACTTGTCATCAGAAGAAATGAGACTCACAGGGCTGATGTTTGTTTCCTTCTTTTCTGCCACCATAATACAAGAGCTGCAACATCACCAATCCGTGTCTCTGTTTGTAAGAGTGGAAATGTCATGCGTTTCAATGAACTTCACCCACTGTGTGGAGGTCGAGGTTTCCATAGAAATCTGTAAAAGAAGGATGTTGTCCACTTACTATTTGTCATCACCCACTACATTGTATTAGGCATTAGGATGAATTCCGACGGAATTAATTGCACTCGCTACTGTAAATTGCTCTGGATAAGAGTGTTTGCTAAATGACAAACAGTTTAATGTACAAATGAATGTTTGTATACAGGCAGTCCGTTCAGCACTCCTCAAGGTCCCGTTCTATTGTGTTTGATCAACACACAGCCCAGTGATACGTGGCCACTACCAGATATTATCACGTTAAGAAACGATGAAGAGTAACAAGCCATTTCTAAGGTAAGGTGATGGTGATTTATTTTATGTGACAACAAGCACCACAGCATCATCTGCTGGATATAATAGTAATCTGAAGGACAGCAGAAAATACAGTGTATGGTTCACAGTGGCTATCACCTGACTTTAAAGGAGAAGTTTGCTTTTTTTAAACAACCAAATCAACAACAAAGAATCAGTAAATGGCATGTTATAGAAGGGTTCACACACGTTTTTTAAAATAATAATATATAATATCATGTAATGACACAATTTCATGTGTACAACGTCTAAAGACCTGCATCACTATACTGAGAGCTTTCCCGTTTCTAAAAGGACGTATTTAGGTGTTTTTGGAGGATTTGTTCTTAGTGTTTTTTTAGATCCCCGTACTGCACAACGAGGATGAGGAAATTAATCACTGGTTGGGATAAGTTGATCAAAAACAAGTGAAATCGCAAAAATAGTGTCTGGTCCCTTCTATAACATAAAAAAAGAAAAAATATATGGCCCTACGGTGATCCGTTATAATTACGGTTAATATAGCTGCAGTTTCATGCACCAGAATTCTGTGTGCAATGGTCTGGGGACAAGTTCAGTAGACTAGAGCTGTGACAGCCCTGTAAAATGCCTCAATAACATTACACTATACAGCAGGGTCAGTTATACGCATGACACACACACACACACACACACACACACGTTTTTATTTTTGTTCATTGCAACAATAATAGCAATAGTTCCACATACTTTACCCGAAGTTCCGAACATACCCTGTTTGAAGATTGCGCATATAAACTAGTTTAATTCTGTTAGTGGGGGACACAGTTGTTCTTGCGTTCATTTGCCTCACATTTGCCTCGCATTGCAGTAGAAGTTCCGGCAGGGTAACATGAGTACAGCCTATCAACTGGTCCCAGCCAGCCAGCCTGTCTGTGGAGCCGAGCCTTAAACGCTGTTGATCTGACCAATTAAATACCCGGAGGCTGTTTCAGCAGGAGGGGTCTTCAAATACGTCGACTCTTTTTTAAATTTGCTATGACCTTATGTTACACTTGGCAGGTGGACAACACAAATCAACGGCTACTTTTGGGATATTGAATACATTCTCCCGGGCACAAGACAGAAAGAGTCACCACGACTATTGGGTTGGGGTAAAAAATACACGAAAGAGGAATCATGTCGGGGATCAGAGGTTCTGTCAATTTGCTAAGGGTCGCAGTGAGGTCGCAGATCGTCTCCAAAGCCACACTGTCGCACAAGCCTGCGAAACACCACTTATCCGTGGGGGTAAGTCGGCTACATGCGGAAGGTTGCTGCGCACTTTCCCTTTCTAGAGTTCGCCCTTTCGTTACGAATCCGTGTTATTTATGTCAATTTCAGACTTTGGTTTGCCTTGTGAGGCTATATCAACGTCAGCTGGTTTAATGGGGGAAGTGCGCAAAACGACATTATCACTGTAAATCCATTCACGTAGGCTAGTAGCCTGTTGTACGCGTGACTATTTCAAGTTCTTAATTTTAAAGATTGTTTGGCATCGATAACTATACTGCTCACATCCCCCGCCTTGTGGTCTAGCTCATGTGCATGGAGCCCACTTGAGATTGTGCCAATAGTGTGACCTTGTAAAACTTTACCAGATTGTGCCCAGTTCGATTTAAAACTAGCTCCGCAATGACTTTGTGAAGGAAACAGAAATGGCTCACCACTGTCACTCACTGGACTGTATCCTGTATTTTGCTAGAATAATCCAATTCTAATTTAAATGAATCTGCCAATTGCTTTAATATGCCAATAGTTTTTTGATGTTGTATAAGAGTGCAAAGGCGTGCATGTGCAATGAAACCAATAAATGCCCTTCTTGGCCTGACAGCTGTTATTAATGTCTCTTGAGACTGAATGGCCAGAGAACACAATATGTGGTTATGTTTTCCAAGATGAAATTGTTACAGGTCTTAACATGTGTCATGTGTTGTTTTCATCCAGGAGCAAGCCATTGCTATGACGGCCTTTTTCATCACCATCCTGGGGCCCTCTGGTTATGTCCTGGCTCACCTGGAGGACTACAAGCACCACTCCTAAGTGGACCTGTCCTGGCTGGCCCCCAGGCAACCTCACCTGTGCATTACTCCCGATGACGTCTCCTGAAGTCTCCTAAAAACCCTTTTTATGAGTGACGATTCTATTAATGAATGTACCAATAAATGAAATGCCCCAGCACCATGAATGCGTCATCTTGAGATCTAAACAATCACATTGCATTTACTTTTTAGAGCACCTACATTTTTAAGCAGATAAGGTGGGCAGAAGATTGATTTCGGTTTCTCACAAAAATAGACCACGTATATATTCTATTCTGATAGCGAACTGTCTTGTAGTGCATTTATATATGTGTGGTTTTGCCTCACAACAAATAGTATATGGGTTATACAGCATTTTTCAGTAATGCGAGACCTGTGACTCAGCCCTATTTAAGAACCATTCCATTCGGTCTTTAAAAAGGGGCGCACTCTGCAGTAAATGTGATGATTAGACTATTGTGGTATTGCCAATACGCAAGTGGATTATAGAGTAACGAAAATTGAGGCACTGCCAGCAAACAAGTTAATTAGTAATGCATAATGGGAAGAATTGCAGGTTAGGCCTATTAATTCAGGTTAGGCCTATTAATTCAGGTTAGGCCTATTCATTCAGGGTAGGCCTATTCCTTCAGGGTAAGCCTATTCCTTCAGGTTAGGCCTATTCCTTCAGGGTAGGCATATTCCTTCAGTATAGGCCTATTCATTCAGGGTAGGCCTATTCATTCAGCATGGCCAAGAATATAGATGTAGCCCTTTACTGCAGTCAGTGAACAAAAGTGCTCCTCTTGACCTCATGGGTGGAATGTTATTACTACTTTTCATAATTTCATCATTAATAAACATTATTTTTTTTAAACGAGGAAAATCCAGTGTTTCCATGTCAAACAGTTTTGTTATAGTTGAGTCTTCTGTGAACCAGTCCACAACCACTCCACAAATTTCTTGTTAACAAACTATAGTTTTGGCAAGTCGGTTAGGACATCTACTTTGTGCCTGACACCAGTAATTTTTCCAACAATTGTTTACAGACAGATTATTTCACTTATAATTAATTGTATCACAATTCCAGTGGGTCAGAAGTTAACATACACTAAGTTGACTGTGCCTTTAAACAGCTTGGAAAATTCCAGAAAATCTCATGGCTTAGAAGCTTCTGATGGGTTATTTGACATCATTTGGAGGTGTACCTGTGGATGTATTTCAAGGCCTACCTTCAAACTCAGTGCCTCTTTGCTTGACATCATGGGAAAATCAAAAGAAATCAGCCAAGGCCTCAGAAAAAAATGGAGACCTCCACAAGTCTGGTGTAAATTCCAAATACATGAAGGAACCATGTTCATCTGTACAAACAATTGTTTGCAAGCATAAACACCATGGGACCACGCAGCCATCATACCGCTCAGGAAGGAGACACGTTCAAAGGACCTTGTGAAGTCGCTGGAGGAAACATGTACAAAAGTATCTATATCCACAGTAAAACAAGTCCTATATCGACATAACCTGAATGTCTGCTCAGCAAGGAAGAAGCCACTGCTCCAGAACTGCCATAAACAAGCCAGACTACGGTTTGCAACTGCACATGGGGACAAAGATTGTACTTTTTGGAGAAATGTCCTCTGATCTGATGAAACAAAAATAGAACTGTTTGGCCTTAATTACCATCGTTATGTTTGGTGGAAAAAGGGGTAGGGGCTTGCAAGCCAAAGAACACCATCCCAACTGTGAAGCACGACGGTGGCAGCATCATGTTGTGGGTGTGCTTTGCTGCAGGAGGGACTGGTGCACTTCACAAAATAGATCGCATCATGAAGTAGGAAAATTATGTGGATACTGTATATTGAAGCAACATCTCAAGATATCAGTCAGGAAGTTAGCTTGGTCGCAAATGGGTCTTCCAAATGGACAATGACCCCAAGGATACTTCCAACGTTGTGGCTAATTGAGTGTATGTAAACTTCTGATCCACTGGGAATGTGATGATATAAATAAAAGCTGAAATAAATAATTCTCTCTACTATATTTCTGACATTTCACATTCTTAACATAAAGTAGTTATCCTAACTGACCTAAGACAGGGAATTTTTACTAGGATTAAATGTCAGGAATTGTGAAAAACTGAGTTTAAATGTATTTGGCTAAGGCGTATGTAAACTTCCAACTTCAACTGTATATAAGGTGTAATTTTGGGATGGAAACTCAAATTGAACACATTTCAACTCTATATCTGACATGGTACAGGTGTCTTTATTATTAAGCCCATAACCATGTGTGTGAGGTGTATACTTTTGTTTCAAAGTAGATTTGTTTCAGACTACCAAGAAACGCTCTGTGTGACCCTGATTAAGCCCACTGCAGTAAAATGTTATATAAACTATCCATTTGTGACATGAACATGTTGTATACTTGAAAGGACGTAAACAAAACTATATCACTTTAGAAAAAGGTTTGGCATTCTCCCCAATGAACACTTACCATCACATTGCATCAACCACCAGAGGGCAGCTTTTACTATCAATAATAATGTTTCTACCATACAGGTTATGTACAGTGTTTCCCAATCCTAGCACTAACCCACTTGATTCAACTAATCAACTAAAAATCAAACATTTTGTTGAATCTGCTGTGTTAATGCTAGCTTGGGAAAACCAAAGATGTGCACACCTTTGTGTCCCCGGGACCAGGATTGGGACGTCGGGGTCGTTTCCGCCGCCGATGGAACCAGGGAAGCCTAAACCAGCCCGTCGGTCGTCCACGCCCTGGCTGGCTCAAGAGGTTTCGTTGCCTCGGTTGGCTCGGCAGGTTTCCATCCCACGTCACACTCCGCTGGATTGTCGGGCTCCCTCTCTGCAGCGGGATTGACAGGCGTCTTTCCTCAGCCGGATGTCAGGCTCCCATGCCGGCTCGCCAGGCTCCCACGCTCCTTTCGGTTCGCCGGGCTTCCACGCCCCAACCGGCTTTCCCAGCGCCCATGTCTCGGCCGATTTGCCCAGGTAGGACCCGGAGCCCCCGGGGAGGGGGGGGTAGAACTGTCACGTCTGCTCCCCCCCCCCCCGGCGCTTGAGGATGCCAGGCTGCCCTGCATTTGTGATGCGTCTGCTTCTCAAACTAGACACTCTAATGTACTTGTCCTCTTGCTCAGTTGTGCACTGGGGCTTCCCACTCCTTTTTAAAATTCTGGTTAGAGCCAATTTGCTCTAATCTATAAAGAGAGTAATGCACAGTGTTGTACGAGATCTTCAGTTTCTTGGTAATGTCTCACATAGAATAGCCTTCATTTCTCAGAACAAGAATAGACTGACGAGTTTCAGAAGAAAGGTCGTTGTTTCTGGTTATTTTGAGCCTGTAATCAAACCCACAAATGTTGACGCTCCAGATACTCAGCTAGTCTAAAGAAGGACAGTTTTATTGCTTCTTTAAATCAGCACAACAGTTTTCAGCTCTGCTAACATAATTGCAAAATGGTTTTCTAATGATCAATTAGCCTTTTAAAATGATAAACTTGGATTAGCGAACACAACGTGCCATTGGACCATAGGTGTGATGGTTGCTGATAATGGGTCTCTGTATGCCCTCTGCCATTTCCAGCTACAATAGTCATTTCAAACATTAACCATGTCTAACCTGCATTTCTGATCAATTTTATGTTCTTTTAATGGACAACAAATGTACTCTTCTTTCAAAAACAAGGACATTTCTAAGTGCATACCCTTGGCATACCCTTGGCTAAGGGTATGCATAGAGGTGTGTGTGATGAAGTTGTTTTTACACCCGACACAGGATGCGGATGGTCTCCAGACAGTACAGCTGGCAGGAGGGTTGGAAGTCTCGCTCCAGGAAGCCCAGCGCTAGCTCCCCCAACCTCTGAGGACGGGACGCAAGCAACAGCATGACTAGACAACTCAGTATGCAGGTATGTCAGCACTACTGACGGTTTCTATGGGAATGGGGTGCTTGGTAAATACTTCAGTCCAGTCCCTTGCCAGCATTCAACAAAGGCCTTTCACCCTCTCGAAGAGAAAATGTGTTATTGTCATGAGGTTCAACATCAGTGGGGAATAGGTGTTTAGGATGGTCTTTTGCTAATTCTGCATTGGGTTTTAAATCCCAGAAAGTCCTCAGTTTGGGTTTACTACAACTATGTAAAACAGACCAAGTCAGAATCAAAGCTACCAAGCTACCCTGTGATCTGTGAATATTACAAGTGGTATTAGTCATATGTACCGGATACCCATGGTATACACTGTCCAACAAAATGCTTACTTGCAGGTTCCTTCTCGACAATGCAACAACCATAAGATTTAATAAAAGATAAGAATACAAAAAAGTAAATGTAAATACATAAAGTAAACGTCTCAGTAGAATATAACAAACATTTTAGCATACGTACAGTACGGGAAGGCACAATTTGTAGTCCAATATTTTGGGGACAAGTGTTTACATTGTTCAGGATTTAGCAATAATAATAAGTGTCTGGTAGCAGCAGTTCTGATGTGTGTTTACCCCGAACGTGTGTGTACGTACAGTACCAGTAGAAAAGTTGACACACCTACTCATTCAAGGGTTTTTCTTTATATTGACTGTTTTCTATTTTGTAGAATAATAGTGAATACATCAACACGAATAACACACATGGAATCATGTAGTAAACAAAAAAGTGTTAAACAAATCAAAATATATTTTATATTTGAGATTCTTCAAAGCAGCCAGCATTTGCCTTGATGACAGCTTTGCACACTCTTGGCATTGTCTCAACCGGCTTCACCTGGAATGCTTTTCCCACAGTCTTGAAGGAGTTCCCACATATGCTGAGCACTTGTTGGCTGCTTTTCCTTCACTCTGCGGTCCAACTCATCCCAAATCATCTCAATTGGGTTGAGGTCGGGTGATTGTGGAGACCAGGTCATCTGATGCAACACTCCATCACTCTTCTTCTTGGTCAAATAGACCTTACACAGCCTGGAAGTGTGTTGGGTCATTATCTTGTTGAAAAACAAATGACAGTCCCACTAAGCGTAAACCAAGTGGGATGGCGTATCGCTCCAGAATGCTGTGGTAGCCATGTTGTTTAAGTGTGCCTTGAATTCTAAATAAATCACTGACAGTGTCAACAGCAAAGCACCCCCACGCCATCACACCTCCTCCTCCATGTTTCATGGTGGGAACCACACATGCGGAGATCATTCGTTCTCACAAAGATACATCGGTTGTAACCAAAAATCTCAAATTTGGACTCATCAGACCAAAGGACAGATTTCCATCGGTCTAATGTCCATTGCTCTTGTTTCTTGGCCCAATCAAGTCTCTTCTTCTTTTTGGTGTCCTTTAGTAGAGGTTTCTTTGCAGCAATTTGACCATGAAGGCCTGATTCACACAGTCTCCTCTGAACAGTTGAGATGTGTCTGTTACTTGAACTCTGTGAAGCACACCACCCACCGCTTCCAAGTATATTGCGGGCATTTCCTTCCAGAGAGACATCAGGGATTGTAACATACTCTGTTTCACAGAAACATGGCTTTCTCTGGATATACTGTCTGAGTCCGTACAGCCAGTTGGGTTCTCAGTTCATACCTCTCTGGGAAGAAGAAGGGCAGGGGTATATTCTTCATGATTAACTACTCAAGTCCTCTTTTTCACCTGACCTAGAATACCTCACAATCAAATGACAACCGTATTACCTCCCATGAGAATTCTCTTCGGCCATAGTCACACCCGTGAGTATTCCCCCTCAAGCCGATACCCTTGACGGCCCTCAAAGAACTTCACTGGACTTTATGCAAACTGGAAACCACATATCCTGACGCCGCATTTATTGTAGCTGGGGAATTTAACAAAGCAAATTTTAGGGGAAAAACGCTGCCGATGTTCAATCAACATATTGACTGTAGTACTCGCGCTGCTAAAGCACTCGACCACTGCTACTCCAACTTCCGGGATGCCTACAAGGCCCTCCCTTTGGCAAATCTGATCACGACTCCATTTTGCTCCTACCTTCCTATAGGCAGAAACTCAAACTGGAGATACCCGTGCTAAGGACTATTCAACGCTGGTCTGACCATTCGAATCTACGCTTCAAGATTGTTTTGATCACACCGACTGGGATATGTTCCAGATAGCCTCCGAGAATAATATTGATGAATACACTGATACAGTGACTGAGTTTATCAGGAAGTGTATAGGAGATGTTGTACCCGCTGTGACTATTAAAACCCATCCTAACAAGAAACCGTGGATAGATGGCAGCATTCGCACAAAACTGAAAGCGCGAACCATCACATTTAACCATGGCAAGGTGACTGGGAATATGGCCGAATACAAACAGTGTAGTTATTCCCTCCGTAAAACAATCAAACAGGCAAAACATCAGTATAGAGACAAAGTGGAGTCGCAATTCAACGGCTCAGACACAAGACATATGTTGTAGGGTCTACAGACGATCACGGACTACAAAGGGAAAACAAGCCTTGTCGTGAAGACCAACGTCTTGCTTCTGGACAAGCTAAAAACCTTATTCGCCCGCTTTGAGGATAACACAGTGCCACCGACGCTGCCCGCTACCAAGGACTGTGGGCACTCCTTCTCTGTTGGTGACGTAAGACATTTAAGCGTGTTAACCCTCGCAAGGCTGCTGGCTCAGACAGCATCTCTAGCCGAGTCCTCAGAGCATGAGCACACCAGCTGGCTGGAGAAGTGGAGGTGGAAAGCTTCAAGTTCCTCGGCGTTCACATCACTGACAAACTGAAATGGTCCACCCACACAGATACTTAGTACGAATAAATAAAAACCCTGGAATGAGTAGGTGTGTCCAAACTTTTGACCGGTACTGTATATCTGTGTGGTTGTGTGCGTGCGTTAGTGTGTGAGTGAGTGCATGTGTGCTAAGGTGTGTAGAGTCAGTGCAGGTGGTCAGTCCAGCTCAAGTGTCCAGCAGTCTGATGGCTTACAGATATAATCTGTCTCTGAGCCTGTTGGTATCAGTCCTCATGCCGTCTGCCCGACAGTAAGGGAGTGAACAGCTCATGGCTGGGGTCAGAGGGGACATCAGAAGGTACATCAGAAGGGACAGAGGAGAGACATCAGGCAGCAAATTTTGTGTGCATCCCAAATGGTACATGTAACTGGTTGTCAAGGAGTTTAACAGGTTCTCCAAACTGAAATAAACTCAACACAGACAGATAGTGGTTGCATCCCCAATGGCACCCTATTTCCGATATCAGGGATCATCAACTAGATTCAGCCGCAAGCCAATTATTTTTGAGCGAATGGTTTGGGGGGTGGGAAAAATACAGTAATTACAAACAATTAAAAGACTGCAAATTGACCACAAGAAGCACAAACAGATATAATATTTGACTAAAACATAATCATTTTAAACCTTGCTTACATTTGTATACAATCACGTCTCTTTACTATGCGTGGGAATAGTTGGGAACAGATTTTCAAAATTAAAATAACTTGGAGCAGATATCCTGGTGTTTTTACGGTGTTTTATGTATAAAAAAAAATATATATATACAGTATATCACAAAAGTGAGTAGACCCCTCACATTTTTTGTAAATATTTGAGTATATCTTTTCATGTGACAACACTGAAGAAATGACACTTTGCTACAATGTAAAGTAGTGAGTGTACAGCTTGTATAACAGTGTAAATTTGCTGTCCCCTCAAAATAACCCAACACACAGCCATTGATGTCTAAACCGCTGGCAACAAAGTGAGTACAAAAGTGAGATACCTTGGGAGACTGGGCCGCAGGGCAGTATTCCAACATGATGACGATCCCAAACACACCTTCAAGACGACCACTGCCTTGCTAAAGAAGCTGAGGGTAAGATGATGGACTGGCCAAGCATGTCTCCAGACCTAAACACTATTGAGCATCTGTGGGGCATCCTCAAACGGAAGGTGGAGGAGTGCAATGTCTCTAACATCCACCAGCTCTGTGATGTCGTCATGGAGGAGTGGAAGAGGACTCCAGTGGCAACCTGTGAAGCTCTGGTGAACTCCATGCCCAAGAGGGTTAAGGCAATGCTGGAAAATGATGGTGGCCACACAAAATATTGACACTTTGGGCCCAATTTGGACATTTTCACTTAGGGGTGTACTCAATTTTGTTGCCAGTGGTTTAGACATCAATGGCTGTGTGTGTGGATATATACAATAACAATAAGTTGTCATTTTGAGGGGACAGCATTCTAATTTGTCTATTTCATGTTTGGCCTGTTAATACAAGTCATTGCTGACACTGTACTTTTCGGTTTTCACATTGTATGCAAAGTGTCATTTCTTCAGTGTTGTCATGGGATGATGTGTTTTAGGATCATGAAAAGATATACTCAAATATTTACAAAAACGGCTGTGAGGGTTAGGCACACAGGGAGTGTACTACTTCTTGTTTTAGATGTATGTATGTATGTATGTATGTATGTATGTATGTATGTATGTATGTATGTATGTATGTATGTATGTATGTATGTATGTATGTATGTATGTATGTATGTATGTATAAATAATAGGTTGACTCTCATGAAAACAGTGTTCTATGTTCTACGTCTACTAAGAGGCTAATCTTTTGTCACATGGAAACCCAAAGTGTATCTGCCAGAGCTGCCAGATCCGCCAGAGCCGTTCCCTTCACCTCTCGGTCCTGAGCTACCCCTCGGTCATGAGCTACCCTTCAGTCCTGAGCTGATATATACAATAACAATAAGTCTGTCACGTTCTGACCATAGTTCTTGTGTGTTTTCCTTGTTTTAGTGTTGGTCAGGACATGAGCTGGGTGGGCATTCTATGTTGTGTGTCTAGTTTGTCTATTTCTATGTTTGGCCTGATATGGTTCTCAATCAGAGGCAGGTGTTAGTCATTGTCTCTGATTGGGAACCATATTTAGGTAGCCTGTTTTGTGTTGGATTTTGTGGGTGGTTGTTTCCTGTCTTTGTGTTTTCTGCACCAGTTAGGACTGTTTCGGTTTTCACGTTTATTGTTTTGTAGTTAGTTCATGTTAAATGTCACTTATTAAAGAACCGTGAACTATAACCACGCTGCGTTTTGGTCCGCCTCTCCTTCCCAGGAAGAAAGCCGTTACAAAGTCACATAAGCAAAACACTTACATTTGGCCTATGCCAAATGTCTAAATACATCATTAAGAATTTAATTTCTTTTAGAGATCAACTTAAAATCTACTAAAACACTACCATTCCCCTCCTAATACACAGGCATGCAAGAAGAAAGAGATGAAAGATGGAAAAGAGGGTTAGGATGGGTGATACTGACCTGCCTACTGTAAGTTCTAGTATACTCTATGGAGTATGGTGGATTTCAATGAAACATGGACACTGTTACAAAAACTCAAATCTCCTTTCTAAATCATCTAGATTGCGAGCAAACAGTATCGCTCAAAAGCCAACTATTCCAATGCCTCGCTGACTAATGACGAAACCGGTGAAATAGTTCAGCACGCATGAAAACTGGACCTCTCTCTCATCCTCTTCATCTGTGTTAAAGAATAATCACCGAGTCATCTAGGGGGAGGCAAAGGAAAAGGAAATGCTTCTGGAAGCTTCAACAGAACATTTCAAAACTAAACAGCTAGTAACCTAATACATAGTCCATTGTGAACTAGCATACAGTACTGTATAGTTTAGGCCTTATGTTCCAGTGATGCCTGAGAGCGTTTTTCTTATTTTGTCATTGCAATGAACTGTGATGTAAAGGTATGAGGAAGGTGACTTATTTTTTGAAATGCTGCCAAAAGGATGATCGGTCACTTTTCATCTTCCGCCAAAAAACTAGATCATATGGAACACTTCCGGAGATGATTTATAGTACAGTATACCTACAGTAGGCATTAGTACGAGACCAGCCCTTTGTTGTGCTTCAGAAAGCTCAAATAGCCTGGTACCAGACCAGTTTGTGCTATCTAGCCAACTCATTGTCAGTCATTGTAACGCCAAACAATGTTTGCCATGACAATACAATAAGGAGTTGGAAAGAGGGCAAAAAGAGACAGGTGTCAAGGCTGAAGCTATTGGATCAGATGAGAGCAATTTAGACAGATTCCAGAGCCTTCAAGGCTCATCAAATCCTATGTGTTTCTCAGAAGACTTAATCCTATTATGTCAATAGATACATCCCACAGAGGTCTAGGAAGGGCTGACTGCTGTTGCTTGGTGGATCATCTCTGTGATGTAACTTTCTTAGAAAAGACTAATAAAACAGGCCTCTTTAAACTATGTGAATCAGTTAATAAGTATGGAATCTTCCATGGGGTGAATAGACAGTTGTATTGTGTCTGCTTTGCCTTCAATCCAATTTAACTGAATTAGGCCTATTTCAAAGTCACATGCCAGTAGCGGCCATATGATTGAAAACATATTTGCAGAGTAGTGTCTGTTGTCAAGTAGTTTAGGAAATCTTAGACCATGGCAACATGATGGAACATTGGTAATATTGTGGGAGGCAACTGGGATGTCTAAGGCAGGAATGGGCAACTTTGATGGGGGTGGGGGCCACAAAAAAAATACAAAAAATAAAAACTCATCAAACTCATTTTTTTAACCGGAAGGTTGCAAGTTCAAACCCCCGAGCTGACAAGTTACAAATCTGTCGTTCTGCCCCTGAACAGGCAGTTAACCCACTGTTCCTAGGCTGTCATTGAAAATAAGAATTTGTTCTTAACTGACTTGCCTAGCTAAATAAAGGCAAAATAAAATAAAAAAATGAGGTGCATTGTGACTTGCGAGTCTGTGTACCCACACCCACATTCAGTCAGAGCCAACCCCAGCCTTTTGGGGGGCCCTAAGTGAAATGTTGTTAGGGGGCCCTGCCACCTTGTGATCAAAACATTTTTAGCGGTCCCCGTCTTGATAGCGGAGAGAGAAAAATGTTTTAGAGCTGCCAGTTGCCCATCCCTGGTCTAGAGAGACTAGTTGTGAAGGGCACAGTTTGTGAGCAGAAGAGGATACTCGGCTAAGCCGCTAAGGTGCCCTTATGAGATGGAGCTATATTATTTTTAAATTCTGATCAGACATACTTACATAAAAATGTTAGGATTTGGGCTTTCACTGTTAACCTTCCTACAAACACCAGCCTTTCACATACAAGCTAATAACTCTCTGAATGAACAGCTGGGAATTATAGGCTACGGGAAAGAAAGAGAACAACTTTGCAGATAAATAGGGAATTTCAAGTGTGGGAAGCTAGGATTTTTGACTAAAGAGGGGATGGGATCAGCATGGGATCGGTTGCCCAGGCGATGGCCTCCGTAGAGAAGAGCAGAGCAGGGCATGGGATGGTAGTATGGGGGAAAGGCTCAACCTCAGGCATCTAGTTTCTCTTCTTATTGCTTGGCTTTTCTTGGCTTCCTCCTGCTAGTCATTATGCCTATAATAAAACATATATTTTGGCCAACGTCAAGTGAGGAAACGGCTATAGTCTTTCTGTCACGTGTCCCAAAACTATGACATCATAATCCCTAACAACAGCATTATGAAGTACACAAATGCTTAATACGTGCACTGAATATATAGAATAGAACAGAAGGCTCAAGCTGACAGTTGCTGAGTTGCTGAACTGACAGTTACTTGACACACTGTCACTCTCGACATAAACATTATGCTACCCACCTCTCAGAAAATCACACGGGATTCCTATGATATTGTTGAACAATGTGATCGCATGTCCCTGCTACATTCACCATAACAGGCCGCCAGTGTCATGAAAAACCATGACATCACCTCAAGTTCTATGTTAGCACTTAACACTGTCAAATTGCACGGAAATGCAACTTAGACTACCGGAACACAAGTCACAGCTTTCATATTTCGTAACGACGGCGACCATTAACCTTTTTTAATTTTATTGTGGGCCTGCAGTGCCATCAATGCGGCATCTTGATTCCACTTTTCCATGTTTCTATAATGGCATGTTTATTATTATTATGTTCCCGGTCCACCCGTACTGTATGTTTAGTACCGGGCTTTTACCGATAGCTGTATGCACAATGCAGATATGACACAATCTTATCTTTACTCCTTCATTCTGGTCCGTGGAACAAAAAAAAATGGGTATAAGATTAGCGAAGGATTGCACGTTTACCGCATAGCACGTGGGATTTGTGTGTTCAGTTCCGGTAAATGGCTATGGACATGTTATTATTTGGTAGGATCCTGTTCTGCACCTACACAGAAGAAGATGATGCTCCTTGGGAGAAATTCGCAGAGAAATGCTTAGACACGTTACAGAACAACAGCAAGCAGCATGGACATAACCCTGAGGTGAGGCCCTGAGCAACTGAATTTTCTTTTACGGGGGAGGTATGCAATGCATGCATTTATTGCACTTCGATGAGTTTCTCTGATTAGTCAGTGACCAATGTATCTACATCATGTCAAATGAAGTGTATCTGTCACGTTCTGACCATAGTTCTGTTATTTTATCTTTGCTTTAGTATGGTCAGGGAGTGAGTTGGGTGGGCAGTCTATGTTTGTTTTTCTATGTTGGTTTTTGAGTTCGGCCTAGTATGGTTCTCAGTCAGAGGCAGCTGTCAATTGTTGTCCCTGATTGAGAATCATACTTAGGTAGCCTGAGTTTCAGTTTTGGTGTGTTTGTGGGTGTTTGTGGGTGTTTGTCTTCCGTGTCAGTGTTTGTCGCCACACGGGACTGTTTCGGTCATTTCAAGTTTATTATTTTGTATTTCGTAGTATTCAGTTTATGTTTTAAAATAAACATTATGGACACTTACCACGCTGCGTTTTGGTCCTCCGATCCTTCTCGCTTCTCCTCCTCAGAAGAGGAGGATGAGGTTCGTTACAGTATTGCACTGTCAGTTTTTTACCAGCAGAAAAACAAATGGATATGGACGGTAGGTAGCCTAGCAGTTAGAGCGTTGGGCCAGTAACTGAAAGGTTTCTGGTTTGTACCCTGAGCTGATAAGACTCTGTTTATGTGCCTTTGAGCAAGCCACTTAACCCTAATTGCTCCTCCAAGTCGCCTGGATTGATGGGAAACTGGCAAGATGAACAAACTCTGAGCTCAGAACTTCATACAGTTTCTCATGTCATGATCACTTTATTTGTTTGGAGGCATAGGCCTACCATTATCAGAATAGTCAGAGTCCTATTAATAATGCTGAAATTGTAAGCGAGTCCTGAGTAGTATTATTGATTTCGATGTGATTATGATAGGCAAATGAACTTGCAGAGAAGGCTTCAGGATGATGCCCTTAGCTTTCCTTTCCTTTATTTTCTTCACATTGTTTAATACGAGTTACTTATGACTCATAACCATTTTTTTTTCCTGTGTGTGTCATCCGGGACCTGCATGTGGTGATATTTGGCCCTTCATCGAAAGGCCCTCATCTCCGTCTGCGACCTCTGACCTGCATTCTAAACACACTCTGGGAATCTACCTGTGGCCTCACTGAGGGCATCGAGATCATCTGCCTACTCCTCTTCGATCTCGACCCCATTGTCAAGCTAAGAAACCCAAAACCTACTTCTGATGTGTAGATAGCTGTTGATGTGCAACCCCAAGATTATGCTACTTTGGTCCCACATCTGCTTGTGCTGTCTTGACAATGACAGTAGGAGTTGGCAAGACAGTACAAACAGATCTGGGACCAGGCTAGGATCACACACTACTTGCATACATTTCTCAATCAATTTCATAGTGTAGGAAGCACGTCATCATACACAACCTTTTCACATGTTACTGTAAGGATGAGAAGCCTATTATTTGGAAGTGATTCATCTTTCATGGAGTTACCTGATTGGGCGTGAGGAATTTTTGAAATAGCAAAATGGCTGGTGGGCTACATTGTGGTCATCTCAGTGTCTGTCATTGACAGGACATTATCCCAGAGCCAAGTCGTATATCTACTCTCTCCTCTGAAACCAAAACACATGATTGATAATGTAATCATATTTTCTATGATATTCTATTCTATATTGAGTATACAGGACTGGGTGAGCTTGTTTCGTAATGTCCTTAGAACGCTCTGTCCCGATATCTCTCAGTAGTAGTAGTAGCTACTATCTTGTCTCATCGCTACAACTCCCGATCATTCAAAACAAGGTCAGTGGCATAGTGTGTCATAATGGCTCGTGGGTCTGTGTACCCACATCTATACCCACACATGTAATCAGAGCTGGCCCCAGATCATCTGAAAGGTGTACAGTACTTGCACTTTTGGTATTCCAGAACACACAGAGATTCTAAAAGTGTGAATTCTACTGTATGCGTGCCAGTCATACAGTGACTACTTCCCCAGCGAGGCTTTCCAGAGACTGTTTGATGAGCTACACAAGGACAGGATCAACCAGGTATGTATTTAGATCTACAGATGGAGATATATACTGTATTTATATGTACTGTAGTGTATATAGTATATGTCTAGAAGAATCAAAAATATATTTTTACATCTCTACCACAATATGTACAGTGCCTTGCGAAAGTATTCGGCCCCCTTGAACTTTGCGACCTTTTGCCACATTTCAGGCTTCAAACATAAAGGTATAAAACTGTATTTTTTTGTGAAGAATCAACAACAAGTGGGACACAATCATGAAGTGGAACGACATTTATTGGATATTTCAAACTTTTTTAACAAATCAAAAACTGAAAAATTGGGCGTGCAAAATTATTCAGCCCCTTTACTTTCAGTGCAGCAAACTCTCCAGAAGTTCAGTGAGGATCTCTGAATGATCCAATGTTGACCTAAATGACTAATGATGATAAATACAATCCACCTGTGTGTAATCAAGTCTCCGTATAAATGCACCTGCACTGTGATAGTCTCAGAGGTCCGTTAAAAGCGCAGAGAGCATCATGAAGAACAAGGAACACACCAGGCAGGTCTGAGATACTGTTGTGAAGAAGTTTAAAGCCAGATTTGGATACAAAAAGATTTCCCAAGCTTTAAACATCCCAAGGAGCACTGTGCAAGCGATAATATTGAAATGGAAGGAGTATCAGACCACTGCAAATCTACCAAGACCTGGCCGTCCCTCTAAACTTTCAGCTCCTACAAGGAGAAGACTGATCAGAGGATGCAGCCAAGAGGCCCATGATCACTCTGGATGAACTGCAGAGATCTACAGCTGAGGTGGGAGACTCTGTCCATAGGACAACAATCAGTCGTATATTGCACAAATCTGGCCTTTATGGAAGAGTGGCAAGAAGAAAGCCATTTCTTAAAGATATCCATAAAAAGTGTTGTTTAAAGTTTGCCACAAGCCACCTGGGAGACACACCAAACATGTGGAAGAAGGTGCTCTGGTCAGATGAAACCAAAATTGAACTTTTTGGCAACACTGCAAAACGTTATGTTTGGCGTAAAAGCAACACAGCTCATCACCTTGAACACACCATCCCCACTGTCAAACATGGTGGTGGCAGCATCATGGTTTGGGCCTGCTTTTCTTCAGCAGGGACAGGGAAGATGGTTAAAATTGATGGGAAGATGGATGGAGCCAAATACAGGACCATTCTGGAAGAAAACCTGATGGAGTCTGCAAAAGACCTGAGACTGGGACGGAGATTTGTCTTCCAACAAGACAATAATCCAAAACATAAAGCAAAATCTACAATGGAATGGTTGAAAAATAAAGATATCCAGGTGTTAGAATGGCCAAGTCAAAGTCCAGACCTGAATCCAATCGAGAATCTGTGGAAAGAACTGAAAACTGCTGTTCACAAATGCTCTCCATCCAACCTCACTGAGCTCGAGCTGTTTTGCAAGGAGGAATGGGAAAAAATGTCAGTCTCTCAATGTGCAAAACTGATAGACATACCCCAAGCAACTTACAGCTGTAATCGCAGCAAAAGGTGGCGCTACAAAGTATTAACTTATGGGGGCTGAATAATTTTGCACGCCCAATTTTTCAGTTTTTGATTTGTTAAAAAAGTTTGAAATATCCAATAAATGTCGTTCCACTTCATGATTGTGTCCCACTTGTTGTTGATTCTTCACAAAAAACTACAGTTTTATATCTTTATGTTTGAAGCCTGAAATGTGGCAAAAGGTCGCAAAGTTCAAGGGGGCCGAATACTTTCGCAAGGCACTTGCTAACAGCATTCATACCTTTATCATTTGCCCTTGTGCTTGCACTTCCTGGAAGAAATAATATGACTTGTTCTATGATAAACAAACAAACCTGAAAAGATACTTTAAAGTAAATGTCACAGCTTATAAAATTCATTTTTTTGTAGCGTCCTCCATTGCCTGAATACCAATCTAAGTTCCTGCAGAAGGTTCAGCTTATCTTCAGTCAGCATTATGTCATTGTGGTGGGGAATGCAGTGGACCTGGCCAACGATGTCAGCATCTGTATGAGTTCACAATGTCACAAGTTCACAATGTTACAATACGGTATGAAGTAGCCTTTACAATCGTACCCATATACGGGTCGAAAAGGGCAAATTTGGGCACTGATAAACGGCTAAAGTGGAACGCAGAGGCTGTACAGCAACATGCTATACATGGTGTCAGAGCTCTAGCTGAACGGTTCACATCCCTGTATGGGTTTTGACTGACAGCTGTTCTGAACTTGAGTTCCTCGCATGACAGGAAGTTGCCCCCCCATCCCTTCTGCTAATTTTTTGTTGTCTGAGTTCGGGGAAATGTTATAAATTAAGAGGACTCTATGTATTTCGATAGACGAGGATTATAATAAAATACCGCTTTGATGTCGTACAAGCAAGCCAAACACCCATCCAAATGTGCACTTGACATTTCCATCATAAAAATCGGGTCATGTACAGTGTCAACATTTATGGTCACTATGTTTGCTGCATGTTTACATGATGGGTTGTTCTGAACAGAATGAACCCGTGTGTCTATTGTGAATTTTACAACGGGTGGGTCTAATCCTGAATGCTGATTGGTTAAAACTGCATTCCAGCTAGTGTCTATTCCACAAATTACCATCGGCTAAATCTTTGATGTTAAAATGCCTATTAACTCTGTTCCATTTGACTACACAATCCACTGTCTCATCAGCCAAGCACTTTGTTTAACCAGGCAAGTCAGTTAAGAACAAATTCTAATTTACAATGACGGCTTAGGAACAGTGGGTTAACTGCCTTGCTCAGGGGCAGAACAACAGATTTTTACCTTGTCAGCTCAGTGGATTTGATCGAGCAACCTTTCGGTTACTGGCCCAACACTCTAACCACTAGGCTACCTGCCTAGTGGGAACTTGATCGCCACTATAAACAGCATCTACACATTATCGCACATTTTTTTTGACTAACATTACATTTTCAACAGGGGAGATTTGTATAAACGTTGCGGTCTGTCTCTCCGACATTTGCAACATCGATTCAATATTCATAATCGATCTCCAGCTGTTATAATGTATGTGTTGGGAATCGGGATGAGAGAGACAGGCGGGCAATGTTTCTCAGCCAGTTGAAATCATGGATCAGCTGGCATTATTTGTATGGATATATACAAAGAAAAGTCCATTTAAAAAAAGGTCAAATGAAACGAAGTGCAGCTAGTTTGCAGTCTTTCCAGCTTCAGTTTGAAGTTATTGTGTAGTTATGTTGTTGACTAGCTCCTCTGAACAACAGTGTCCTGATGAGAGAGCACATGTTCTATGCCAGGCGAAATCGCACCTCATTAGTTTATTGTTATGGATGTATCCAAATAAATGTCACGACAAAAAACAGCTTAAACAAATACAAATGCAGCTACTGTTGTTATTCTGTCTGCACTGTTTGACGTGACTGTAAGTTAGCCGTAGTTGACTAGCTAGCAAGCAAGGGATAAGAACGTTGCCAGACAGTATGGCAATAGAACATTTAGAACGAACGACTGGGTCGCGTCCATAGATACAGAACCAAAAAGACTTAACGACTGGGTCGTGTCTCTGGCAACCGAACCGTTTTGAACGAACAACCAGCCGGATTTGGTAGCAACCCTAGATTTGTGTCCGGACTATATTTTATGAAATAGTATGAATAAATTAATCACATTTTTTTTATGAGAATATGTAAATCATTATTTGAATGTGTTGGTAACCCGTTGTATAAAAGTTATAATGCCCTCAAAGCCGGTGTTTGAAGGATATTGGCATAGTTTGCTGACCAGAGACGAACAACATCCGTGTCAATATATCCTCCAAACACCGGCTTTGAGGGCATTTATCACTTAAAGAACATTTTCCACGGCACACGCGCCTGAATGCGCTCGTGACTCTTTTTTTTTTTTATTATTTTTTTTTTACGTGGACCAAAATGGTTTATTTCCCTGAATTACATCGTGAAAGCCTAACACTAATGTCGTATTTTATAACTTCGCTAGTCATGTTGGCAATAGAACAGACAGCAATTATAATTGTGTGATGGCGGGGACGCAAGGTTGTGTTCCAAAGGAAACAACTACAAGTGTGCTTGCTCTAGTTCCTCAACGGCACAGCTGGAAGAGCAACAAAATAAAACACCTTTATAGTCGAAGACTCTTCTTTGAGTCATAAAAGTGTATTGAAATGAGTAGAAACTGTGCACACTTTGGACAGGTGTGTGGCCTCTCACTCAAACCCTTGTAATTATGTTGTCTTATGTTGCACATGCCTTATAGGCCAATTCCCACACATGTAAAAGGTTAGTTTCTTTGTGTTTCTGCTTGATCCTCACGGAGTATTCACTAGTCTGTAATCCAATGTGATATGCTCCATTTCACCATTGTTTGGAAACAAAGTTCATCAGTTTGGATTCCAGTCTACTTATTTACAGTAATATAGGTACTTGGGTGAATACACAAATACTTCGTTCACTATGTATTTATACTGAGAGGCGCAGGTAGCCTAGTGGTTAGAGCGTTGGGCCAGCAACCGAAAGATTGCTAGATAAAATCCCAGAGCTGACAAGGTAAAAAGCTGTTCTGCCCCTGAACAAGACAATGTAACCCACTGTGTCAGAGCTGTCATTGTAAATAAGAGTTTGTTCTTAACTGACTTGCCTAGTTAAATATACTAAAAGTAATTTAAGTTCTTAAAAGTTGGGAGCTCTTGCACTTTAATCAAGAATCATACCCTTAAACCAACAACCTTGTAATAAGGTTTAACAACCCAGAGTTTAAATTCTACTGCCTGCCACATGTATGTGGAATTCTTCTTAGGTCATGCTGTTGCATGCTCAGTAAAACCGCTCAGAGACGGCCATCTAGTGGTTCCTATAAGCACTGCACAAACATCGTCAGATATTGAAAAGGCCAGGTCCCATTTCGTTCAGTAAAGTGTCCCATGAGGGAGGTATAGTTGTAGTTCAGATACAAAAAAACATGTACTGTACAGTATATTCATTTAACTTTCATCAGTATTCATCAAGATTATCCTGGTGATTGACTGTGAGAAGACACTGAACGGAAGGACCACTAGGCAATTCAAGGACCATTTTATGTGGCACAAGGACAGTATTTACTTCACCTACTCCGTTTCTCACATAAGTGATTAATTTCGATGTAGCTGGTGTGGGGCCATGCGTGTCTATGCCTCCATGAGATTGATAGATGATATCAAGACGCTCGACCGTTTCTTCATCCTCTACCACCTGCTGAAGATGGTTCCATTTGGCTGGGAAGGGATTTGTGTCCTAATAGGGGAGGTAACATATTTATGACGGCACTCTCACAGTTCTCTTTCTGGCAAGTTGCAGTTCAATTACAAAGTTAGTGAGGATAATACAGCTGAAGATTCTATCTAAATGTACGTATATTACTGTCACACAAATCAAAGTCACTTGTTGACATTGTAAGTTATATTCCACACTCATTGGATATTGTTTAATCTCTTTTTTTTATAAAAGGGTCTACAGGTATTCATACTTGCTACTTACAGAACACCATTTTATTATAATATGTTTTTTTTGTATTCTTCTTTTTGGTGGTAGGTCAGCTTTATTATTGCAGATAGACTGTAGCTTCCATAAATATAATTGTCTGCATAAATTCCAATGCCCCATTATATATATTTTTTTGTAAATATAAACTCAGCACGAAAAGAAACGTCCTCTCACTGTCAAATGCGTTGATTTTCAGCGAGCTTAACATGAGTAAATGTTTGTATGAATACAACAAGATTCAACAACTGAGACATAAACTGAACAAGTTCCACAGACAGGTGACTAACAGAAGTGGAATAATGTGTCCCTGAACAAAGGGGGGTTCAAAATCAAAAGAAACCGTCAGTATCTGGTGTGGCCACCAGCTGCTTTAAGTACTGCAGTGCAACTCCTCCTTGTGTACTGCACCAGATGTGCCAGTTCTTGCTGTGAGTTTTTACCCCATTCTTCTACCAAGGCACCTGCAAGTTCCCAGAAATTTCTGGGGGGAATGGCCCTAGCCCTCACCCTCCAATCCAACAGGTCCCAGACGTGCTCAATGGGATTAAGATCCGGGCTCTTCGCTGGTCATGGCAGAACACTGACATTCCTGTCTTACAGGAAATCACACACAGAACGAGCAGTATGACCTGCCTTACAACAGACCTACAAACCCTCAGTCCAGCCTCTTTCAGCCTATTGCGGACAGTCTGAGCACTGATGGATGGATTATGCGTTCCTGGTGTAACTCGGGAATTTGTAATTGCCATCCTGTATCTGTCCCGCAGGTGTGATGTTCGGATGTACCGATCCCGTGCAGGTGTTGTTACACGTGGCCTGCAACAGCGAGGACGATCAGCTGTCCGTCTTGTCTCCCTGTCTTAGGCGTCTCACAGTATGGACATTGCAATTTATTGCCCTGGCCACATCTGCAGTCCTCATGCCTCCTTGCAGCATGCCTAAGGCACGTTCACGCAGATGAGCAGTGACCCTGGGCATCTTTCTTTTGGTGTTTTTCAGAGTCAGTAGAAAGGCCTCTTTAGTGTCCTAAGTTTTCATAACTGTGACCTCAATTACCTACCGTCTGTAAGCTGTTCCACAGGTGCATGTTCATTAATTGTTTATGGTTCATTGAACAAGCATGGGAAACAGTGTTTAATCCCTTTACAATGAAGATCTGTGAAGTTATTTAGATTTTATGAGTTTATATATATATACACGTACATACATATAAAATACATAAACCCTTCCCATTTATATCTGAAGACTTATTATTTGCCATATATTTTAAACTTTGCTGTTTCACAAAAGTTATGAACCTGTGCATTCAGAAAGTATTCAGACTCCTTTAATTTTTCCACATTTTCATACACTACAGCCTGATTCTAAACTTTATTGAATAACAAAAAAATCACTCATCAATCAGCACCCAATACCCCATAATGCCAAAGCAAAAAACAGGTTTTTAGTAATGTTTGCAAAAACAAATACAGAAATACCTTATTTACATAAGTATTTTTTGTTATGAAACTCAAAATTGAGCTCAGGTGCATCCTGTTTCCATTGATCATGATTTGGAAAGGCACACACCTGTCTATATAAGGTCCCACAGTTGACAATGCATTTCAGTGCATAAACCAAGCCATGAGGTTGAAGGAATTGTCCCTAGAGCTCCAGGACAGGATTGTGTCGAAGTACAGATCTGGGGAGGGTACTAAAACATTTCTGCTGCATTGAAGTTCCCCAAGAACACAGTGCCGCCATATTTCTTAAATGGAAGAAGTTTGGAACCACAAAGACTCTTCCTAGATCTAGCCACCCAGCCACTCTGAACATTTAGGGGAGAAGGGCCTTGGTCAGGGAGGTGACCAAGAACCCGGTGGTCACTCTGATAGAGCTCCAGAGTGCCTCTGTGGAGATGGGAGAACCTTCCAGAAGCACGACCATCTCTGCACGACCATCACCTTTATTCCACCTTTATTTAACCAGGTAGGCAAGTTGAGAACAAGTTCTCATTTACAATTGCGACCTGGCCAAGATAATGCAAAGCAGCTCGACACATACAACAACACAGAGTTACACATGGAGTAAAACAAACATACTATAGAAACAAGTCTATATATGATGTGAGCAAATGAGGTGAGATAAGGGAGGTCAAGGCAAAAAAAAGGCCATGGTGGCAAAGTAAATACAATTTTGAGTTAATGTTGCAGGAAGCAAATTTTCCTGGTTCTAAATTTCTTGAATGGGGTATGTTTATTTAAGATGGTTAGGAAGGCATTCAAAAAAAATAACCAGGCATCCTCTACTGACGGGATGAGATCAATATCCTTCCAGGATACCCCAGCCAAGTCGATTAGAAAGGCCTGCTCGCTGAAGTGTTTCAGGGAGCGTTTGATAGTGATGAGTGGAGGTTGTTTGACCGCTGTCCCATTACGGATGCAGCCAATGAGGCAGTGATCGCTGAGATCTTGGTTGAAGACAGCAGAGGTGTATTTAGAGGGAAAGTTGGTTAGGCTGATATCCATGAGGGTGCCCGTGTTTACGGCTTTGGGGAGGTACCTGGTAGGGTCATTGATAATTTGTGTGAGATTGAGGGCATCAAGCTTAGATTGTAGGATGGCTGGGGTGTTAAGCATGTTCCAGTTTAGGTCACCTAGTAGCACGAGCTCTGAAGATAGATGGGGGGCAATCAGTTCACTTATGGTGTCCAGAGCACAGCTGGGGGCAGAGGGTGGTCTATAGCAGGCGACAACGGTGAGAGACTTGTCTTTAGAGAGGTGGATTTTTAAAAATAGAAGTTCAAATGGTTTCGGTACAGACCTGGATAGTAAGACAGAACTTTGCAGGCTATCTTTGCAGTAGATTGCAACACCGCCCCCTTTGGCAGTTATATCTTGTCTGAAAATGTTGTAGTTAGGGATGAACATTTTTGGTGGTCTTCCTAAGCCAGGATTCAGACTCAGCTAGAACATCCAGGTTGGCAGAGTGTGCTAAAGCAGTGAATAAAACAAACTTATGGAGGAGGCTTCTAATGTTAACATGCATGAAACCAAGGCTATTACGGTTACAGAAGTCATCAAAAGAGAGCGCCTGGGGAATAGGAGTGGAGCTAGGCACTGCAGGGCCTAGATTCACCTCTACATCACCAGAGGAAAAGAGGAGGAGTAGGATAAGGGTACGGCTAAAAGCAATGAGAATTGGAACAGAGAGTAAAGGGAGGTTTCTGGGGGCGATGAAATAGCTTCAAAGTATAATTCCACAAACAAGTGTCTCCTCTCCTAGGTTGACCCACTGTAGCAGCAATTGACTCTGTGACTTCCAACATTTCTAAGTTTGTGGACCACCACACTGAACCGATGGTTGAGAATCTCCCCATCTTATGTCAAAGACACTTGTCACATGATCTGATTGATAAGAGGGCTTACCAGAGGGCACCCTGCTGGCCACCTTTGCTGTGTTGAGCTTGTACACTAACATCCCACATACTGGAGGCTTGCAGGCGCTGTAACACTTCCTTCAGCAGAAAGACCCTACCCTTGCTCCATCCAATGATTGCATCTTGCAACTCACTGAGCTGGAATTATCCAAAAACGACTTCATCTTTGAGTCAGACTTTTTCCTTCAATTTTGGAGTGTAACTATGGGCTCCCCTTTGCCCCCAACTATGCAAACCTGTATGTGAGACAATTTGAGGAAGCACTCATTCACAAACAGAGACACACCCCCTACTTTCTAAAATCCTCATATGGAATAGATACATAGATTATGTCTTTGTGCTCTGGGAAGGAAGTCAGCAGGAATTAATTCATTCCAAACTCTGCTAAACGAGATCTCTGAATATCTGAAAATCATCAAACATACTGATGAGAGAAAAATAATCTACCTTGACTTTTGAATCATCAAAGAGAATGATGCATTACATACAGACTTAGACACTAAATGAGAGGCTACATGGACAAAACTGTTGATGCTGCAGTGATGCAAATATCTCAAAAACCAAGAGAGGAATTGCTAAAAAACTAAACCAAAGAAGAAAAACAGTTTTTTGCACTAAGCACATCAAGTGTTCGGAGAAAATGAAAGAAATCCTGAAAAAGCACTGGCATATTCTTCAATCAGACAAAAAAATCGCACACCTCTTCAAGGAACCACCACTAGTGGTCTATAAGTGTGGTCGCAATATTGGAGATAGCTTAGTGAGATCTGATCTGCTCCCTGAGCCCACTCAGACACTCTTGACGCCCATTCCAAATGAAAACTACAAATATTGCTCATGCACACAGTGCAATAGCATGACAAGAACATCCTTCTTCAGACACCCACATACAGGTAGAAAAATCCCTGTTAGGGGTCTCATCTCATGCAAGACAAATCTCATCACCTGTTCATGTGGGAAATCCTACGTAGGACAAATGAAAAGACAACGCATAGCTGAACACCGCTGCTCAATTGGGTGTAAGAACACTGACTATCCAGTAGCAGCTCACTTTGTTGACGCTAACCATCCCATCTCCTCCCTCAAATGCACAGGCATTGAGTATGTTGCTCTACCAAGGAGAGGATTTAACATCAAGATTCTACTACTACAGAAGGATGCCTACTGGATGTCCTGTTTAAAAACATTGACCCCTAGTGGTCGGAATATTTACTTTGATCTCAGGCCCTTTTATGAACAAGTATATTTTCTATGAACAAGTCTTAAGCTGTAGAAAGAATATATACATTTTTATTACCATACACCCAATATGTTCCCCCTGTTGATGATGCTTATTATGCATTACGGTTAAAACAAAATATTACTACCCTAGTAGGCCAGCATCCCGGAGTCGCCTCTTCACGGTTGACGCCTAGGCTGGTGTTTTGCGGGTACTATTTAATGAAGCTGCCAGTTGAGGACTTGTGAGGCGTCTGTTTCTCTAACTAGACACTCTAATGTACTTGTCCTCTTGCTCAGTTGTGCACGTGGGCCTCCCACTCCTCTTTCTATTCTGGTTACAGCCAGTTTGCTCTGTTCTGTGAAGGGAGTAGTACACAGCATTGTGTGAGATTTTCAGTTTCTTGGCAATTTCTTGCATGGAATAGCCTTCATTTCTCAGAACAAGAATAGACAGGAGTTTCAGAAGAAAGTTCTTTGTTTCTGACCATTTTGAGCCTGTAATCAAACCCACAAATGCTGATGCTCCAGATATTCAACTCGTCTAAAGAAGGCCACTTTTTCTTTCAAAAACAAGGACACTTTTAAGTGACTTTTCAATGTATGTTTAATTAAATTAAACAATAATGTATGTTGATGCTAATTTTATGCTAACAATAGCGTAATATATTCAATATGCTGTAAACGTTTGTCTTTTAACAGTTTCACTCAATTCATTCTAATTTTAGTTTTAGTAAATAATTTTTGGTAGCATTTCTATGTTGAAGATTAAAAAAGAAATTGCCGTATTTTCCCCCCATATTCCATCCAGTTTGCTTTATTTGTATAACATTATTACACTTTATCTTTCTTGAATACGTTCCTCCATTTCTTTTAGTTTTTCCTCTGACTTCTTCTGTGCCTCTATGGTAAAGTTTCTATTGCTATCTATCTGTACAGTTAGTCCTTTCATTTCCTTTATTAATGTGGACTCTTTTGACCGAAATTTCTTCTGTTTTAGAGATGAGTACTGAATTGCATGGCCTTTACAGGCACATTTAAAAATGGCCCATACAATAAGGTGATCTGCTGGAACTATGTTTGTCACGTGCGCTCCCTCTCCGGCCTCTAGGTCACCAGGCTGGCTACACCTGTCACCAGCGGTACGTGCATAATGACACTCTACTGGACTCCATCACCTCCTTGATTACCTGCCCTTAATATGTCACTCCCTTTGGTTTCTTCCCCAGTCGTCATTGTTCCTGTTTCATGTCGGTGCACGGTTTGTGTTTCTTGTATTGTTCATTTATGAATTAAATGTATTCGCTCCCTGCGCCAAATACAACAGGTGTAGACCTTACAGTGAAATGTTTACTTACAAGCCCTTAACCAACAATGCAGTTTTAAGAAAATACCTACATTTTTTCAAGAAATAACAAATCATTCAAGAGCAGCAGTGAATAACAACAGCTGGGTTATATACAGGGGGCACCGGTGTCGAGTTAATTGAGGAAATTATGTACATGTAGGTAGAGTTATTAAAGTGGATTTGCATAGATAATAACAGAGAGTAGCAGCAGCGTAAGGCGGGGGATGCAAAAGTCTGGGTAGCCATTTGATTAGCTGTTCAGGAGTCTTATGGCTTGGGGTTAGAAGCTGTTAAGAAGCCTCTTGGACCTAGACTTGGCGCTCCGGTACCGCTTGCCGTGCGGTAGCAGAGACAATAGTCTATGACTAGGGTGGCTGGAGTCTTTGGCAATGTTTAGGGCCGTCCTCTGACAACACCTGGTATAGAGGTCCTGGATGGCAGGAAGCTTGGATGGTGCCAGGTTTCCACCAGATGTTGACTTTCAGGCCAAAGAGTTCAATCTTGGTTTCATCAGACCAGAGAATCCTATTTCTTTAGGTGTTTTTTGGCAAACTCCAAATGGGCTTTCATGCGCCTTTTTACTGAGGAGTGGCTTCTGTCTGGCCACTCTACCATAAAGGCCTGATTGGTGGAGTGTTGCAGAGATGATTGTCCTTCTGGAGGTTCTCCCATCTCCACAGATGATCTCTGGAGCTCCATCAGGTTCTTGGTCACATCCCTGACCGAAATGTCAAAAAACAGTTTTTACTTTGTTATTATGGGATATTGTGTGTAGATTAACGAGGAAAAAAATACAATTGAATCAATTTTAGAATAAGGCTGTAACGTAACAAAATGTGGAAAAAGTTTGCTGTGTTTTTATCCCTACGATGTTGTGTTCCACTTTCGTATATTTAGTATTTAGCTAATTATCCTTTCTTCTAATGCTGTCTTATCTATTCATAAAGTACTATAAATAGAAAGTCGAAACCAAATATTTTACAACTTGAATATAGTATAGTGTAGTTGTAGTTTATTTCTTTACAAGCTACCATTTTTACAATATTACTCATCACTTTATCCGTGACTTTTCAATTATTAAAATAACCACATCAACCCTAAATATAAGCAACCTTTTCCACCAAAAGTTGGGCTCGTCCGGGATTTGAACCCGGGACCTCTCGCACCCTAAGCGAGAATCATACCCCTAGACCAACGAGCCATGAACAAGATTCTTGTCCTACAGTTAAACTTTCGTCTCTTCCTCCTCCTCATAAATCTGTGTTAAATTCCAGTGTGTGATGTGGCAATTTTTTTCTGAGTACAATTCTACTGTTAGACTGCCCTCTGGTGGTAGTCACAAACACTGTTTTGGAAGTTTTACATACATCGTCAGATTTGCAAACAAAACCTTTGTGACTGACATGTTTATGAAGAACTGTAGACTTGCCTGTTATCGTTTGTATTGTGGAAATTGAGAACTATGCATGACTATAGTGTTACAGGTAAAAAAAAACATCGAATTTTCACAGCGGTTGACAGATAAGATGATTTATAAAGTAGCCTTGCCTGTTGTTGACAGCCCTTATAATACTATAGTTAAGCAATCATGCCCGAGGAGGTGTGGTATTTGGCCAATATAGTACGGCAAAGGCTGTTCCACACGACGTAACGTGGAGAGCCTGGACACAGTCTTTAGCCACCAACAAACCGGACTGAAATAATCCCACCTGATATCTAATATTCTCCCCGTTTTCATTGGCTCGACATGTTCACAAACTGAATAAAGGCAATTTATTTCCTCAAAATGTGGGCTCGTCCGGGATTTGAACCCGGGACCTCTCGCACCCAAAGCGAGAATCATACCCCTAGACCAACGAGCCGTGTTAAAGTAAATATTACACATAGATTTTAAACTCTACTACCTTCTACCCCTGTCACTGACGTCAGGTATGTGTGAAATCTGAGGAATGTCCTCAGTGAAACTGTGACTTCACTGACATTAAATGGTAATCATGTTTTTATTTATTTATTTTATTTAACCTTCAATTAACTAGGCAAGTCAGTTAATAACAAATTCTTATTTACAATGATGGCCTACCAAAAGGCAAAAAGGCCTTCTGCGGGGATGTGGGAAAGCTGAGAAAGCTTTGTTGTAGAGCGTTTAACACAAAATCCAGGGAGGGTTTGTATACTGTGTATACCGAGTCATCAATACAGACAGGTTCAGACCTAAAGAAAACACTACGTCAGATAAATGAGACGATACAGTTTATTCGGAAAGAATTCAGACACTTTGACTTCTTCCACATGTTATGTTACAACCTGATTCTAAAATGGATTAAATATGTTTTTTCTTCATACACACAAAACCCCATAATGACAAAGAGAGAACTTTTTTTTAAATACATTTTGTAAATGTAAAAAAAATTGAAACAGAAATACCTTATTTACATAATATTGCTGCACCCTTGAGAACATCCTGACTGGTTGCATCACCGCCTGGTATGGCAACTGCTCAGCATCTGACCGTAAAGCGCTTCAGAGGGTAGTGCATATAGCCCAGTACATCACTGGGGCCAAGCTTCCTATATACAGTGCCTTGCGAAAGTATTCGGCCCCCTTGAACTTTGCGACCTTTTGCCACATTTCAGGCTTCAAACATAAAGATATAAAACTGTATTTTTTTGTGAAGAATCAACAACAAGTGGGACACAATCATGAAGTGGAACGACATTTATTGGATATTTCAAACTTTTTTAACAAATCAAAAACTGAAAAATTGGGAGTGCAAAATTATTCAGCCCCCTTAAGTTAATACTTTTTAGCGCCACCTTTTGCTGCGATTACAGCTGTTAAGTCGCTTGGGGTATGTCTCTATCAGTTTTGCACATTGAGAGACTGAAATTTTTTCCCATTCCTCCTTGCAAAACAGCTCGAGCTCAGTGAGGTTGGATGGAGAGCATTTGTGAACAGCAGTTTTTAGTTCTTTCCACAGATTCTCGATTGGATTCAGATCTTCACTTTGACTTGGCCATTCTAACACCTGGATATGTTTATTTTTGAACCATTCCATTGTAGATTTTGCTTTATGTTTTGGATCATTGTCTTGTTGGAAGACAAATCTCCGTCCCAGTCTCAGGTCTTTTGCAGACTCCATCAAGTTTTCTTCCAGAATGGTCCTGTATTTGGCTCCATCCATCTTCCCATCAATTTTAACCATCTTCCCTGTCCCTGCTGAAGAAAAGCATGCCCAAACCATGATGCTGCCACCACCATGTTTGACAGTGGGGATGGTGTGTTCAGGGTGATGGTCTGTGTTGCTTTTACGCCAAACATAACATTTTGCATTGTTGCCAAAAAGTTACATTTTGGTTTCATCTGACCAGAGCACCTTCTTCCACATGTTTGGTGTGTCTCCCAGGTGGCTTGTGGCAAACTTTAAACAACACTTTTTATGAATATCTTTAAGAAATGGCTTTCTTCTTGTCACTCTTCCATAAAGACCAGATTTGTGCAATACACGACTGATTGTTGTCCTATGGACAGCGTCTCCCACCTCAGCTGTAGATCTCTGCAGTTCATCCAGAGTGATCATGGGCCTCTTGGCTGCATCTCTGATCAGTCTTCTCCTTGTATGAGCTGAAAGTTTAGAGGGACGGCCAGGTCTTGGTAGATTTGCAGTGGTCTGATACTCCTTCCATTTCAATATTATCGCTTGCACAGTGCTCCTTGGGATGTTTAAAGCTTGGGAAATCTTTTTGTATCCAAATCCGGCTTTAAACTTCTTCACAACAGTATCTCGGACCTGCCTGGTGTGTTCCTTGTTCTTCATGATGCTCTCTGCGCTTTTAACGGACCTCTGAGACTATCACAGTGCAGGTGCATTTATACGGAGACTTGATTACACACATGTGGATTGTATTTATCATCATTAGTCATTTAGGTCAACATTGGATCATCCAGAGATCCTCACTGAACTTCTGGAGAGAGTTTGCTGCACTGAAAGTAAAGGGGCTGAATAATTTTGCACGCCCAATTTTTCAGCTTTTGATTTGTTAAAAAAGTTTGAAATATCCAATAAATGTTGTTCCACTTCATGATTGTGTCCCACTTGTTGTTGATTCTTCACAAAAAATACAGTTTTATATCTTTATGTTTGAAGCCTGAAATGTGGCAAAAGGTCGCAAAGTTCAAGGGGGCCGAATACTTTCGCAAGGCACTGTATATAAAAATATATATGGAGGATTGGAAATGATGCAGACAATTACATTGATGGAAGCTACAATCTATCTGCAATATTAAAGCTGATCTACCCCCGAGAAATAAAAACAGCTGAAGTCGGAAGTTTCCATACACCTTAGCCAAATACATTTCAACTCAGTTTTTCACAATTACTGACATGTAATCGTAGTAAAAATTCCCTGTCTTAGGTCAGATAGGATCACCACTTTATTTTAAGAATGTGAAATGTCAGAATAATAGTAGGGAGAATGATTTATTTAAGCTTTTATTTCTTTCATCACATTCCCAGTGTGTCAGAAGTTTATACACTCAATTAGTATTTGATAGCATTGCCTTTAAATTGTTTAACTTGGGTCAAACATTTGGAGTAGCCTTCCACAAGCTTCCAAAGATAAGTGGGTGAAATTTGGCCCAATCCTCCTGACAGAGCAGGTGTAACTGAGTCAGGTTTGTAGGCCTCCTTGCTCACACATGCTTTTTCAGTTCTGCCCACATATTTTCTATAGGATTGAGGTCAGGGCTTTGTGATAGCCACTCCAATACCTTGACTTTGTTGTCCTTAAGCCATTTTGCCACAACTTTGGAAGTATGCTTGGGGTCATTGTCCATTTGGAAGACCCATTTGCGACTGATGTCTTGAGATGTTGCTTCAATATAGCAACATAATTTTCCTACCTCCTACCTCATGATGCCATCTATTTTGTGAAGTGCACCAGTCCCTCCTGCAGCAAAGAAACCCCATAACATGATGCTGCCACCCCCGTGCTTCACTGTTGGGATGGTGTTCTTCAGCTTGCAAGCCTCGTTTTACTGTGGCTATAGCTTTTGTACCTGTTTCCTCCAGCATCTTCACAGGGTCCTTTGCTGTTGTTCTGGGATTGATTTGATTTGATCCATAGGCCTTGAAAGACATCCACAGGTACTTCTCCAATTGACACAAATGATGTAAATTAGCCTATCAGAAGCTTCCGAAGTCATGATATAATTTTCTGGAATTGTACAAGCAGCTTAAAGGCACAATCAACTTAGTGTATGTAAACTTCTGACCCACTGGAACTTCTGACCCACTTGTGATACAGTGAATTTTAAGTGAAATAATCTGTCTGTAAACAACAACAAAAATACTTGTCTCATGCACAGTGTCCTAACCGACTTGCCAAAACTATAGTTTGTTAACAAGACATTTGTGGAGTGGTTAAAAAACAAGTTTTCATGACTCCAACCTGAGTGTATATAAACTTCTGACTTCAACTGTATCAATAAATAAAATAATAAAAAGATTCAAAAGATCTCCGATTGTAAAACACCTTGTATTTTCAGTCATGGAATGGTGTTATAGTCTGGACATCTTTAAATTCTCGGTCTGCTCTGGTTCTCCTGTTGAACAACTGGAATGTCTTTCAGAATATATATGCCAGATACACCACTGAGTAATTCACTTTATAGTATAGAATAGTATAGTATAGTATAGTCTTGGGCCGCATGCACTACCCTCTGCCTTGCATCGGATGCCGATTAGTTGCCATACCAAGGCAGTCAAGATGCTCTCAATAGTGCAGCTGTATAACTTTTTGTGGATGTGATGGCCCATGCCAAATTTTTTCAGGCTCCTGAGGGGGAAGAGGCATTGTCGTCCCCTCTTCACGATTGTGTTTGTGTGTTTGGATCATCATCGGTCCTTAGTGATGCAGACACCAAGGATCTTGAAGCTGTCAACCCAGTCCACTACAGCCCCATCGATGTAAGTGTGCGTGTCCAGCCCCTCATTTCCTGTAGTCCACGATAGGATCTTTTGTCTTGCCCACATTGAGGGAGAGGTTGTTTTCTTGGCACCATTGTGTCTTTAGTGTTATCTACATTGCCACGGTGGGTCTCTGACCTCCTCTTTATAAGTGTCTATTTTTTAACATTGACATCGGTGATCAAGCCTACCACTGCATTGTGTCTATAGTGTCTATCGTGTTAGTTATCAAATGGATGTCTTAATGATGGTGTTGGATTAAATGTAAATGTAAAATGCAGACACCAAGGATCCATCCACTACAGCCCCATCGATGTCGTGGGTCAATAGGATCTTTTGTCTTGCCCACATTGAGGGAGAGGTACATACTGCCTGGTCTCTGAATAAGGACATGAGCACTCACCCTTAATGATGGTGTTGCCACTGTGTTGAGGGTCAGAGTGGCAGATGTGTTGTTGCCTACCCTCACCACCTGGGTGGCCCGTCAGGAAGTCCAGGATCCAGATGCAGAGGGAGGTCCCAGTGTCCTTAGCTAAATGATGAGCTTGGAGGGCATAATGAAGTGGAACACTGAGCTGTAGTCAATGAACAGCTATTCTCACAAATGTGGTCCTTTTGTTAATGTGGGAAAGGGCAGTGTGTAGTGCAATAGAGATTGTGTCATCTGTGGATCTGTTGGGGCAGAATGCGAATTGGAGTGGGTCCAGGGTTTCTGGAATGATTGTGTTGATGTGAGCCATGACTAGCCTTTCAAAGCATTTCATGGCTACATATGTGAGTGATATGGGGTAGTAGTCATTTGAACAGGTTACCTTGGCCTTCTTGGAAACAGGGACTATGGTGTTTTGCTTGAAGCATGTAGGTATTACAAACTGTGTCAGGGAGAGGTAAAACATGTCAGTGAAGACACTTTCCAGCTGGTCAGCTCATGCTCTGAGTATGTGTCCTGGTAATCCACCTTGTTAATGTTAACCTGTTTATTAAAGGTCTTTATCACATCGGCTATGGAGAGCATGATTATACAGTCTTCCGGAACAGCTGGTGCTCTCACAGATGGTTCAGTGTTGTTTGCCTCGAAAGCAAGCATAGAGGGCATTTAGCTCATCTGGTAGGCTCGCATCACTGGGCAGCTCTCATCCGGGTTCCCTTTTGTAATCCGTGATAGTTTGCAAGCCCTGCTACATATGACGAGCGTCAGAGTTGGTGTAGTATGATTCGATCTTTGTCCTGTATTGACACTTTGCCTGTTGGATGATTCGTCGGACGGAATAGCAGGATTTCTTATAAGCAGACGGATTAGTGTTCCGCTCCTTGAAAGTGGCAGTGCTAGCCTCTAGCTCAGTGCAGATGTTGCCTGTAATCCATGGCTTCTGGTTGGGATATGTACGTACGGACACTGTGGGAACGACGTCGTCGATTCATATAATGAAGCTGGTGAATGATGTGAAACTCATCAATGCCATATGATAAATGCCAGAACATATTACCGTTTGTGCAAGCGAAAGTGCTGTAGCTTAGCTATTATGGATCATATTTATATTACAGGGGGAGAGCTCCATTCCTGACAGACTGATCATATTCAATAGCAACCTCAGAGGCTCCTAAATCAGGATGCTGCCTTGTAGGATGTTTTATAGGTAAGTTGCTTGCAGGCAGATTAGTTGTCAAACTGATTTATAGGCAGATGCATATTTTAGGGGGTGAGCTCTATTCCAGGCAGGCTGATCAGATTAAATTTCAGTCTCAGAGGCTGATGCCAGGTTGCTGCCTTCTAGGTTGTTTAGTAAGTAAAGCGCCTTGCAGTCAGATTAGCTGTCAGATTCATATAATCCAGAGTGGGTGAACTCTATTCCTGGCAGGCGGATCAGATTAAATAACAGCCTTAGAGGCTGATAAATCAGGACATGTGCCTTGTAGGCTGTTTCATGTGTAAGGCTCCTTGCAGACAGCCTACAAGGCAGCATCCTGATTTATCAGCCTTTGAGGCTGCTATTGAATCTGATAAAGCCCTGAGGCTGAAACTGATCAGCCTGTCAGGAATGGCGCTTACACACTCCGTAAATGTAAATATTATCCATAAAACATGAAGTGTCCCTTACAATTATACATATATCAGTCATGCAAAATAAAAACCAGCATAGATAACACGCTAGCTATCGAGCTAATAAGACTACCTAGCTAACTAGCTAGCTCGCTCGCTAGCTCAAAAGACTAGCCAAGTAAGCTGCGTTGTTGCTTGCATGCACAGTGTTGCCTGTCAGGGCTTAAATTCCTCACGAGGACTTAGCTCCCCCACCAGCTCTTAGCTCAAGTTAAGGGATATTTAGCTTGCTAAAAATTCCAATTTAGAAACTCATAATGAACTCCAAACGCAAATGAAAACATGATGTTAGCATGAAAAGTACCATGCCTAAGTGTACCAATAAAAATAAAAACATATGTGCTGATCCACCGTGGGCTCTGTCGCCTCAGCCATACTGTCAATCTATCATCAAAACGGCCATTCCTATTTATAGAGTTTATCTCGTGATCTCAACAAAACAACCTTTGTTATGTCATGATCATGAAAAATGTCACACCCTGATCTGTTTCACCTGTCTTGTGATGGTCTCCACCACCTCCAGGTGTCGCTTATTTTCCCCAGTGTATTTATCCCTGTGCCAGTTCGTCTTGTATGTTTTTCAAGTCAAACAGCGGTTTCCCCGTACTCCAGCTTCTATTCTCTTTTGCTAGTCTTCCCGGTTTTTGACCCTTGCCTGTTTTCTGGACTCTGTACCCACCTGCCTGAACAGTCTGCCTGCCCTGACCTCGAGCCTGCCTGCCACTCTGTACCTCTTGGACTCTGAACTGGTTTTGACATTTTGCCTGTCCACGACCACTCCCTTGCCTACCCCTTTTGGATTGTTTAATAAATATCAAGACTCAAACCATCCGCTTCCCATGTCTGCATCTAGGTCTTGCCTTGTGCCCTTATAAGAAAATGATATTGTGATCTCAACAAAACAACTTTTTATTTATCTCATGATCACGACATAACGAGGGAATAGTTTTTTTATTCACATGTCCTCTCTGGACTTCCGTAGTAATCCGATGACATCTTTTTTCAAGTAATCTGGTCGGATTACAGTTTCTTCATATTTTTATTGGATTATGTACTCCCCATTACATGTAATCCATTACTACCCAACCCTGGAAACACTGTAATTATGTTTCTTTTTGGGGCTCTTTTCTTCTGGCCGACAGGCCAATTCGATAACAGACCTAATGTCTGTCCTCAGTTTAAAATGCTGCCTGCACCTGTCCTAGTCTGCATCTCAAATGACACCCTATTATCTATATAGTGCATTACTTTTGACCAGAGCCCTATACATGGAATAGTGTGCCGTTTGGGATGCACATCCAGTCACCACACCCTTCTACCTGACTAAAAGAGTGGCTGCATGGCGGGGGCGGACCACTAATCTGTGCCCTCTGACCCTCCAGCCCAGCCCTCAACACCTGTCTGCCAGGTGGACCTCTGTACCACAGCTGGTTCTGTGTGTGTGTTTATGTGTGAGAGGTTGATTAGCCTGCTGATCGAGGAGGAGGTGGGTCTGCTACGGAAAAGGTGACTTTTTACTTGGTTGTGACTTGTGTGTGATTTATTTGTGTGATTAGAATGATTTATTCAAGGCAGTTTATAACACAGTATACAGTACATGTCAATCACATAATCATTGAACCCTTCAAAGGACCGTAGCCTCCTGAGCACTGTTGTGCTAAGGCTGTGCATGTGTGCGTGAGTGAGTGCCACAGTCACATCACAAAGTGCCGCTCTGCTCTGGGGCTGTCCAGTTCAAAGAGATCTCATGACAGAACCTTCCGCCCAGCCAGCCTAGCCTAGTTCAGTTCACCTGTAGACAATTAACCTGTGGTTAAAGTGCAATGTGTGGGTGTCAAGGAAAGGTAGGCCTTGATAACATTAGATTGTTATCACTGCATCTCCTCTGTATAAACCACATGTAGATTTGCATAGAGGCGAGAGCAACCATGACTCGTGACTGTATCAGGGTCTGTAAGGTTTGTGGGGCCAAGGTGGAGGGTTGGTCGGGCAAGACACCAGGGGTTGTGTTCAGATTAGGCCTACTGTAGGTGCTGTATTGTGAAATGAATAAAGGCATTTTAGGTCAGTAGTGTTATGTTTGGCACACCTAAGAACTGTTGTTGTTGTTGAAAGGACAGGGTTAGATATGTACTGTATAGTGATGGTGTGATGTTATAGGACAGCATGAGAGGTGACCACTGTCCATTAGATGTCCCTCTAGTCTACAGAAACACATCACATCTCTGTTTTCACTGTAACATTCACGTATTAACTGAGGCAGCTTAACTGAGCACAGTGTATGCACAATTGCACATCAGTTGTGTGAGAGTATTGTGACAGGTGCAAACAGACAAGTGAGACATTCATATTTTGGTCCTAAATTTAATAGCCTTTGTCTTTTTGAAATAAGTCTTATTTCCTGTCTGAATGTGATCAATTGTTGGAGCTGACTCTAAGAATCAAATCATTTCCTGACTAAGAATGTCCTGACTCTAAGAATCTAAGAATGTCCTGTCTCTAAGAATCTAAGAATGTCCTGTCTCTAAGAATCTAAGAATGTCGTGACTCCAAGAATCTAAGAATGTCCTGTCTAAAAGAATCTAAGAATGTCCGGACTCCAAGAATCTAAGAATGTCCTGTCTCTAAGAATCTAAGAATGTCCTGTCTCTAAGAATCTAAGAATGTCCTGTCTCTAAGAATCTAAGAATGTCCTGACTCCAAGAATCTAAGAATGTCCTGTCTCTAAGAATCTAAGAATGTCCTGTCTCTAAGAATCTAAGAATGTCCTCTATCTAAGAATCTAAGAATGTCCTGACTCTAAGAATATAAGAATGTCCTGTCTCTAAGAATCTAAGAATGTCCTGTCTCCAAGAATCTAAGAATGTCCTGCCTCTAAGAATCTAAGAATGTCCTGTCTCTAAGAATCTAAGAATGTCCTGCCTCTAAGAATATAAGAATGTCCTGACTCTAAGAATATAAGAATGTCCTGTCTCTAAGAATCTAAGAATGTCCTGTCTCCAAGAATTTAAGAATCTCTTGCCTAATCTAAGAATCTCTAAGAATGGAATACTGCTTTCCCATAAAACATGACCACTTTAGGATGAAGGCCAGACATTCCTTCATTCACAGATAAGGTGATGGAGAGAGAGGGGCAGGGAGGTAGAGAGAGTTTATCAGAGTAATCTCACATGGCAGTAATGCATCGCCACATTGTAAATGTTTTTGCTCATGCAGCTAAAGTGAAAGGCAGCAGGGTCACTCATACGGGTCACTCACACTCATCCACAGTTTCCTGGTAATCACTGGAAGGAAGACTTCAGAGTTTCCCACAGTGGCTGGACAATGTACCCGGTCTTGGCTGAGTGGAACGTAGTTCTCTACCATCTCTTGCTCACCTCACTCCCTCCCTGTCCTCTCTCTCAATTCGATTCAATTCAATTCAAGGGCTTCATTGGCATGGAAAACATATGTCAACATTGCCAAACGCAAGTGGTGTAAATAATAAACAAAAGTGAAGTAAACTATACAAATGAATAGTAAACACTGCACTCACAAAAGTTCAGAAAGAATAAAGACATGTCAAATGTCATATTATGTGCAAAGAATTAAAGTACAAAAGGGAAGATAAATAAACATAAACATGGGTTGTATTTACAATGGTGTTTGTTCTTCACTGGTTGCCCTTTTCTTGTGGCAACAGGTCACAAATCTTGCTGCTGTGATGGCACACTGGGGTATTTCACCCAGTAGATATGGGAGTTAATCAAAATTGGGTTTGTTTTCAAATTCTTTGTGGGTCTGTGTAATCTGAGGGAAATATGTGTCTCTAATATACATTTGGTAGGAGGTTAGAAAATGCACCTCAGATTCCACCTCATTTTGTGGGCGGTGTGCAGATAGCCTTGCTTCTCTCTCTCTCTCTCTCTCTCTCTCTCTCTCTCTCTCTCTCTCTCTCTCTCTCTCTCTCTCTCTCTCTCTCTCTCTCTCTCTCTCTCTCTCTCTCTCTCTCTCTCTCTCTCTCTCTCTCTCTCTCTCTCTCTCTCTCTCTCTCTCTCTCTCAACCTTTTGGCTTTGGAGGTGATCCAACATATTTTCTCTCATCACATGATGGGATTGTCCTGCTGTAAATGTTGATAGGGTGGAGGAGAAAATGCCTTTGTTGGATCCCAAGGGAGCAAAATCACTTTATTTTTCTTATATTGTGGTTATGATGATTTTCTGTATGACTGATAAATTAGTAGTTTTCAGGAAATAATTTTGCATTTATCCTTTTATAGTTATAGTTATAGTTTATATATTGGATACTAATCCAGTATAGGACATTAGTCTACATACAGTGCATTCTGAAAGTATTCAGACCCCTTGACTTTTTACACATTTTGTCATGTTACAGTCTTATCCTATGGATTGCATTTTCCGCATCAAACAAACACACCACCCCATAATGACGAAGCAAAATCAGTTTTAGAACATTTTGGATGGTTTTTTAAATATTTTTTTTAACGGAAATATCACCTTTACATAAGTACAGGGGTTCTTCCTTTAAAAGTTGCGTCATGCTGCAGCACACCTTGCTGCCGCAGAATTCTATGGCACGTTATTTAACTGTCAGCCATTGTTACCATTAATGCGCGTTAATGAAAATTTGACCACCAGAGGGCATCTTTGAGAAGAATTTGATAGCCTTCAATATTGGTTATACTAGAGAATTTAACACTTTTTTTTGTAAGAACATATTATACATGATTGATTTGATACATTTTGCTTAATTAATTAGATGAATATTATGGATGGGACGGAAAATATGGTGCTGTACAACGTGACGGTCGGGAGTAGGCTACAGTACTAAGAGCATAACATGTCCACATCCTAATTATAGTCTAACCAATGCCCAAACTGAGATTCAGTGAAAATAAAAATCTAATTGATTTATCAAGACCAGTCCCCATGCTTGTCTCTGAGCAGCGCGAAATGGTGCTCAAATAGTTGACCACAGCGAGTAGGCTACTGCTTAAAGTCCTATTGCTTCTAACTTCAATATGCTTTCTAAATAAATAAATAACTAAGACCTACACCACTTTAAACAGGACATTACTCAACACATGTCGCCTACGGTAGGCCTATAGCATTTAGATTTTATTTTTCAATGACGTGACTCTCAGCCAATAATAAGATTTAGAGGATTGGAGGATTCTAAATTAATATCTAAGGAGCATTTTTCGTTAGGACAAATCCTTATTCAGACCCTTTACTCAGTAGTTTGTCGAAGCACCTTTGGCAGCGATTAGAGTCTTCTTAGGTATGACGCTACAAGCTTGGCACACCTGTATTCGAGGAGTTTCTCCCAATCTTCTCTGCAGATCCTCTCAAGCTCTGTAAGGTTGGATGGGGAGCATTGCTGCACAGCTATTTTCAGCTCGCTCCAGAGATGTTCGATCAGGTTCAAGTCGGGGTTCTGGCTAGGCCAAGGCCATTCAAAGACTTGTCCCGAAGCCACTCCTGCCTTGTCTTGGTAGTGTGGTTAGGGTCGTTGTCCTGTTGGAAGGTTAACCTTTGCCTCGGTCTGTGGTCCTGAGCACTCTGGAACAGGTTTTCATCAAGAATTTCTCTGTACTTTGCTCCGTTCATCCTTACCTCGATCCTGACTAGCCTTCCAGTCCCAGCCACTGAAAAACATCCCCACTGCATGATGCTGCCACCACCATGCTTCACCGTAGGGATGGTGCCAGGTTTCCTCCAGACGTGACGCTTGGCATTCAGGCCAAAGAGTTCAATCTTGGTTTAATCAGACCAGAGAATCTGGTTTCTCATGGTCTGAGTCTTTAGGTGCCTTTTGGCAAACTCCAACTCTGTGTATTTTACTGAGCAGTGGCTTTTGTCCGGCCACTCTAACATAAAGGCCTGATTAGTGGAGTGCTGCGGAGATGGTTGTCCTTCTGGAAAGTTCTCCCATTTACATCAATGGAAACAGGATGCACTTGAGCTCAATTTCGAGGCTCTTAGCAAAGGGTCTGAATACTTATGTAAATAAGGTACTTCTGTTTTTTATTTTTAATAAATTAGAAAAAAAATCTAAAAACATGTTTTTGATTTGCCATCATGTATTGTGTGTAGATTGCTGAGGATCTTTTTTTTTAAATTTAATCAATTTCATAAGGCTGTAACGTAACAAAATGTGGAAAAAGTCAAGGGGTCTGAATACTTTCCGATGGCTCTTTACAGCCTCTTTCCCACAATACATACAGTATCCCTTATTGTGGGAAAGACCTTCTTTCTCGTGATGCTATTAGCCTGTGGCAGGGACTCTACCTGGTACATGCATCTTACTATACTTCACACAAACTAGGGTGAAAATAGCAGTCAATCTCTATGTCAGAGGGACAAAGGGTTGAATGGTGAGGCGATCAGGGAGCCCAGAGATACAGAAAGGTAATCTGTGTGAGGGGACGTGGTTCACACGCTACGACTTAACCTGGGGGCATCATTAACTTGGGGCTCGTGGTGGTTTAAACAGTGTTGGGGAAAGTTCCCTTCTCGTTTCCCATATTAAGACGACTGGCAGGCTGTTCCTGACCTACAAGGGTAGACGCTATCACTGTTTCATGGCACAAAGTTAATGCATTTTCTCCTTACTTCCTCCACAAAGCCTCAATTTCCCTTCCCAGTCTTAGCTGATCTCTGTGACGGTAGGGGTTCTGTTATTTTACTGTAGCTGGTGTTAATATCATGTACAGGAATGGTCCTTACCTCTGGTTAAAATATCAGATGATCTTTAAAAAGCCTATAACATGGTATTAACAGCAGCTACTGTAATGTAACATGCCTGATGGTCCCAAAGAGGGCTTGAGGCCGGCTTTGATGGATTCGTCAGTATGGCTGTCAGTCTGTATCAATATAGAAATCATGACAGTTCAGCTGTACCCATGAGAATACGGGTCACAAGAGGTTATTGGGTCAAGTCTCACCTAGGTATGGGGGAAAAAACAATACAGTTACACAACCGTTCAAAAGTTTGGGGTCACTTAGAAATGTTCTTGTTTTTGAAAAAATCAGCACATTTTTTGGCCATTCAAATAACATCAAATAGATCAGAAATACAGTGTAGATATTGTTCATGTTGTAAATGACTATTGTAGCTGGAAACAGCTGATTTTTTTATGGAATATCGACATAGGCGTACAGAGGCCCATGATCAGCTACCATGACTCCTGTGTTCCAATGACACGTTGTGTTAGCTAATCCCAGTTTATCATTTTAAAAAGGCTAATTGATCATTAGAAAACTATTTTGTAATTATATTAGTACAGCTGAAAACTGTTGTCCTGATTAAAGAAGCAATAAACCTGGACATTAGACTAGTTGAGTATCTGGATCATCAGCATTTGTGGGTTCGATTACAGGCTCAAAATGGCCAGAAACAACTAACTTTCTTCCGAAACTCTATTATTGTTCTGGTAAATGAAGGCTATTCAATACGAGAAATTGCCAAGAAACTGAAGATCTTGTATAGCGCTGTGTACTACTCCCTTCACAGAACAGTGCAAACTGACTCTAACCAGAATAGAAAGAGGAGTGGGAGGCCCCCGGTGCACAACTGAGCAAGAGGACAAGTACATTAGAGTGTCTAGTTTGAGAAACAGACGCCTCACAAGTCCTCAACTGGCAACTTGATTAAATAGTACCGGCAAAACACCAGTCTAAATTTCAACAGTGAAGAGGCGACTCCGGGATGCTGGCCTTCTAGGCAGAGTTCCTCTGTCCAGTATCTGTGTTCTTTTGCCCATCTTAGTCTTTTCTTTTTATTGGCCAGTCTGAGATATGGCTTTTTCTTTGCAACTCTGCCTAGAAGGCTAGCATCCCGGAGTCGCCTACTATTGAATGAAGCTGCCAGTTGAGGACTTGTGATGCGTCTGTTTCTCAAACTGGACACTCTAGCTAGTCTAAAGGCCAGTTTTACTGATTCATTAATCAGGACAACAGTTTTCAGCTGTGCTAACATATTTGCAAAAGGGTTTTCTAATGATCAATTAGCCTTTTAAAATTATGAACTTGGATTAGCTAACACAACGTTTCATTGGAACACAGGAGTGATGGTTGCTGATAATGGACCTCTGTACGCCTATGTAGATAATCCATTAAAAAAAAAAATCTGCTGTTTCCAGCTACAATAGTAATTTACAACATTAACAATGTCTACACTGTATATCTGATCCATTTGATGTTATTTGAATGGACAAAAAAAATGTGCTTTCCTTTCAACAACAAGGACATTTCTAATTGACCCCAAACGTTTGAACGGTAGTGTACATATGATTTTTTTTTTTTTTTTTGCATTTTCCAATTAAGAACATTCAAAACAAAAGTGAAAAGATATTAGACAACGATAGGACAAAGTGACAGTAACAGACGAACGTAACTGTAAGGGTTTTCCTGTGGTGAAGTAGAGGAGGACCAAAACGCGGCGAGGTTATATTGATTCATGTTTAATTAAAACAGATAAACATGAACACTACAAAACAACAAACGTGGAAAACCAAAAACAGCCCTATCTGGTGCAAAACACAGAGACAGGAACAATCACCCACAAACACACAGTGAAACCCAGGCTACCTAAATATGGTTCCCAATCAGAGACAATGACTAACACCTGCCTCTGATTGAGAACCATATCAGGCCTAACATAGAAATGGACAAACCAGACACACAACATAGAATGCCCACCCAGCTCACGTCCTGACCAACACTAAAACAAGGAAAACACACAAGAATGATGGTCAGAACGTGACAGTAACAAAAATTAATTATAATAATAATTATATAAACAAACATACAATAATAAAAATAATTAAAAAAAATAATAAAAAAAATAACGAGACATTGGATCACCTGCCGTAGGCTACATATTATACATTACGTGTGAAACATTATGTGAGGATTATATATAGATTCAATCAATGAGATGTGGGGGGAGATTCTCCATATAGTCAATAAAAGGTTGCCAAATTCTGTAAAATGTCTTTAACTTATTCCTCAAGCAGTAGGTGATTTTCTCCAAAGGGATACAACTATTAACTTCCGAAAGCCACATTGCAACTGTCAGGGAGGAATCCAATTTCCATTTCAAGGCAATACATTTCTTGGCATTCGATAGCAATATTTCAGTTAGCTTTATAGTATGGCTTTGCCTAAGATTGGTGTTAGTAAAGACACCCAGTAGACAGACCTCCGGGTCTAAAGGGAATGCAACCCCGTGAATTGAGGATATGGTATCGCATACCCCCTGCCAGAAACCGTGTAGTTTTGAACACTGCCAAGTGGAATAGAGAAATGTTCCTTCATCTGAGCCACATCTAAAACATAGGGAGGAGATATCTGGGTTGAACTTGTGCAGGCTAGATGGGGTGATATAGAGCTGATGGAGGAAATTAAACTGGATCAGTCTGTATCTGGAGTTCAATGTGGATGTAACCCCATCCCTGCATAGGTCACTCCATAGATCCTCATCAAGATCAATACCCAGATCTTTCTCCCATCTAAGTCGGGGTTTATCTAGCCCAGGCAGTGTTAGTCCTGACATAAGAGCATTGTAAACACGGGAAATGGTCTTGAACAGTGGTTGGTCTGCGTGGAAGAGTTGTTCAATAGGTGACATCTTAGGTAGGTTCCATTGTCCCTTGAGAGTCACCCTAATAAAGTTTCGTAGTTGTAGTTAGCTAAAGAAGTCCCTGTTAGGCAAGTGGTATTTCTGTTTCAGCTGATCAAAAGACATAAGAACTCCCTCCTCGTAACAATGTTCCAGAAGAGTGATCCCCTTATCAGACCATGGTCTAAAGTTACTATTCTGGAAAAACATAGGGATCAATCTATTGTTCCATAAAGGGGTTTTAGGGGAAAGGAATCCCCCTCGTCCGAACAGCTCATGCAGTTTGCACCATGCCAGGACAGAATGTATGATTAAAGGGTTGTCTGTGATGGTTTTTATAGATTTTCTGTCCCATTTGTAAAACAAATCTGCCCCAGTGTCATCATTTACCTCAAGCTTTTCATGTTCAACCATGAGGGAGAGGGACCCTTGTCAAACCTCTGAGCCAGAAACCTAGACTGTGCAGCCCAGTAGTACATTCTAAAATTGGGGAGGTTTAAGCCCCCTTGACTGTAATCAAGGGTCAGTTTATCCAGGCCAACCCTAGGGGTTTTGCCGTGCCAGATAAACCGTCTGGTCAGCTTGTCGAGAGAGGAAAAAAATGATACAGGAACAGGGATAGGGAGAGATTGAAACAGATATAGAAACCTGGGCAGGACATTCATTTTAATTACATTGATTCTACCCAGTAGAGTGAGAGGTAAGTCCATCCATTTACAAAGGTCAACCTCCACCTTTTGCAACAAACTGGCCAGATTGAGTTTATAGAGATTGTTCAGATTACCATCCACCATTATGCCCAAATATGTGAAGCCCATAGGCGACCATCTGAAAGGAAACTTGTGCTTGATGGTATGATGGTCAAATACAGACAACGGTAAGATTTCGCTTTTATCAAGATTGACCTTATATCCCGAGAAAGAACTATAACACTGTAGTAGGATCTGCAAGTGAGAGAGGGAGTGTTCTGGGTTTGTTAGAAATAAGACAAGGTCGTCCGCAAAGAGTGATAATTTATGGGTATGGGGGCCCACCTCAAAGCCATGTATGTCAGGGCACGTTCTAATAGCCTCAGCCAACGGTTCGATGGCGAGGGCAAAGAGGTGGGGGCTAATTGGGCAACCTTGTCTGTTCCCCCTATAAAGAGGGAAAGAGGAGGAAGTAATCCCATTGGTAGCAATCCTAGCTTTAGGAGATTTGTAGAGTGATTTTATCAAATTTACAAACACGGTACCTAAACCAAACTTTTCCAAGACGCGAAAGAGGTAAGGCCATTCAACCCTATCAAAGGCCTTTTCAGCGTTGAGGGAGACTGCGACACTAGGTATTTTGTTTTTGTTAGCAATATGAATTATATCAAACAACCTTCTGAGATTGTTGGAGGACAATCTATTAATTATGAAGCCAGTCTGATCTGGGTTGACCAACAGGGGAAGACATGACTCCAGTCTCTTAGATAGCATCTTGGTGACCAGTTTACAATCTGTGTTAAGGAGAGAGATTGGTCTATAGGAGGCGCACTTTAGCGGGTTTTTCCCTTTCTTGTGAATTACAGTAATCACTGCTTGAGAGAAGGACTCTGGAAAGCAGTTGTCTTCTCTGGCTTTTTTAAGTACCTCCATAAGGTAGGGGACCAACAGCTCCCCAAATTCTTTATAGAACTCTGGAGGGAAGCCATCCTCCCCAGGAGATTTATTGGAAGGTAGGGATTTAATGGCCTCCAACAATTCAGGAACTGAGAAGTGTTCACTCAGGCGCTCGCTGTCTTCCCCTGACAGGCATGGGAGGTTGAGAGAGGAGAGAAAGGAGTCTATCTCTGATAGATCATCGCTTGATTGGGAAGTGTAGAGGTCTTCATAGTATTTCTTAAAAGTATTATTCATTTCAGTAGGGTCGAAGGATATCTCTTTAGTAAGAGTTTCTATGGCATTAATTGTCCTCTTACTTTCCTCTGCTTTCAGTTACCATGCCAATACTTTGTGAGCTTTCTCTCCAAGCTCATAATAACGCTGTTTTGATTTAGTGATGGCCCTCTCAGCTTGATATGTGTTCAGAATATTATATTTAATTTTTTTATTTGCCAAAAGCCTGTATAGATCTTTAGTCGGGCCTCTTTGGTAGGTTTTCTCTAGCTCGGAGATTTCAGATTCAAGGGCAATAAGTTCCGCACCATGTTTTTTCTTCAGCCCTTTAGTATAGGAAATAATCTGTCCCTTCAGATAGGTCTTCAATGTGTCCCAAAGAATGAAGCTGTCAGGAGCAGAGGGTTTGTTTGTCAAAGTAAAAATATTGATCTGCTCTTTGATGAATGCACAAAATTCAGGTTGCTTTAGAAGTGTAGGATTTAGTCTCCATCTATATGCTCCATTTACCTTGGTAGGAATGGAGATTGATAATACCAGAGGAGAATGGTCACTAAGCAATCTGGAGAGATACTCGACATCTAACACTCTATGAAACAGTTGTGTCGAAAGTAAAAAGTTATCTATGCGTGTGTGTGTCTTGTGTGGGTGTGAATAAAAAGAGTAGTCCCTATCATGTGGGTGCAACTGTCTCCAGATGTCTAGTAAATTGAGATCTTTCATGAATGACATGGTGAGCTTGCCGGCTTTGGTAAGAAGTGAGGGTTTATCAGAAGACCTATCAAGAACTGTATCTAAGCAAAAATTAAAATCTCCTCCAACCAGTAGCCATCCTGGTGGTGCTTGAGCAACCTGAAGGAAGACATTCTGAATAAACATATGGTCATCGAAGTTAGGAGCATAAATATTCAATAGGGTCCAAGACTCTGAAAACATATATGCCCCTGCACCAAAACAAACCTGCCAGAGGGATCAGAGATGGTGTTGTTGACGCAGAAGGGGATGTGTCTACTTATCAAAATTGCAGTTCCTCTTGCTTTGGAGTTAAAAGAGGATGCAAAAACTTGTCCTACCCATTCCCTCTTCAATTTCTTGTGTTCACTGGCTGTAAGATGTGTTTCTTGTAAAAACACAATGTCAGCCTTTAATTTCTTAAGGTATGTATAGACTCTTTTCCTTTTAATCGGGCTGTTAAGACCTTTTACATTGAATGTGACATATTTTAGTGGGTTAAGCATAGGTTGGGTTTCAAATATGTAACTGAATAGAAATCTATCATATGCAGATAATTAGGAAATGTTTCAACTTTGGTTTGAGCACAAAAGTGACCTGTGTGTCTCTTTAGGAAGGAAACAATAAACATAGAAAAAAGGAAGAAAAAATAATAAAAATCCCACCCACCCCGATTGTCAGACTAGAACAACAGTCCCAACAATCAAACATGAATACACTTGTAGAGATACGTTGCTGCTCGCTTTCCATCTTGCTCTTACTAGCTAAACCTTGGCGTAAACTAAAACCTGCGAGCTCTCTAAATTGAAAACAAACGTTGTGAATAGATATTTATGGCTGAATATTTACTGCCCACGGTAAGAGATGCTTGAGTCTCTTTACGAAAGATTAACATAAATGAGGGGGAAAGCAGTGGGCCTAAGCCCACTTATTGCTTTGCCCAGTAGATATGGACTAAACCAAAATATACTCTCCTGTAGATGTAATAGAACTCACCCCAGGAAGATACGGTTAGTTGAAAATGTACAAATCAATTAAAGTGACCGGGAGATACCAGCAGTTCAATCCGGATAAGAGAAAACAAACAAACTGCGTTTTATCCCCCAGAGAGACCGTCCTGGCTCAGACGTTGCTCAGTTCTTTGAGAAAAGTGTGCACTTCTCCCGGTGTGTTGAAGAGATGGCTTCGGCCTTTGTACTGAACTTTCATCCGCGCAGGGTGGATGAGGTAGCCGGTGATGTTCTTCTCCTTCAGTGCTTTGGCGGCCGGTCTGAACTGCTTGCGGCGTCTGGCGAGATCCGCGCTCATATCTGGGAAAAGGCTGACCCTCTTTCCATCGATGCTGATGTCCCCTTTGGCTTTTGCGAGTTGAAGTATCTTCTCTCTGTCTTGGAAACGGAGGAACCTGATCAGGACGGCTCGTGGGGGCTCATCTGGCCGGGGTTTCGGCGCTGATGTTCTGTGGGCGCGTTCAATTTCCAGCGGTTTGGTGAAGTTGATTATGCCTAGGACCTCCGGGATCCATTGAGTGAAGAAACGGACCGGGTCACGGCCCTCGCTGTCCTCATTCAATCCCACCACACGGATATTACTACGTCTACTCTGGTTTTCCATCTGATCTACTTTGTTTTTGAGGTAGGCATTGTCCTTTTGCAGTTGTGTCAAGACCTGGTCATGTCTAGCGATGGTATCTTCAACTGTGCTAATGCGCAACTCTGCCTCAGTCGTTCTCAAAAGGAGATCTTTCATGGAGGATTTCAGGTCGTCAATGGAGGAATGGAGTTCAGCCGATTTCTTTTCGATTTTCAGAGAAAGACCTCTGTTACCATCCTGAATTTCCCGGAGGGGAGTAGCCAGCATGTCGGCAGGCTCGCAAGAGGCTGCTGAGAGCAACAGTCTGGAACTGTCGTCTGAGTTATGGGGGCTAATGCAAATCTTGCTAGCTGTAGCGTTATCGTTATCTTGGGAATCAACGACGTTTTGGTCGTCCTTCTTGCCTCTCGGTCGGAGGTCCATGGCTCTTTGGGAAGGTAAGTACTTGACAATTTATCAGCCGATGTTAGAATATTGTTTCAACGTTGTTATTTAGGTAAAAATAGAATAACTTTGAAGAGCTCGGTTTGTCAACGTCTGCTCAGCTCTGCGGCATCACGTGCTCCCCGTACATATGATTTTTGACGGTATTATATCTATATTTTGATTCCCAAGAATCGATTGGGGGGTACAGCTTCTCAGCTGGTCAGCTGTACCTACACCAAAACTATGTGATTTTTCCTCCTACAGCTTGTTCTCCAACATCTGTTTAAATACTGAGCCAACATGTTTTCAGCACTGTTATTTCCCTGACTGATCGAAACCCATTTTCTCATGCTCTCTCTTGTCTCTCTGCAGCAGACATCTAATGAAAAATATGTTTGGAACATAAAATTGCAAAAAAAGAATTGCAGTATCGAATCGCAAGACATACAGATTGATAGATTTATATGATAATTTGAAATACAACACATGCGGATATACATTTAAAATCATTGAGGATGACACACACACAAAAAAAGTTTTAAGATGCATTTTGATTTTGGTCCTCTTAAATAAATAGTAAAAAAATGGACAAACATAAGCATAGTAGTCCCAGGCTACACAGTAGGCCAAACCTACTAGGCAGACTTTGGTTACACATATAACACTTAGCATACCAAAGGACAAGACGACATTGTCATAGCCATTGAGCAGGACTCCCTCAGTAGATAAGCGATCTCAGGCTCCTAAACTGAGTTAGATGATGGTTTGATGGTGGTAATGCCAAGTGATGGTGACCGAGTTGGCTTGCTGGCCCTGATGTCATCCTCAGGTCAGCCTCTCTGTAGCCTGGACTTCATGCTCCTCCACAAGTCACATGTAGCACCCACTTGGGTGATGGGTTTGCTGCCGCTACAGTGCAGGAAAGCACACCTCACATCAGTCCAGAGCAGCAGTCATCCTCACTCCGCGCTCTCTGACATTTCCATAATGCAGTCAGGTCTCATTGATTAAGAAGCAGCCAGTTCTGAGACGCATCTTTTAAATGCGAACATTAGCTAGCTAGCTAGCTAGCCAAACCAGACAAGTCAACCCGCCACCAGTCCTACAACTCTGTGGGTAAAAACCACCAGATATATTCAATCAACAACAAATTTGAAAAAAAAAACACGTAAAAAAACATCTAAAATATGAACAATATTTACAGAGCTCTCTGTTTAGGCTGTCTTACGGCACCATGGCAACCAGGGATCGGATGTAGAATCGTGAGAATCGCAATAAATATTGTATCGTCACCTAAGTATTTGGATAATATCGTGCCATGACGTTCCTGCTAATTCCTTATCCTAATCCCACCCCGGCTTGGACAGTAGCCTGCTGTGTCACTGACAGTGCAACACACAACACAGGTCTGTCTGAACGTTCACGTTTAAAGATTTCACACTCTTTATTTTGAGAATGGGATGTTCTCCTAAACATGTGCACACTGATTAGAAGCAAGATGTGTCAAATTGATGTCATGGCAATGGTGGGAAAGTGTAGCACCTGATGACAATCAGCTGCAGTGTGACACAAGAATGCATTTGAGACTGAAGATTTCAAATCAAATTTGATTTGTCACATGCGCCGAATACAACAGGTGTTGCCTTACTGTGAAATGCTTACTTACAAGCTCTTAACCAGCAATGCAGTTTTAAGAAAAATAAGAGTTAAGAAAATATTTACCAAATAAACTAAAGTAAAACATTTTAAAAAGTAATAATAAAATATCAATAATGAGGCTGTATACAGGGGGTACCGGTACTGATTCAATGTGTGGCTGTACAGGTTAGTCGAGGTAATTGAGGTAATTTGTACGTGTATGTAACGCTTGTCGTCTGGGGAAGGAGAGGAGGACCAAGGTGCAGCGTGGTAAGTGTTCATATTTTAAATCTTTTAATGAACACTGAAAACAAAACAATAAACAACCAACGAACAGTCCTGTAAGGTGCAACACAACACTAAACAGAAAATAACCACCCACAAAACACAATGGAAAACAGGCTAAATATCATCTAAATATGGTTCTCAGTCAGGGACAGCGATTGACAGCTGCCTCTGATTGAGAACCATACCAGGCCAAACACAGAAATAGAAAATCATAGACAAACTAACATAGACAACCCACCCAACTCACGCCCTGACCATACTAAAACAAAAGACATAACAAAGGAACTAAGGTCAGAACGTGACAGTCTAGGTAGGGGTAAAGTGACTATGCATAGATAATAAACAATCAAATTCGATCAATCAAATGTTTTTATAAAGACTTTTTTTACATCAGCAGATGTCACAAATTGCTATACAGAAACTCAGCCTAAAACCACAAACAGCAAGCAATGCAGATGAATAAGAAAAGTTCTACAGCTGCACCATCGAGAGCATCCTGACTGGTTGCATCACCGCCTGGTATGGCAATTGTGCGGCCTCTGACTAAAGGCCGAACTACAGATAGTAGTGTGTATGGCCCAGTACATCACAGACTCGGTCAGGGACAGGTTGAAAAGTTGGTCAGCGCATCCTCTGAGTACACATTCTGGTAATGTTAACCTGTTTAAAGGTCTTACTCACATCGGTTACGGAGAGCGTGACCATACAGTCGTCCAGAACAGCTGGTGCTCTCATGCATGCTTCAGTGTTGCTTGCCTTGAAGTCATTTAGCTCATCTGGTATGCTTGTGTTGCATGAGAACGTTGTAGAGAAGTATAGTAATGAATGCTATTATCTTATCTGATTATCTCAATTATATCATGAGGAGTAATTGGTGTGATTCTTATCAGACTGGTCAGATTGTCTGCTTTAGTTATAGAGATGATAATAATTTCAGCTCAGTGTAAAAAAGTGTTATCTAGAACCTAAAGGGCCCTTTGTCTTTCCCCATAGGAAAACCCATTTAATCGCACATTTATGGTTCTAGTTAGAACCCTGTTGGTTCCAGGTAGAACCTTTTTGAGTTCCATTTAGAACCCTTTCAACAGATGGAGTTCTACGTAGAACCAAAAAGGGTTCTCTTATGGGGATGGCCAAAAAAACAGGGATGGCCAAAAAAACATTTTGGAACCCTTATTCCTAAGAGTGTAGGACCCAGGAAGTGGAGAGGCTTGCAGACAGAGGGCCTGAAAAGGGATGGCCGTCTCTGACCTAAAGATTTCCCGACCGGCAGAATGCTAATCATGCTGCTGTGTCCATCGCTCTGGCTGACACACCCCCTGTAGCAGTGACTGGTGAGGCATATAGAAGACCTGAAATAGCTCCCCTAAGAGCCATCCAGACTGGCCCACTGTGCACACATCCCCCTGGAACCACACATTCCTCTGGCCTGTGTTCACCGTGGGGGAGACGAGTGGTCAAGGTGTCAGGGTCAAGGTTTTGTGGTTCTGTGGCTTGGCATTCAGAATCCTACCTCTTCTCTCTGAGCACTGTCCTTATAAACTCCTGACCAGATGGACAACATGGCCTTGTCTCAGACTTCCAGTCACTTGTAAAACCTCCTTCAGTCCAATAAAACTCAATACATCACACCCGAAAGTTCACCCTATTGCTGCCGACTTCAAGGCGCACGCAGACTATGAATGTGAGAATTAGGCCTATTCTATTCGGTCTTGTGAAAGGGATGGTTTAATATGATAATATCAGGTGGTGGATAAAATATTGGGAGACAAAATAAAAACACTTGTATATTTTATTGAGAACGTCATATTATTCCATCAATGAAACCTCTGTGTAGTACAATCCTTGCAGTAAAACAACGCTTCAGATAGGGGGCATCATCTCACCCCCTCTCTCTTTCCCTCTGCTCCCTCTCCCCTCGCTTTGCCTGATTAACACTGCCAGTATTTAGCGACCTGATATACATACCTCACACAGTTGCCGTCGTTAACAACAGCCTGTCAACCATTCTTGTGCTGTGTGCTGTGCTGCCTTTGTGCCGGGCTGTGGCGCGGGCGGCCAGCGGGCCCTGCAGCTGTCGTGAGGCCTGGCCCGGCAGCCTCTGATCAACCAGGCATGAAATCAGCCATGAACAGCCCCACATTCACAGGCCCAATGGGCTCATGCTCGGCCTCCCCCTGCTTCAACACTAAATCTTCTCGAGGCATGCAGGCATCAGCAGCCGCTGGCGCCAGCTATTTGATGCTCCCGTTTCCATTCCCCCTCAACCCCACCACAAGCACCCCTTCTTCAGGTTCCCCATTCCCTCTCTTCTACCCCCCACACACCCCTTCTTCCCTTGTTGTCATCTGCAACTTATAGTCACCCCACTCTTTAGTTGAGACTTTCATTTTCTATATATGTAATAACTAACTATTTTGTGATTTTAGAGTGGAACAATGCAAATTAGCCCATTGGTAGCTTATTTGGTAGCCTATGTAGTATGTACAATTCAGTGTTGGGGTCGTTACAATTTAAAAAATATATATTGCCTATTACTTGTTACTTCTTTCAACAATAACAAAATTACTTAAAGTAATTAGTTACACTACTTGTTATATTACTTTTGCATTACACCTGTCCTAAACAATGTCAAAGTTACGTTAAATAGGCCTATACACCAACACAAGTAGCCTAATAACGACAGACACAAAAATAGGGCGATTCTACCATGGATAAGGGCAGCATTTCCTCTACTACATACCCAGCTACACGCTTGTTCAGCTCTCCCTGGGTTACAGCCTGTCCTCCTGAACGATTAAAATCAAGGCTTGGTTGTTTGGACGAGGTAGGCCTACCGACATCTTAAGCAGCAGTGGTCAGGTCTCTGGGTTTTGTGCTGGTGTGTTGCCTTCGTAGGAAGCCGTGTTTCTTGCAGTGGAGAGGGTTTTTTAATCGCCTGAGCAGTGGGCACAGTTGATATTTTACAGTTATATTCTTGTCATTTTGTCCTATCAAAGTATTGGGAGAACAGAGAAAGTCAATGACGCTTCCACCATTTTTCATCTCCCTCACTAAAGTAGTTAGTATTTCTGCGTCCGTAAGCAGGAACTTGGTAAGAGGACAAAAACAATCAGAATCTGGGGTGGGGTGGGGGATTTTAAATATTGTGCCAACAGAGAGGGAATAATAATCATCACAAATATCTATTTGGATCAATAACTGTAATAGGAAGGGGATGATAACAGTAACTGTAATATTGTTAATCAATTTGGAACAGTAACTCGGTCATATTGTTAGTTACCGCAAAAAGTAATATTATTACTGTAACACGTTCATTTGTAATGCATTACCACCAACACTGGTACTATGCAGCTTGTAGTATGTTGATCAATTTGAGGATTTATCCAGGGAATAATACCACTACCCTTGCAACAGCTGCGTGCCATGGGATCTGTAATTAGCTATGACAGCTTAAAAACTTTGCAATGATTGACGGTACCATTTGAAAGGCAGTGTCCCCAAATGCTGTCTGTCCCGACCTTGGCCACAAAGGTCTCCATCTATAGATCACAGAGAGGAGTGCCCCCACTGAGATACACTATAATGTTCTATTGATTTCTGTGGCAGCACCCACCCTCCTTCCTCTACCATCAGTAGCTCGCTATTGTTCCCAGAGAACAAGCCAGGGATGGGCATTGTGATCAAAGTGCTCAGCTCTTCCTCAATCTTCCCCAATTGTTGTTTGGAGAACATTTTTCTTTTATTATGAACCTGAATATGAGCTTGCTGCCCCGGCACTATGACAGACTGGACTATAATGAGGCTTTAGCAGTGCATCGAAAATCATGTCAGGACTCAATTATGATGGGAGAAACAATGACTTCACACCCTGTCTTTGTGACGGATGTCAAACGTAGTCACATTGTCTGTATGGACCAGCCTGACCCAGACAATGATGTATCTAGAGTCCCCTGTGTGTGGTCCACTGCCCCAATACCCTATGGAATCATGGGAACAGAAGACGCTATCCTTGGTTTTAACAGCAGGGTTATTGACTGAAGTAAATCCTATTTAACAGGTAGAGACCAAATGGTGGATACTAATGGAAAACATTCTAGTGCAAAGGGGATTATTTGTGGGGTCCCGCAAGGGAGCGTCCTTGGCCCACTTTTCTTCCTACTGTACATTAACGATATGAAATCAGCCTGCTCTCGTATTTGTTTTTGTATACGGATAGCTCGGCTCTACTGTGTCCCATAAGAATAAAGTCTCAGTAGAAGAGATCATTACTGATCATTACTTATCCAATATCAGTAAATGGCTTTCATATAACAAACGTTTCTCTGCATCTTGGAAAAATGCAGAAAAATTTGGTTCCCCGGTTTTAGTGTCAAAGTGGGCAACTCAGGGGTTACACAAAAAACCTCAGTCAGCTGCCTTGGGTGTGAATTGGATAGGTACAGTGCCTTGCAAAAGTATTCACCCCCTTGGTGTTTTTCATATTCTGTTTCATTATAACCTGTAATTTAAATAGATTTTTATTTGGATTTCATTTAATCGACATTTACAAAATAGTCCAAATTGGTGAAGTGAAATGAAAAAAAGACCCCAAATAAGATCTGGTGCAAAGCTCCACAACAGAGATTGGAGTATCTGTCCATAGGACCACTTTAAGCCGCACACTCCACAGAGCTAGGCTTTACGGAAGAGTGGCCAGAAAAAAGCCATTGCCTCCTTAAACATATGGAAGAAGGTACTCTGGTCAGAAGAGAATAAAATTGAGCTTTTTGGCCATCAAAGAAAATGCTATGTCTGGCGCAAACCCAACACCTCTCATCACCCGTAGAACAACATCCCTAATTTTCATCGGCGGGGACTGGGAAACTGGTCAGAATTGGAGGAATGATGGATGGCGCTAAATATAGGAAAATTCTTGAGGGAAACCTGTTTCAGACTTCCAAAGATTTGAGACAGGGACGGAGGTTCACCTTCCAGCAGGGCAATAACCCTAAGGATACTGCTAAAGCAACACTCGAGTGGTTTAAGGGGACACATTTAAATGTCTTGGACTGGCCTAGTCAAAGCCCAGACCACAATCCATTTGAGAATCTGTGGTATAACTTAAAGATTGCTGCACACCAGCGGAACCCATCCAACTTGAAGGCAGTTTTGCATTGAAGAATGGGCAACAATCCCAGTGGCTAGATGTGCCAAGCTTGTAGAGACATACCCCAAGAGACTTGCAGCTGTAATTGCTGCAAAATGTGGCTCTACAAAGGATTGACTTTGGGGGGTGTATAGTTAGTTATGCATGCTCAAGTTTTCAGTTGTTTTGTCTTATTTCTTGTTTGTTTCACAACAAAAATGTTTTGCATCTTCCAAGTGGTAGGCCTGTTGTGTAAATCAAATGATACAATCCCCCCCAAATTCAATTTTAATTCCAGGTTGTAAGGCAACAAAAAAGAAAAATGCCAAGGGGGGTGAGTACTTTCACAAGCCACTGGTGAGACTATGTCCCTAAAGGCTTTTAACAAAGGTAAAGCAACACTTTTCATTCCTAACTCAGACCTCAAAATATCTTGATAGTGACACCCTAAAGACATTGGCAGGAGTGCTAGTTCAGTGTCATTTAAAGAATAAGCTACAGACCAGCCAAAACAAGCTGCTGAGAATTGGACTTAAACTCCCCCTCGTACTCTTCTGGAGGTCGAGCATTTTAATCAGGCTGGCTATCTGTAGAGGAAAGCTTGGTCTGGTCCATAGAATTGTTACTTACTCAGCCCTCAGGTACCTATCACATTGTTTTACTTACACTGTATATTAAATGTTCACCAATACAAAACCAGTTCCAGAGACTCTGATATTGAGTGTTTTTAATGTAAGAATCTATCTGGTAAGAACCTGTTTTTTCTTTGTCATTATGGGGTATTGTGTGTAGATTGATGAGGGGAAAAAAACAACAAGGCTGTAACGCAACAAAATGACGAAAAAGTCTGGACAGTAATTTTGAATGTACAGTACCAGTCAAACGTTTGGACACACCTACTCACTCAAGGGTTCTTGTTATTTTTTATATTTTCTACATTTTGAAGACATAAAAAATATGAAAAAACACATATGGAATGCACCTGTAGTAACCAAAAAAAGTGTTAAACAAATCCAAATGAATTGTGTATTTTAGATTCTTCAAAATAGCCACCCATTACCTTGATTACAGCTTATGCTTGGCATTCTCTCAACCAGCTTCACATGGAATGTTTTTCCAACAGTCTTGAAGGAGTTCCCACATATGCTGAGCACTTGTTGGCTGCTTTTCCTTCAGTCATCCAAAACCATCTCAATTGGGTTGAGGTCGTGTGATTGTGGAGGCCAGGTCATCTGATGCAGCACTCCATAATTCTCGTTTTGATCAAATAGCCCTTACACAGCGTGGAGGTGTGTTTTGGGTCATTGTCCCGTTAAAAACAAATGATAGTCCCACTAAGCACAAACCAAAATGGTATGGCTGCAGAATGCTGTTGTAGCCTTGCTGGTAGCCATGCTGGCCATGCTGCTGCCTTTTAATTGTAAATAAATCACTGACAATGTCACAAGCAAAGCACCATCACACCTCCTCCGTGCTTCATGGTGGGAACCACACATGCGAAGATCATCTATTCACCTACTCTGCGTCTCTGATGAGTCCAAATCTCAAATTTGGACTCATCTGACAAAAATACAGATTTCCACCATTCTAATGTCCATTGCTCGTGTTTCTTGGCCCAATCAAGTCTCTTCTTCTTATTGGTGTCCTTTAGTAGTGGTTTCTTTGCAGTAAATCAACCATGAAGGCCTGATTCACGCAGTGTCCTCTGAACAATTGATGTTGACATATGTCTGTTACTTGACCTCTGTGAAGCATTTATTTGGGCTGCAATCTGAGGTGCAGTTAACTCTAATCAACTTACACTCTGCAGCAGAGGTAACTCTGGGTCTTCCTTTCCTGTGGTGGTCCTCATGAGAGCCAGTTTCATCCTAGCGCTTTCTTGGTCTTTGCGACTGCACTTGACATAATATGGACTTGGTCATTTATCCAAATAGGGATATCTTCTGTATACCACCCCTACCTTGTCATAACACAAACACATAACACAAACGGTGGCTACTTTGATGAATCTCAAACCTAAAATATCTATTTGTTTAACACTTTTTTTTACTTACTACGTGATTCCATATGTGTTATTTCTTCGTTTTGAAGAGAACTTGAATGAGTAGGTGTGTCCAAATTTTTGACTGGTACTTTTTTTCATGTCTGTATGCAATGCTCGAGGCTGTGACAATGTCATCCTTTCCTTTGTTTTGTTATTAGTTATGTGTAACCAAAGTATGCCTAGAATGCTAGGTCCACTGTGTAGAGGACCACAATGGAAATACGTTTTTAAACTATCTATCTATTGTATCTATCTATTGTATCTATCTATTGTATCTATCTATCTATCTATCTATCTATCTATCTATCTATCTATCTATCTATCTATCTATCTATCTATCTATCTATCTATCTATCTATCTATCGTATCTACAGTGTTAGTGGACAGGAGAGAATTCTGCTGGGTTTCTCAGTACATTGGGTACATTTCCATCTACCATCTGTCTAGACTATAAGAGTCAGTCCCAAAACAAAACAGGGGTCATAACGTGATGTGTAATAATGTGAATAAGATGGTCTTTGTGAGGCCATGGGAAATGTATACATCTATGAAATGAATGAGAGAAAAGCTACAGAAAGTGTAAGATGGAGTGGGCAGGGAAAGTGAGTAAGACAGATATAGCGAGAGAGAGAGAGAGAGAGAGAGAGAGAGAGAGAGAGAGAGGGAGAGGGAGAAGTGCCTCGAGGAGCAGCTGCCTCTGTGGCTTGTTTCGAGATTACGTCAATGCTGACGAAGAAAGAGAAGAAGGAAGACTTAGAAAGAGTGTGAGAGGAGGAGAGGAAATGGGGGGTGAGGCACACTTCAGAAACCGGGACAGGGGTATACAGACTTCTTTTTTGCCTCCTTTGAGTTCCTTTGACAAAGCTGTCATTGTTAAAAGGCTCGAGAGAGAGAGAGAGAGAGAGAGAGAGAGAGAGAGAGAGAGAGAGAGAGAGAGAGAGAGAGAGAGAGAGAGAGAGAGAGAGAGAGAGAGAGTCTTGGCTGAATTGGGTGTATGGCTTGGGTTTATCTCCACCCCCCCAGTCCTAACATTTTGACAGTACAGCACAAGTTTCTTGTCCGTTCATGATATGCTAAATGGGATATATTATATTATATATTATGATATGCTCAGAATCACACATCCTCACTGTTACAGCTCCTGCATCTCTGGAAAAGTAAGTAATATTAGTAATCCCAAGTGACTCATTACACACAAAATGTTGATCTCTGCCGCTTACGTACTTGACTGAGTTTCATTTGCTGACAAGGTGTCTGTCAGAAACTCAAGTTTTAACGTCACACGCGCAAGTGAGGTGAAATGCCGTTCTTGCAAACTCAAAACCCGACAATGCAATAATCAATAACAAAGAAAAAATAAATAAAGAAATATGAGTCATCTGTGAGTCATTTCTCTCTGGGATTGTGTAATGTTGGACTTATGCTTATTGCACTATCCTGCGCATGAATTTAGCACTTTTAGCCAATACACTGTATCTCTGTAATACAACGAAGAAAGCATCGGGTGGAATTAGAAAATGAAAGACAGCAGAATATTATGTGTAAGTATTAAGTATTAGGACCTCACCTCTACCCCGTGTTTGTGTGTGTGTGTGTGTGTGTGTGTGTGTGTGTGTGTGTGTGTGTGTGTGTGTGTGTGTGTGTGTGTGTGTGTGTGTGTGTGTGTGTGTGTGTGTGTGTGTGTGTGTGTGTGTGTGTGTGTGTGTGTGTGTGTGTGTGTGTGTGTGTGTGTGTGTGTGTGTGTGTGTGTGTGTGTGTGTGTGTGTGTGTGTGTGTGTGTGTGTGTGTCCGCTGGATGATGGAGTGGCAGCAGTGGGTGACAGTCAGAGGTAAAAGGGAGGGAGGGAGTGGTCCTCAAGCAGCCTGTGTAACGGTTTCGGTCGACGGAGTCCTCCAGAGCGGACCCTCTGCAGAGTCCCATTTATCACCACTGTCAGTCATGCTTTCATTGCATATGACATTGTTTGAATCTAGATGAGTGAGATTCAGCAAATGGAACAACATATGTGACTTTTTACTGAGGAACCTATTCCTTGCCTGGGGGATCCTAAGATTTAGGATCCAAAGGTTGAGGCCAAATGAGAACGAACATTGAAACAATGTTACGGTCAATAAAGAAGTGTGAAGTACTTTCACTTCTCATAGTATCCCAAAGTACACACACACACACACACTCAGGCACTCACACACACACACACACCCTCTCTGACACAGGAAAGAAGGTGGAGAAAGTGTTTAGGAATGTGATGGGGGACAGATGTCATAATAAAATCCTGAAGAAGGAGGAGACCTGAAGAAAGGCTACCCTCCTTGTAAGCATAGCTAGGTTACACGCCCCCTCAACCCTCTGTGTAGGCATAGGTTACAAGCTTAGTCCAAGTTGATGGCCTCTACAAATGGTGCTAGATAAGGCGCAACATTCTCTGGCTGAAACTCTTAGTCCCATGGGAGTCTAGAACATGGAGAAGGGACATCCATGAAACCAGGATAGACCCTCGAGGTTACAAGGGCGACTTTGACACAGAGAGGATCAACACAGCATCATCCTACTGTCCCTGATGTTGCTGTTGCTGTTGAATTCTCTGAGATGGACATTCCCTCATTCAGGCCATAGTAAGTAAGTGGCCAGTGTACACACACAGTCCCATGCTGAAGCAATCTCAGTCTAACCTTAAAACAGACAAGGGTTTCCTGGGCATGATGACTGTGTCCAGTTAAAGGGTTAGTCTGGGTCAACCTGGATGTCAGGACCCTAAAAACCACCATGTTGACTTAACAGCTAACAGCCCCTAATGGGCCAACCAGGACCGGGTCCCGAATGGCACCCTATTCCCTACATAGTGCACTTCTTTTGACCAGGGCCTATAGTCAAAATAAGTGTGCTTAATGGGGAATAGGGTGGCACTTGGGACACACAGCAGCGCTCCTGTCATGAGAGACGCCCATAAAGTTGGCCCGACTTCCCCTCAGTGCCGCTCTCTGCCTCACATGTGGGGAAACTTTGAGGTCTTTAAAACACACAGTGTAAACAGAGAGTTTGACAGTAATGCTGTTTGGGCTCTTTAAAAGAGACCTGGTTTGTATGTCATATGGCATCCCTTGAAAGGGCATGTGTTGTCTTGATAGGGTCTTGAAAGACCTCTGACAGACTTTAAATCAGTTATGTAAGTTTTTGCTTAAGTCCCCCATTATGTATAGTAATATTGATTATTGATTTATTGATTGTTTCGTGTTTGATTATTTTGGGGTTTATAGTATGTTCAAATTAGATGAGTGTTTATAGTTTATATACGTTACAGGTTTCAATGTCACATCAATTAGCACAACTAGCACAACTTCCGTCATTGTTGATTATCACATTCATATCCTTTTCCCCTTATAATAGTTTTGACATAGGTATGCCAACATGTTATAGCAGCTCCCAGGGCACAACTTTCACTGGGGATGAAGGGGACATGAACCCCCCCCCCCCCCCACCGGCACACACACACATTCTGAAATGTTATCGTTGCACTGTGATACAAAACACTGCACCGGTGTGCTTTAGGACCATGCGGACCCCTAAAAGTGGATAGGTAGGCTGTTTTCCAGTTTCAGCCTGCTGGATTTAGAACCACATGGGGAGAGCAGAGCGTGCGGACAGGCTATGTGAAGGCAAAGCTTTTGAAAGGTTGCTGTATAGGACCAGCATGAGAGAGATGAACAGAGGCAGCTGCTGTCTGTATTGCGCTTTTTCTCAGCGTTTTAAAAGCAAGCAGAGCAGAAACTGGCTACTCTCTAGTTGACTGATCTAGCTGGCTCTAGTTGACTGATCTAGATCTAGTTGCTGTTTGACAGAAAAAATAAGTATTTATTCCCAGTGCTGATCTAGTAGTGTAACTGATATGTTACGTTAGCTAATGTTTCATCCCCTCTTGACTGAAGTGAATGAACTAGTAGCTAGTATCTAGTAGCTAGTAGCATCCACAGCCAGTTGAGCTATAGTGAATCAGTGAATGGATACAAAGTTCCATCTTGAGTTGATGGGTAAGCTATAGTCTAGGATCTGGGAATAATGGTAATTTAAATTATTGAATCATTGATTCTATTCATGGAAAATATAATATATCAATGTACACCAAGGTAGTTATTTGTCATGCTTCACCTGAGCAGATTCAAATGTTGACAGGGGTCTCAGCAGGGTCAGGCAGCAAGGGAAGACCAGTCTGTGACAGCGCAGAGGTGAACTTTTGCAACACTTTATTCTCTCTGTGCAGCAAACACTGGACAAACAAGACGCTTCAAAGATGTAAACTATTTTAAGGCAGTCTGACAAACCTCTGAATTTGATTTCCAAACTTTATCAAGGGTTGATAGAGGCTTTTCCCAATGACACAAAACATGCAAAACAAAAATGTGAGGAAGACCTGGGAGACGCTATTGATGATGATGATGAATGGATACAGATATGTTAGAATGCCCAGTCATGTTCAGAATATATCAGACATAAATTACTGCAGTTTAAGTCCATCTATAAAATGTACTACTGTATATGCCAGTGAAACTGAATATCATGCACTCAGAAATGTAATTCTTCTGTTGGAGATGTAAAACACAAAAGGGAACATATTTGCATATGTTATGGTCTTGTGAAGGCTGGCTGAATTCTGGCAAAGAGAATGTTCTTTCATCTCAGCATGTCTACAGATTCTCCCTTCCCCCTGTTTTTGTTTGCTTGGAAATGTTGATACTGGAGACTCTTATCAGAAGAATCTGTGTAACCTACCTTTTATTGCGGGTAAGAAATGCATTGCCATTAATTGGAAGGTTGCTTATCCCCCCACAATGGATGGAAGAAATGTATCACTAGATTTGATTTATTACAAGATATTACAAGATGAAGGGTATATTTCATAAGATCTGGATGCCTTATGTGGACTACTGTACGACAAAAGGAGTCAGTATTGAAAACATGCCCACATCAAGCAAAAAAAACGATTTAGGCAATCCCTAGCTGCTGGGCTGCTCAGTTCTGGCCCTGGGGGTCTGCTGTATTGTTGGTTGCCACTCCAGCCTTTGCCTAACACACTGAAACCCATAATGAATGTTTCACTCGGATCCTAAAGCAGAGTGTGGTGTGTCGGTGGACCCCTTGGGTCAGGACGAGTTGACCCAGCTATATTGTGTGCAAGTGAAACAAGCTCTACGGTACTATTAGGGCTATGAATTATATGGAGGGTGTACTGTTTCGGTGTGTTAATGTGTAGGTGCATGTCTGTTTTTATTCAACTTCTGTTTTCCAAACATTTCCCTTGACACATAAAAATAAAAAAAAAGATGGGAAGGAAGTTGTATTGGGGAGAGAGTTAATGTATTGACTAGGCAGTCTGAAATGACATTTGATGAGAGGATTTCTTAATAAAGACAATCAACAGTATTTGTACTTTATTTGTAAGAGTTGTTCATTTGTTAGGCGATTGGTTAAATCTGCAACGCAAGAATCGTTTTTTTGATCTGCGATCTAGTTCAGTCTTATCAATCACTTAGACATATTTAATAACGTTCTCCTAACCTAGCTTCGTGACTGTGGGCATTTTTTGCTTCCTTTTTGTTTTTCGAAAATAGAGAAGGCTAGAAGGGCCATGGGTCATATTAGATTGTGAAGAAATGCAGGAATTTAGCTTTAGATGCCACCCCCCACTTCTAAAATCAACATTGCGCCCCTTGCATCTCCTACTGTACCCACTGCTCCAGCTTTCCAATAATGTCACACCTCCAGAGTCTCACCATGATAGTGACAAACATCTCGAGAGAAACACCAACACAACAAAGCCACAACACCCTGTCTCATGCCAGTGGCACCTTGCGTTTCCACCGGCACTATCAGCTGTTGAGAGCCTAAATACTCTAGCTATCAGAGCTTCAAAGGACTACTCTGGGGGCTATGGGGCTTGCGGCATTGGGTCAGTGTAAATCAAGTAGCGGTTGTTATCAGTGAATGGCTCTCACGAGGGGACAGTCTGAGGTGTCTCTGGAGCATCAGGGGTCAGGGGTCTGGGGTCATAGAGGATGACTGGATGATTCTCCTACTACCGTGGGAAAACACTGATGTCTCCTAGCATCCTCTAGAGCGTATACATTGGGGGAATTCATGTACACAACTTCTTATTTACAATGACGTGCGGAGAAGGCCAGCTCAGGGATATGCTAGTTCAGCTAGTTAGCTAAGGATGATGAGGTAGTGAGTGACATGCACTTAGAGTAAGAGCAGTAGTAGTCTGAGGGTCTTTTGGATTTCATCAATATCCTTTAAGTTACCACATGCTCTGGGTCATTCTTAAACCTAAAAGTCCCTTTAAGGATGTGACCCCTATTCAACCTTTTACTGTAACAATACTGTGTGTTGAGAGCCAATGAGGTGTGAAGGATGGAGGAGGGATTGTGATTGGGAGAGCAGGTCCTATAGTCTCTGTAGACCCCAAGACCCAGATGCAAGCCTATCACAGGGGTGGAAAATGGGAAGAAAATAAAGCCTTTCTGGGAACCCACAAATGTTGAATTCACATTCAAAAGCGAATGTTTACATGTCAAAATGTGACTTTCAAGGAGCCCGCAGGGCATCAGGTAGGCAGCTATTAGTGACGCAGAGCAGGCGTGTGTTTGGCATTCCTCTACAGGAGTCAGAGACTGGGGATGGATGGATGGGTGGATGGATGGAGGAGAGAGAGAGGGAGGAAGTAATATAAGTGTTGTTTATGTTTCTCTGTCTTTATGCTCCCGGGATCTCTTGTCCTACACATTTTCCCTTTTCTTTTTTTTTCTTTCTCTCCCCCGTCTCCAACCTGGGTGTTCTGTTCTCTAGTCATGGTGGTTACCTTGCCACAACACACATGATTTATTATCTCTTTGGCAGTTTCTATTTTAAGTAGACTCGAAGAGTACGTAATGGGTACTCCAGAACTCTCCTTCATTCAATATAGTGAACTTGATGTAGTAATTCATACTGTGATGTTCACAGTAAATGTTTATTGTAAATGCAAGTTTATGAGTATGTGTACGGTAAGTGCATTTATAAGGCATTGATACTACTCACCCATGAAGTCACTATTCAACTAGCGCCAAAAATGCCAATCACATAATCTCCACCAATCAGTTTCATTCAACCTAGTCTCAGAGCTTTTCGTATTATTCTGTAAATCTGAGACACTCCATTGAGTTTGATATATTATGTTTCATGTATTCATTTGTGGATGTCCATCACTCATTTTGTATGATATGTTACGAATTACAATTCGTATTATGTTACATATTTGCAAAACATATATCATAACATATCATAACATAGCAAGGTGGCTATGTGGCTAACATTAGCTAGCTGGCTAACGCTAGCTAGGCTATGGGTTAGAGAAACATGAGTTTAGAAGCTAAGTTAAAGGGTTAGCTTCAAAGGAAGGGTTAGCTAAAAGGGATTTGCTAAGGGTTAAGGTTAGGGTTAGCTAACATGCTAAGTATTTGCAAAGTAGCTCTCAAGTAGTAAGTAGTTGACCGTTGCTAATGAAGTAAAAATGCTAAAGTTGTCCGTGATGAGATTCAAACTCACAACCTTTGGGTTGCTAGATGTTTGCATTATACACTTACACATCCACCCGACCAACCACCCTACTTTCATTTTAATTTGGGTGTCCTGGATTTACATTTACTATGTTACGTCTAGTCTATAAGACCATGCTGGTACACTAATAGTCTAACCGAAATAGGATTTCCAGTATTCCAGTGAGATTTCCATTTCTAATGGAATGACCATCCATTTATGGTATTTTATGAAGCACATGTCAAGCGTATCCTACTGTTGAACTCATGATTTCCCAGCCAGACCAGACCACATTCAGCAGCTATCACCATTCATATATGTGTAATTTACAACCCATATAAACTCTACTAACCAGGGTCAGCCAGAGGCATGGGGTTAGTGAGACAGTCTCTGACACACTGCAGCACTTTGTTCCTCAGAGGCCAGGGGTGATTTCCCATGAAGTTTTCTGATAAAAAATGTATTAAGTGGCTAATCACCTACTTACAACTTCGTCCGGCTATTAGACAATAACCAAGACTTGGTCATTATAAGCACTATTATGAGCCCAGCACACATTAAGTGATTGCACGGGATGGAATGAGACATAAAATATAGTGGAACAATGTTGTGTCCGTCTAGCAATTCTATTTCTATGGTGGTGTTATAGAATCATGAGTTAATAGGCTTGTCCGTTATGGAAAACACCATTTAGACCTTTTGAATAGAGGACATGTTTAAAACAGTGATTTGTGAGAGAGAGAATGAGAAGAAAAAAGTCCCCTTAAAGCGACAATCAGCAGTACTCCCCGAAGAAGTGTAATCACAACCAAATTCATAGAAATACCTCAAATTCACAGACAGAGCTATGGATGCTAAGGACTCACCATTCATTCTATCAAAATGGTAGTTTTAACCATATTTTGAGGCTATATAGTGCTTGTTTACATTCACTTTGTTTATACACATTGGAGTTAACCAAGCTTGTATTTTGGCTTCTGACGGGGTACAACAGTTGAACTCAGCTCACAAAGCAATTTTTTAAGTTGAATTCTGCATGAATCAGCGGGTACATACCATTCATTTATAATTCCAAAAATGGTTGTAGCAACTGCAGATTTCCATTCTAAAAAGTTCTACCGCTGCACCATTGAGAGTATCTTGACTGCTTGGTATGGCAACAGCACCGCCCTCGATCGCACTGCGCTACAGAGGGTGGTACGGACAGCCCAGACCTCTATATCAGGCGGTGTGAAAGTAAGGCCCGGAAAATTGGTAGACTCCAGCCACCCATAGACTGTTCGATCAGCTTCCGCATGGCAAGCGGTACAAGTCTGACACCGACAGGCCCCTGAACAGTTCCTATCCCCAAGCCATGAAATAGCTGACAGAATGGCTACACAGACTATCTGAGTTGACAATCATCATTTACGCTGCTGCTACCCTGTTTATCATATCCTGATGCATATTTACCTTACCCCTTTACATATCTACCTTTATTACTCCAGTATCCCTGCACAATATAAACATGGTACTGGAACTGACCCTGTATATACTCTAGCTTCTTTCTTTCTCGTGTTCTTCGTATTTCATATTTTCATTTATTTTGTGTTTTTGTTCTACCTTGTGTTATTTTTAGTGCTACATTGACATTGATTACTGCGTTGTTGTGTTTGAGTGCAAGAAAGGCATTTCACTGTACTTGCGCATGTGACATTTAAACTTGAAACTTAAACAGCAGGGAGAATCCAAGAAAGAAACAAAGGGAGGCCTGTATAAAAATGCTGCCTCAGGAAGCCCTGTTGGTCACAACATATTGCAGTTTGTGTCCTGCTGTAACCTTTGACTATTTTGGGGAACTGGGAAAGTGATTTCACTTTGGCTCCCAGTGATTTCATCTAAATATGACCATAACTGTAGAGTCTATAACTGTAGAGAGAGAGAGAGAGAGAGAGCAAATGTAGTAATCTTTCAATTCACTTTGCTCTTTGTTATCCATTCAACAATCAGCTCCAAAGAGAACCGTGTATTTCCTTAGTCCTTTCACTATTTAGACCTCTGAAAAAAAGTTGTAGAAGGTGTTACCAACACCAGTTTCCATTTTAAATCACTGACCTTTGGTCTGTATCACACGTATCAAAGGTTCCTAACTGCTGTATCTGTCTGAAACCTCCATTCTACCCAAGCTCATACTCATTCAGCTAGCAACAGGGAGCTCAGCTCTTTGCTCAAATAGACCTTGCTCCCTCAGTCTATCCCTGTCTTCAGTCTTCAATCTGCACATACATTTAGATGCTTGCATTTAGTGAAAGAGTAATTACAAGGCATTGTGTCTGCCAACTATGGTGTACTGATTGGCTGTCCACTTGGATTAGGCTAACTTGATTGTCTGTGCATTTTAGGTCAGAGTCCCAATTGGCACCCTATTCCCTATATAGTGAATTACTTTTGACCAGGGCCCATAGGTCTCTGTTCAAAAGTAGTGCACTTTGTAGGGAATAGGGTGCAATTTGGGATCAGACTAGGTATGCATTCTTTTTGATGGTTTGAACTACGCTGTGGGTTTGTGTAGTTTTGTCATTGCGTTTGTCACGTTACAGGATCGGCTTAGGTTGAGGAGATATGAATGAGAGGGAAGAACATTTGCGTATGCAAGAAACTACACAACATGTTTGTCTTTTGTGGTGGTGAAGCTTTCATGGACTTGTGAGATGGTAAATAGTTTTCTTAAAAGTGCTTTAACCTTAATGGGTGAAACTATTGACAGGCCTAGCTTTAGAGGGATGAAGAGAAGTGCTATGCAACACATAAAGACAAAACTAAACAAACCATGATGTTTTACTCTTAGATGTGTCGTTTAAGAAGTTGAAGTACTCTGGGAACTAACCAAAGAAGAAATGTAATGTTGTAGGTCTTTTGCCTTGAAGCACAGTACAGCAGTGTTCAATAGCCGTTGTATTTGGTTCTACGACAGTGGGATGATGCCACCTATACGTCTGTCTCTCTGCTGTAGACCACCATACATGGCACCAGCCCCTAAGAGTGTGTGACCCCATGCACTACGGCTCCACTCCAGGATCCATAGAAAAACTGTACGTTAAATAGTACAGTACAATTTATTTTGAAGAACAAAGGACAATTGAAAAAAGTATGCATCTGACCAAAGTGGTGGTGGGGGGGGGGGGGGGGCAGGCAGGTTGTCATTTTGGTTCCCGGTGCTTGTTAACGAGGCAGACGGGCATGACTGGTAAGGCGAGCACATGTACGGAGGGGGATGCCAGACATGGGGGTGGCACTAATAATAGGACAAATCCTGTTTGTTGGCGCGAGTGAATGAAAGCAGATGTAGGACTGAGTCTCTCTCTGTCCTCTGATCTGAACATAACCTGGCGTAGGGTACAGCAGACTACATGAATGAGTGTTCTGGCTGGGGACATAGAGGGGCGGAGGTGGGGGTTTTGGCGAAGGGAGGGAGCAGACAACGGTAGCCTTGTGCCCAACGCGTGGCAGGCCGGTATGGGGCCCATTTGGCCCATGGCTGTAATCATCTGAGGTGGTTGGGGGGCCAGTCTAGCAGGTGCTGCTTTTGTCTTTGCATTTGACCAGTGCTCTCAGACAATAGGACCAGGCTGATGGACTTCGGTCGGTCGGCTCCCGGCTCCGTGCATGACATGTAACCCTCGCGGTCGCTTGACAGTAAGGGCAGAGGGTCAACCCCTGACCCCTTTGGCTCGGTCGTCTTGACTGAGGCCCCATCCAGCACCCACGGTTTCACACTTCTCTGGACTTCAATGGGGAAGAAACAGAGACTGTCTATTTCAGTAATCACAGATCAGATTACCCTGGATACTCATTTCACCTAGCACTGTGCTGCCGAGGGCAATCAGATGACCTGTAGCGTGAGGTGATTTTGCCATGTGGTAGTTTTACTAAAAGTTTGAATCACAAGTGATTGTTTGTTTGTATCTCAATGTTGCCAATAGCCTATAATCAGGCCAATAGCCTATACTGTGTGGATAATAAGGAACAATAACTAAAAGAGAGCCTTAGATCCACCAAATACCCTACAGCCACCGCCCTACCATCTCAACCTCTTGTCCACTAATGTGCATTACTGTCCTCACCAAATATAAGCAAGTGCATTAAGTTATCTGTCATCTGCACAGACAGCCTGACCTACATCATCCACAATCCTTACACTGCTTGCTACTGTGGAGAGGTCTATTAAACACAACAGATTTCCTTGAATGGCACAGCAATAGTAAAACAAAAGACACCCTCTAAATACCAAGAGCAAAGGGTTTGGCGCTACAGAGAAGTGCTAGTGATCACAAAGCACCAAGCCCGAACCCTTCCTCATATTAAGTTTCTGAGAAATACATTTTCCTGTCATGCAGAACAAATGTCGGTCTTCCCCCTGTACAGAAAAGATAGATAGAAATGATGAACAAAGAATCCAAAATGTATCTCAAGGCAATAAAAAAAGGGCTTCACTCCACAGACGTCATGTCACCTCGTAGTTATTAATGCAAAGAATAGTGTTTTATGTGAGTGGATCCATCGCACTATTGAGATCAGTTATTTGATTCAACTTTCTCCAGACTCACATACACATTAAACTGTGCTTATACACTCAGCGTACAAAACATGAAGGACTCCTGCAATTTTCGTGACATAGACTGACCAGGTGTATCCAGGTGAAAGCTATGATCCCTTATTGATGTCACTTGTTAGATCCACGTCAATCAGTGCAGATGAAAGTGACGAGAAAGGTTAAAGACGGATTTTTAAGCCTTGAAACAATTGAGCCGTGGATTGTGTATGTGTGCCATTCAGAGGGTGAATGGGCTGGAAAGGATTTAAGTGCCTTTGAACTGGGCATGGTAGTAGATGCCAGGCGTGCCGGTTTGTGTCAAGAACTGCAACGCTGCTGGGTTTTTCACGTTCAACAGTTTCCCGTGTGTATCAAGAATGATCCATCACCCAAAGGACATCCAGTCAACTTGACACAACTGTGAGATTCACTGTGTGCCAGAATCCAAGTAGAATTGCTTTCTGTTCTGGGGTGGGGGGGTCCTTAATGTTTTGTACACTCAGTGTATATGCTGTTTTTTTATGATGAAGTTATGTCTCAAAGACAATTTAATTACAGAATAATATCCTGATGTCAGCTCCATGTAACATTTAGTGTAGCTCAGTTCTCAGTTTCACTTAGACTTTCTAAAAACTTTTTTTCCAACATACCCAGAAATAATTGATTTAGTGAAGTATGTATGAAATGTAAATGAACATAATCGTCTGAATAAGGCACATTTCCCCCCATATAGATTCTGGTTTCACTTAATTCGAGTTGTGTGAGTTTGGCTTCTCTTCACCCCTATACTGGTTGGGTTTGGAGCAAGCACTGCAGGGGGGCATGGAGGGTGTACGGTGCCCCCTCTCCCATATGCATTTGAGAACGCGGCGCTTTGTCCTACCACAAAACCAGTTCTAATCATGTCGACAGCCTTTATTTGGAGAGTGGGACCTGCCACCAACAAATCATCATTGTTCACTAATATATGTCTGTTTGCTATTGTTTGAAGTATCTAGGTTGAGTCCAATCGATGGCTGCATATGCACAAAGAGAAAGGACCTTGGTTGGGTCAGTTCAACCATAGGGCCATTGACATCTAATACGCAATGGGAGGGAGGCTTGGTGGCAGGGAAGGACAAGTTATTACAAATCATAATGTACCTTATCATGCGTGTCTTTTCGTTAGTACGTTTTCTGTCCTCATATTTTTGAGGGTCGAAATAAGTTAGTTATTCCAATTTCAACATAATATATTCTTCACATTTCATAGAGGGAATTAAAGGGATATAAAGTAGCACTTGATATCTAGCCAATCTATGTTGTAAACAGGACATATGCTTTATTCAAGTCCTGACCTTCTTTTGTTGTGGCATCACCAGAGGACCACAGACAATTGAGATTCCAGAGGTGATGGGTTCGGACAGTAGAGTTCTAAAGTTGGACTATTCAGGAAGTACATTAGTTAGCTAGAACAGTGCAGAGGAAACCCTACCCTCATAGACACACAGCAGAATGAGAAGAACAATACCATCCATCCCCTCTTTCCTCTCTCTGACTTCATCTTTTCTTTCTGGCTCCAGGAGAGACATGCATGTGGTTAAAAATACACTGTTATTTTAAATCAAGGACAAACTGACACACTTAGTCATTTCACACTGCACATAATGTATTTCTTCTCTCAAGATTCTTTTGTTGAGTCATCACCTTTGTTTTTATGTTTTCAATGACTTCTATTTCAGGATAATACCATGATTTCACCGGGCCGTGATCATTCATCATCCACCACCTAAAAAAAAACCATTCCAGTCCACTCCTTATAAGTGTATATCGAATAAATACAAACTCTGTTCAAGTACAGGTTATTGTAGCCCACTACCCCGGTATCATACTTCATGTGCTGTATCAACCCTTGTAGCGCAAGCTGCATCATATTTAAGAGGAACTGACAAGTATTTTTTTAGCAACATTGAATCTTATTCAAATCTGTTCAAATACACCCCCGGGAAGAATATGACACCTTTTTGTTTTAATGTTCTGACAAGCGAGCACTTAGATATGGTCATTTTCACCTTTTCATAAAGTCATAGAATGTTTGGGAATGACTAAGGCATTGGTGAAAACTCTATACCAATATTGAGTGGGAAAGCGGCCGTACGTTTGGACAATTAACAGACACTGCAGGAAATAAAAACATATTAAAGACATCTGTCTTGTCCAGGTCCAGTATCAACGCAGACCTGTGCGCCATAGAGGAATGGAATCTATTTGCTCTGATTTGGCTATGGCGCACCGGTCTGCGTTGATACTGGTCCTGAACAAGACAGATGTCCAGGACGATGGAGCTCAGTAGGCCTATATGGAAATAAGCCATTTGCCACACGGGCCTGCCATCATTCCCTTTGAACTGGACTGTGTGTTTACAGGAAGTAGCAACTTGAGATCATGAGAACGCATTCGCCAAAAACCACAAAATGCACCTGAATGGATTTCTGGAAATATGTAAATACCACGAGAGTCCTGTTACATTTGGGAATTTCACAATCCGAGTGATCAAACGACAATTGAAAAGGTAAGCTCTCTCTCCCCCAGTTGCCTACGCACATCAACAACAACAAGATGAACAACTAATGCTAGCCAGAGCGAGATGAGCTAAAAATCTAACAAGGGAACACTAGATTGCACTGATTAACGATTGGGAATAGTAGCTTGCTCGTCCATCTGCAGCTTGCCTGCCAATGCATGCTTGTCCCAAAGCAATGTTTTGACAACTGACCGGTAACTTGCCTGCCTGCTAAATACATTTGATCGACAAGTAAGAGATATGCTACCTGTGGATAAGTCATTCAATTTCAGCATAGCTAGCTAGCTAGTAAAACAAATCACATTTTTTTGCGAGCTAACCAAATGACACCTGCAACTCTAGCTGTAGCCACTGAAAAAACGATTTCAGGGGAAAAGGTTTGGTCACTCTCCCACTCCTCCAATGCCATGATATCCTCCCAGCAGCTAGCTAACATTAGGCTCCATGTTTTTAGCTTGTTAAATAAAGAGCTACATTAATAGATACACTAGCCCAGTGGTGTAAAACTCAGTCAGCTCACAGCCCATATATTTGCAGGCCAGACAGACTGTTTTTACAACAACAACAAAAACGTGCAACTGATACCCAAACTTGCATTTGTTTTTATTTGAAAATAGATGTCCCTTTATAATGCCCACGTATGTACGGTACATAGGCTGCTGTATATAGCGTTTGAACATGTGAAAACAAAAGAAGAGATATATATATATACAGTTGAATTCGGAAGTTTACACACACCTTAGCCAAATACATTTAAACTCAGTTTTTCACAATGCCTGACATTTAATCCTAGTCAAAATTCCCTGTCTTAGGTCAGTTAGGATCACCACTTTATTTTAAGGATGTGAAATGTCAGAATAAGAGTAGAGAGAATGATTTATTAAAGCTTTAATAATTTCTTTCATCACATTCCCAGTGGGTCAGATGTTTACATACACTCAATTAGTATTTGGTAGCATTGCCTTTCAATTGTTTAACTTGGGTCAAATGTTTCGGGAAGCCTTCCACAAGCTTCCCACAATAAGTTGGATGAATTTTGGCCTATTCCTCCTGACACAGCTGGTGTAACTGAGTCAGGTTTGTAGGCCTCTTTGCTCGCACACACTTTTTTACTTCTGCCCACACATTTTCTATAGGAATGAGGACAGGGCTATGCGATGGCCATCCAATACTTTGACTTTGTTGTTCTTAAGACATTTTGACACAACTTTGGAAGTATGCTTGGGATCATTGTCCATTTGGAAGACGCATTTGCGACCAATCTTTAACTTACTGACTGATGTCTTGAGATGTTGCTTCAATCTATCCACATAATTTTCCTACCTCCACGATGCCATCTATTTTGTGAAGTGCACCAGTCCCTCCCAGAACAACAAATCAGCAACAAGGGCAGCCACCCCCCGGGCTTCACGGTTGGGATGGTGATCTTTGGCTTGCAAGCCTTCCCCTTTTTCCTCCAAACATAACGATGATCATTATGGCCAAAGAGTTCAATTTTGTTTCATCAGACCAGAGGACATTTCTCAAAAAAAGTATGATCTTTGTCCCCATGTGCAGTTGCAAACCGTAGTCTGGCTTTTTTTATGGCGGTTTTGGAGCAGTGGCTTCTTTCTTGCTGAGCGGCCTTTCAGGTTATGTCGATATAGGACTCGTTTTACTGTGGATATAGATACTTTTGTACCGGTTTCCTCCAGCATCTTCACAAGGTCATTTTCTGTTGTTCTGGGATTGATTTACACTTTTTTCACCAAACTATGTTCATCTCTAGGAGACAGAACTTGTCTCCTTACTGAGCTGTATGACGGCTGCGTGGTCCCATGGTGTTTATACTTGCGTACTATTGTTTGTACAGATGAACGTGGAACCTTCAGGCATTTGGAAATTGCACCCAAGGATGAACCAGACTTGTGGAGGTCTACAATTTCTTTTCTGAGTTCTTGGCTGATTTCTTTTGATTTTCCCACGATGTCAAGCAAAGAGGAACTGCATTTGAAGGTAGGCCTTGAAATACATCCACCTCCAATTGACTCAAATTATGTCAATTAGCCTAACAGAAGCTTCTAAAGCCATAACATTTTCTGTTTAAAGGCACAGACAACTAAGTGTATGTAAACTTCTGACCCACTGGAATTGTGATACAATGAATTATAAGTGAAATAATCTGCCTGTAAACAATTGTTGGAAAAATGACTTGTGTCACGCACGAAGTAGATGTCCTAACCGACTTGCCAAAACTATAGTTTGTTAAAAAGAAATTTGTGGAGTGGTTGAAAAACGAGTTGTAATGATTCCAACCTAAGTGTATGTAAACTTATGACTTCAACTGTATTATTTGACAGGCCTTTAATGCTATGCTTGCAGATGTGAATAATCCAAATAACAAAAACGTAACTATAACGTAGCTATTTGCACTGCATGGATCATTAGCTATAGGTTTTTCCTTTTTTTTGTTTTTGCGGTTGAACGCAGAATTGCTATATGGTGCCAGTAGCCAGCCTACGCAACTGCTCAAATGTTGCTGTAATAGGCCTACATGTTTCTCCTTTGCATGGTGTTTTGTTGCAGGTTTAGTTTTTTGGTTATTCATTGTCAAACTTTAAAAACCAAAGCCAGACTGCAACATTTTAGCAGCCTAGTTAAGACTGTGACATGTGTCTGGACACTTTCCCTCCACTGCACGCTGTAAATGAGATAAAACGAAAGCAGCACAAATGAAGTTTAATTCACCGATGCAATTTCAGAAACTGTTGACTCAGTTGTGTGTCCTACTGTGGCCTTGTGGTTGATACGTACTCTAATCTATTAGCCACGTTTAGACTGACTTGTGATCTTTGCCCTTGCTTGTTTGATTGTATTGACATTCCCAGCCTTAGTTACAGTTATCTGTTTTTGTTCAAAACAGCGCATCCCGAGGCGGCAAACAATGTACCAGGCCAGCTGTGATTTACAACCTGACAGCAATATTTTTTGGACTGCTAAGAAATGTATTATATAAATCATGCATTGAACTGCATCCATCTATTCTGCCATCAACGCCTTACTGTACATCATGGAAATTTGAGACAATACACTATACATACAAAAGTATGTGGACACCCCTTCAAATGAGTGGATATGTCTATTTCAGCCACACATGTTGCTGACAGGTGTATAAAATCAAGCACACAGCCATGCAATCTCATAGACAAACATTGGCAGTAGACTGGCCTTACTTCGGAGCTCAGTGACTTTCAATGTGGCACCGTCATAGGATGCCACCTTTCCAACGAGTCAAATTTATTCCATGCTAGAGCTGCCACGGTCAACTGTAAGTGCTGTTATTGTGAAGTGGAAACGTCTAGGAGCAACAACGGCTCAGTCGCAAAGTGGTAAGCCATACAAGTTCACAGAACTGGACCGCTGAGTGTAAAACTCGTCTATCCTCGGTTCCAAATTGCCTCTGGAAGCAATCTGCCCCAATGCATAGTGCCAACTGTAAAGTTTGGAAGAGGAATAATGGTCTGGGGCTGTTTTTCATGGTTCAGGCTAGCCGGCTTAGTTCCGGTGAAGGGAAATCTTAATGCAACAGCATACAGTTACATTCTAGAAGATTCTGTGCTTCCAACTTTATGGCAACAGTTTGGGGAAGGCGCCAAAGCGAGGTCCATACAGAAATGGTTTGTCGAGATCGGCGTGGAAGAACTTGACTCTGACCTCAATCCCATCAAACATCTTTTGTATGACTGCGAGCCAGGCCTAATTGCCCAACATCAGTGCTCAACGTTACTAATGCTTTTGTGACTGAATGGAAGCAAGTCCCCACAGCAATATTCAAACATCTAGTGGAAAGCCTTCCCCGAAGAGTGGATGTTGTTATAGCAGGAACGGGGGACCAACTCCATATTAATGCCCATGGTTTTCGAATGAGATGTTCGACCAGCAGGTGTCCACATACCTTTCGTCATGTAGTGTATAAGCTATTTTTAAAACCTCTTATAAAGTTGGTTTTGTAGCATAAAAAATTATTTTTACTGATATTATGATTGTCTGATTGTTTCGTATCTGTAAAATAGTTCAAACACAGTCTGTTCCACTTTAAACCCCTATTATGTCCATATTCTACACTTAGAATGAGTTGTGACTCGAGGTATCCTCAAGATTCTCAAGGAACCCCTGGAAATCCATTGCTAGGCAATGGTTCATATTTTCGCCTTTGGTTAGTTGATGGGTTCCTGGAGGAACCTAATGGTTCAATCTAGCAACAGGTTTGTGGAGCAACCCTGGAGTGGAGGCGTGGTTTAGTAGGGTCTCGGCTTTAAGATAGGTATTTTGGACCACTCGTTAGAGTAAATCATTCTTGTTAATCTGTTCTGATGTATTTTCATCGCATGTTAAGGTTGAACACTGACACTCTTGAATCTTCGATGAGTTCCTCAAGAGCCTATGGAAATCCCAGAGTTGGAATAGTTACCACTTTATTACTATATGTAATAAGCAATGTTAATATTATAAATATTATATTAGAATATGCAATATGCATAAATATTCTAGGAAAGTTAACATTTGCAGTGTACAAACTTAACATGATAAACAGGATTTACATTTAAATAGTGGCCCAAAAGTACTATCTGTCAGCCATGCCTCCAATAAGACAACCCTCCAATCTGATTGGGCTGCCACCTCTACAAAACATTAAAAGTTCAAAATTGAACCTCTCCCATCACATAAAGTTTCCAGTTTGATCCTTTACACAGGGGCTTCTCAAAAACCCTTTTCACAGGGGTTCCTCAAGGAACCTTTTTGATCTGGAAAGGTTCCGCCGGTGTGGCAACCCAAAAGGTTATTCCAGGCACCTTTACTTCTAAGAGTGTACATTCCTGCCAAGTGCTAATGTCATAATTATTCATCGAAAGAATACATCTTTTTCAGCATGTACCCTTTGACTTACAATAATATGGCAATCAAACAGGCAAAACGTCAGTATAGAGACAAAGTGGAGTCGCAATTCAACGGCTCAGACACGAGACGTATATGGCAAGGTCTACAGACAATCAAGGACTAAAAAGAGAAAACCAGCCATGTCTTGCTCCCAGACAAGCTAAAGACCTTCTTTGCCCACTTTGAGGAGAAAACACTGCCACCGACACGGCCCGCTCCCAAGGACTGTGGGCTCACGTTCTCCATGGCTGATGTGAGTAAGACATTTAAATCCAATCAAAATCAAATCGAATTTATTTACATAGCCCTTCGTACATCAGCTGATATCTCAAAGTGCTGTACAGAAACCCAGCCTAAAACCCAAAACAGCAAGCAATGCAGGTCTAGAAGCACTGTGGCTAGGAAAAACTCCCTAGAAAGGCCAAAACCTAGGAAGAAACCTAGAGAGGAACCAGGCTATGTGGGGTGGCCAGTCCTCTTCTGGCTGTGCCGGGTGGAAATTATAACAGAACATGGTCAAGATGTTCAAATGTTCATAAATGACCAGCATGGTCCAATAATAATAAGGCAGAACAGTTGAAACTGGAGCAGCAGCACGGCCAGGTGGACTGGGGACAGCAAGGAGTCATCATGTCAGGTAGTCCTGAGGCATGGTCCTAGGGCTCAGGTCCTCCGAGAGAGAGAAAGAAAGAGAGAAAGAGAGAATTAGAGAGAGCACACTTGAATTCACACAGGACACCGAATAGGACAGGAGAAGTACTCCAGATATAACAAACTGACCCTAGCCCCCGACACATAAACTACTGCAGCATAAATACTGAAGGCTGAGACAGGAGGGGTCAGGAGACACTGTGGTCCCATCCGAGGACACCCCCGGACAGGGCCAAACAGGAAGAATATAACCCCACCCACTTTGCCAAAGCACAGCCCCCACACCACTAGAGGGATATCTTCAACCACCAACTTACCATCCTGAGACAAGGCCGAGTATAGCCCACAAAGATCTCAGCCACGGTACAACCCAAGGGGGGGGGGGCGCCAACCCAGACAGGAAGATCACATCAGTGACTCAACCCATTCAAGTGACGCACTCCTCCCAGGGACGGCATGAAAGAGCCCCAGTAAGCCAGTGACTCAGCCCCTGTAATAGGGTTAAAGGCAGAGAATCCCAGTGGAAAGAGGGGAACTGGCCAGGCAGAGACAGCAAGAGCGGTTCGTTGCTCCAGAGCCTTTCCATTCACCTTCCCACTCCTGGGCTAGACTACACTCAATCATATGACCCACTGAAGAGAGGTTGAGACTGAGTTTGCGTCTCTTACATGGGTAGGCAGACCATTCCATAAAAATGGAGCTCTATAGGAGAAAGCCCTGCCTCCAGCTGTTTGCTTATTATTATTTTCATCATTGTGTCAAGAGATATAGTACTAAAACACTTGAGCGTCTCTCTTGATCCTAGGTCCTGGCAGAGTTGAGCAGACTCAGGACGACTGAGCTTTGAAGGAATACGCAGATTTAAAGAGGAGTCTTTAATTTGCTTTCTAATAATCATGATCTTTTCCTCAAAGAAGTTCATGAATTTATTACTGTTGAAGTGAAAGCCATCCTCTCTTGGGGAATGCTGCGTTTTAGTTAGCTTTGCGACAGTATCAAAAACGAATTTCGGATTGTTCTTATTTTCCTCAATTAAGTTAGAAAAATAGGATGATCGAGCAGCAGTAAGGGCTCTTCGGTACTGCACGGTACTGTCTTTCCAAGCTAGTCGGAAGACTTCCAGTTTGGTGTGGTGCCATTTCGGTTCCAATTTTCTGGAAGCTTGCTTCAGAGCTCGGGTATTTTCTGTGTACCAGGGAGCTAGTTTCTTATGAGAAATGTTTTTAGTTTTTAGGGGTGCAACTGCATCTAGGGTATTGTGCAAGGTTAAATTGAGTTTGTCAGTTAGGTGGTTAACTGATTTTTGTCCTCTGGCGTCCTTGGGTAGACAGAGGGAATCTGGAAGGACATCAAGGAATCTTTGTGTTGTCTGTGAATTTATAGCACGACTTTTGATGTTCTTTGGTTGGGGTCTGAGCAGATTATTTGTTGCAATTGCAAACGTAATAAAATGGTGGTCCGATAGTCTAGGATTATGAGGAAAAACATTAAGATCCACAACATTTATTCCATGGGACAAAACTAGGTCCAGAGTATGACTGTGACAGTGAGTGGGTCCAGAGACATGTTGGACAAAACCCACTGAGTCGATGATGGCTCCGAAAGCCCTTTGGAGTGGGTCTGTGGACTTTTCCATGTGAATATTAAAGTCACCAAAGATTAGAATATTATCTGTTATGACTACAAGGTCCGATAGGAATTCAGGGAACTCAATGAAGAGCGCTGTATATGGCCCAGGAGGCCTGTAAACAGTAGCTATAAAAAGTGATTGAGTAGGCAGCATAGATTTCATGACTAGAAGCTCAAAAGACGAAAACGAAACGTTTTTTTGTAAATTGAAATTTGCTATCGTAAATGTTGGCAACACCTCCGCCTTTGCGGGATGCACGGGGGATATGGTCACTAGTGTAGCCAGGAGGTGAGGCCTCATTTAACACAGTAAATTCATCAGGCTTAAGCCATGTTTCAGTCAGGCCAATCACATTAAGATTATGATCAGTGATTAGTTCATTGACTATAATTGCCTTTGTAGTAAGGGATCTGACATTAAGTAGCCCTATTTTGAAATGTGAGGTATTATGATCTATTTCAATAATGACAGGAATGGAGGAGGTCTTTATCCTAGTGAGATTAGTGTTTAGTTTTGCCCAACATAGGTCGAGGCACAGACATGGTCTCAATGGGGATAGCTGAGCTGACTACATTGACTGTGCCAGTGGCAGACTCCACTATGCTGGCAGGCTGGCTAACAGCCTGCTGCCTGGCCTGCACCCTATTTCATTGTGGAGCTAGAGGAGTTAGAGCCCTTTCTATGTTGGTAGATAAGATGAGAGCACCCCTCCAGCTAGGATGGATTCCGTCACTCCTCAGCAGGTCAGGCTTGGTCCTATTTGTGGGTGAGTCCCAGAAAGAGGGCCAATTATCTACAAATTATATCTTTTGGGAGGGGCAGAAAACAGTTTTCAACCAGCGATTGGGTTGTGAGACTCTGCTGTAGAGCTCATCACTCCCCCTAACTGGGAGGGGGCCAGGGACAATTACTCAATGCCAACACATCTTTCTAGCTGATTTACACGCTGAAGCTATGTTGCGCTTGGTGATCTCTGACTGTTTCATCCTAACATCGTTGGTGCCGACGTGGATAACAATATCTCTATACTCTCTACACTCGCCAGTTTTAGCTTTAGCCAGCACCATCTTCAGATTAGCCTTAACGTTGGTAGCCCTGCCCCCTGGTAAACAGTGTATGATCGCTGGATGATTTGTTTTAAGTCTAATACTGCGGGTAATGGAGTCGCCAATGACTAGAGTTTTCAATTTGTCAGAGCTAATGGTGGGAAGCTTCGGCGTCTCAGACCCCGTAACGGGAGGAGTAGAGACAAGAGAAGGCTCGGCCTTTGACTCCGACTCGCAGCTTAATGGGGAAAGCCAGTTGAAAGTTTCTGTCGGCTGAATGAGCGACACCGGTTGAGCATTCCTACAGCATTTCCTTCCAGAAACCGTGAGAAAGTTGTCTGGCTGCGGGGACCGTGCGAGGGGATTTATACTAACGTTACTAACTGTACTTACTGGTGGCGCAGACGCTGTTTCATCCTTTCCTACATTGAAATTACCCTTGCCTAACAATTGTGTCTGAAGCTGGGCTTGTAGCACAGCTATCCTCGCCGTAAGGCGATCGTTCTCCTGTATATTATGAGTACAGCGACTGCAATTAGAGGGCATCATGTTAATGTTACTACTTAGCTTCGGCTGTTGGAGGTCCTGACGAACGATGTCCAGATAAAGCACCCGGAGTGAAAAAGTTGAGGGAATAAACAAAAATATAAACGGTAATTAAAAAGTAAAAACCGTAAAGTTGTCAGGTAGCAAAATAGGTTGGCAACAAAACGCACAGCAACACGTAAACAAGTCTGCAAGTTGTGACCGGAAATGGCGTACAGATTTAACAAGGCTGCCGGGCCAGACGCCATCCCTAGCCACGTTCTCAGAGCATGCGCAGACCAGCTGGAATGATTACGGACATATTCAATCTCTCCCTATCGCCAGTCTGCTGTCCCCACTTGCTTCAAGATGTCCACCATTGTTCCTGTTCCCAAGAAAGCAAAGGTAACCAAACTAAATCACTATCAACCTGTAGCACTCTCTTCTGTCATCATGAAGTGCTTTGAGAAGCTAGAAAAGGATCATATCATCTCTACCTTACCTTACCTGACACCCTAGACCCACTTCAATTTGCTTACCGCCCCAATAGATCCACAGACGATACAATCACCATCGCACTGCACACTGCCCTATCCTATCTCGACAAGAACAATACCTATGTCATAATGCTGTTCATTGACTATAGCTCAGCCTTCAACACCATAGTACCCTCCAAGTTCATCATTAAGCACAGGGCCCTGGGTTTGAACCCGACGCTGTGCAACTGGGTCCTGGACTTCCTGACGGGCCGCCCCCAGGTGGTGAAGGTAGGAAACAACACCTCCACTTCGCTGATCCTCAACACTGGGGCCTCACAACGGTGAGTGCTTAGCCCCCTCCTGTACTCCCTGTTCACCCATGACTGTATGGCCACGCACACCTCCAACTCAATCCTCAAGTTTGCAGACCACACAGCAGTAGTAGGCCTGAATACCAACAATGACGAGACAGCCGACAGGGAGGAGGTGAGGGCCCTGGCAGAGTGGGACAAGGGAAATAACCTCTCCCTCAACGTTAACAAAACGAAGGAGCTGATCGTGGACTTCAGGAAACAGCAGAGGGAGCACGCCCCTATCCACACCGCAGTGGAGAAGGTGGAAAGCTTCAAGTTCCACTGCGTACACATAACTGGTGAAGAAAGCGCCTCTTCAACCTCAGAAGGCTGAAGAAATTCGGCTTGGGCCCTTAGAGACTCAGAAACATTTACAGATGCACAATTGAGAGCATCCTGTCGGGCTGATCACCGCTTGGTATGGCAACTGCGCCGCCCGCAACTGCAGGTCTCTCCAGAGGGTGGTATGGTCTGCCCAACGCATCACCGGTGACACACTGCCTGCCCTCAAGGACACCTACAGCACCGAATGTCACAGGAAGGCCAAAAAGATCAAGGACATCAACCACCCAAGGCACTGCCTGTTCGCCCCGCTATCATCCAGAAAGCCAGGTCAGTACAGGTGCATCAAAGCTGGGACCGAGTGACTGAAAAACAGCTTATATCTCAAGGCCATCAGACTGTTAAATAGTCACCACTAGCCACATACCACCCGGTTACTCAACCCTACACCTTAGAAGCTGCTGCCCTATTCACATGGACATGGAATCACTGGTCACTCTAATAATGGAACTCTAGTCACTTTAATAATGTTGACATACAGCTTTACTCATTTCATATGTATATACTGTATTCTATTCTACTGCATTTAATCAATGCCACTCCGACATTGCTCTTCCTAATATTTATATATTTCTTAAATCCATTCTTTTACTTTTAGATTTATGTTGTTGTGAATTGTTAGATACTACTGCACTGTTGGATCTGGGAACACAAGCATTTCACTTCACCTTCAATAACATCTGCTAAATATGTGTGTGTGACCAATGCAATTTGATTTGAGTTGAACGATATTGACACTGCACCCAATTACAGCCACGTAGATATATTGTTACAGTATTATTTACAAATGTGTGGAATGGTGTGTGCACGTGCACACACCCTGCCACTCATGGCCTTCCAAGCCTATTTTACACAATTCACTTTCCTTAAGTTAGTATATAGGAAATGATGTTACGCAACATCTGGAACACTGAACCCAGGCAAGATACAGTGCCTTCAGAAAGTATTCACACCCCTTGACTTTTTCTGCGCATTTTTTGTGTTACAGCCTGAATTTAAAAGGGATTCAATTGAGATTCTTGTTCACTGGCCTACACACAATACCCCATAATATCAAAGTGCATACTTTTTGCAACAAGGCACTAAAGTAATATTGTGAAAAATGTGACAAAGCAACACAATTTTTGTCCTGAATACAAAGTGTTATGTTTGGGGCAAATCCAATACAACACATTACTGAGTATCACTCCCAAATTTTTAAGCATATTGGCGGCTGAGTCATGTATGCTTGTAATCGTTAAGGACTGGGAGTTTTTCAGGATAAAAAAGAACAGAATGGAGCTAAACACAGGCAAAATCCTAGAGGACAACTTGTTTCAGTCTGCTTCCCACAAGACACTTTGAGATGAATTCACCTATCAGCAGGACAATAACCTAAAACACAAGGCCACATCAACACTGGAGTTGCTTACCAAGAAGACAGTGAAGGTTCCTAAGTGGCCGAGTTACAGTTTTGACTTAAATCTACTTGACAATCTATGACAAGACCTGAAAATGGTTTGTCTATCAATGATCTACAACCAATTTGACAGAGCTTTAAGAATTTTCTATCACGAATCAAGGTAAGACCCTGATGCAGACACATCAAATTGACAATGGTTTAATATTCCAACAATGGCAGACAATAGACAGGTCAAGGCAGGCAGGGGTCAGTAAACCAGAGGTGGGGCAACGGTACCGGATGGCAGGCAGGCTCAGTGTAGGCAGAGGTCAACAATCCAGAGATGGGGCAAAGGTATAGGTCGGCAGCCAGGCTCAGGGTAAGGGGAGGCAGAGTGGTCAAAACCAGGAAGGTGAGAAAAAAAGAGACTGGGAAAAGCAGGTGCTGAGAACAAAAATGCTGGTTGACTTGACAAACAAGACGAACTGGCAACAGACAAACAGAGAACACAGGTATAAATACACAGGGGATAATGGGGAAGATGGGCGACACCTAGATAGGGGTGGAGACAATCACAAGTATAGGTGAAACAGATCAGGTTGTGAGCATTTTCGAAAGAATAATGGGCAAATGTTGCACGTTGTGAGTCTTACCCAGAAAGCCTCACAGTTGTAATTGCTGCCAAAGGTGCTTATACAAAGTATTGACTCAGGGGTGTGAATATGTATGTAAATTAGATATTTCTGTATTGAATTTTCAATAAATTAGCAAACATTAAAAAAAATATATGTTTTCACTTTGTTTTTATGGGTTATTGTATATATATTGTATAATATGTATTAAATCCATTTTGAATTCAGTCTGTAACACAACACAATGTGGAATACGTCAAGGGGTATGAATGCTTTCTGAAGGCACTGTATCTCACTTTTAGTTTCAATATCACATCATATCTAAGCCATAAGGTTTCAGTAGCCACACTCCATAAAAGTGTTGTTTTTTTAATTGTCATTTAGCAGACGTTCCTATCCAGTCTCTCTTACAGTTAGAGCATTCCTCTTGAGATACAGTAGGTAAGTGGCAAAATAATCATGTGGGGGTTTATACGTGGCTATAAGTGTCTATAACTACCTGTCTAGAACACATCAATATATTCAGTCAGCCAGGCAATCACACCTGTTAGAAACACTAGTTTCATCATGTTAAGACTCATAGTCCATGTTATGACTACTCCCACCTGTTGGCTGCTATCTGTCTCTATGACAGGTGTTAAGATTAGCCTATCAGTGAACAGGCCTTTGAAGACAGTGAGTATAGAGGAACATTTGATGCAATAATCAAAACCACGTGGACTGCTGTAGAGCAATAAAATAAGTTAATTGATCAAATGTTGGCGAGTGTCACGTCTACTCCCGCTCCTCCCCTCCGGCGTTCGACTTCGCAGGTTTACTGACCACCGGTCCTGGCAACCATCATTACGCTCAGCTGGTATCAATCATTACGAGCATCTGCTCCTCATGATTAGGCTCACCTGGACTTTATTTCCTCTCTCATTACCTCCCCTATATCTGGCACTCCCTTAGGCCTATTCCCCAGGCAGTATTGATGTTGTTCCATGTCCCTACGCTACTCTTGTGTCTTGTATTGGTCTCTGTTTTGTTTATCATTAAACTCACTACTTTACACACCTGGATTGTACAATATTTGCACATGATTCTTTTTAGCTCTGTAAAGTTGGTTGTTGATCATTGCTGGATAGCCACTCAGGATCATTCACTGTCTTATTAAGCAACTTCATTTAATTCATTTTAAATTCAAGCTGCAACACAACAAAATGTGGAAACGGTCAAGGGGTTTGAATACTTTCTGAAGGCACTGTACATGTCATTCAAAAAGTTATACTTTTGACTCATCTGTCCATTAACAATCTTCCAAGACTCTTGGTGATCAAACTTGAGTAAACTCTTTGGACGACATGGTCCCATTATGTCTGGCGAAAACCAAACACTGCACTCCACAGTAAGAACCTCATACTAACAGTCAAGCATGGTGGTGGTAGTGTGATGCTTTAGGGATGCTTTGCTGCCTCAGGACCTGGTTGACTTGCCTTAATAGAAGGAACCATGAATTCTGCTGTGTATCAGAGAATTCTACAGGAGAATGTCAGGCCATCTGTTTGTGAGCTGAAGCTGAAGCACAGCTGGGTCATGCAGCAAGACAATGATCAAAAACACACAATCAAAAATGAAAATGGTGAAAAAACTAAAAATGTAAAGTTTTGGAATGGCCTAGTCAAAGTCTAGACCTAATTCCAAGTGAGAGGTTGTGGCAGTTGTGCATGCAAGAGTGGGCCAAAGTTCCACAACCGCGATCTGAGAGACTGATCAACAACTACAGGAAGGATTTGGTTTCAGTCATTGCAGCTAATGGTGCACAACCAGTTATTGAGTGTAAGAGGGCAATTACTTTTTCACACAGGGGAATTTGGTACAATATAAATTTGTTTATTAAATAAATAAAATATGTATCCATTAGTTTTTTATTTGTAAACTCCCTTTATCTATATTAGGTTTTGGTTAAAGATAATATAACATAACATATGAACATATGAACATATGATAACATTTACTATAACAAATATGCAAAAAAAGAGAAAATCAGAAAGGGGGCAAATACCTTTTCATGGCAATGGATATACATAGAGTGCCTTGCAAAAGTATTCATCCCCCTTGGCAGTTTTCCTATTTTGTTTCATTACAACCTGTAATTTAAATTGATTTTTATTTGGATTTCATGTAATGGACATACACAAAATAGGCCAAATTGGTGAAGGGGAAAAATAAAACTTGATTAAAAAAATGTGAAAAGAATTATAATGGAAAAGTGGTCTGTGCAAATGTATTCACCCCCATTGTTATGAAGCCTCTAAATAAGATCGGGTGCAACCAATTACCTTCAGAAGTCACATTATTAGTTAAATAATGACTTAAATGTTAAATGTAAATGTAAATAAAGTCCACCTGTGCGCAATCTAAGTGTCACATGATCTGTCACATGATCTAGGTATATATACTGTACACCTGTTCTGAAAGGCCCCAGAATCTGCAACACCACTAAGCAAGTGACACCATGAAGATCAAGGAGAAAGGTGTGGAGAAGTACAGATCAGGGCTGGGTTATAAAAAAATATCCCAAACATTGAACATCCCAAGGAGCACCATTAAATCCATTATTAAAAAATGGAAAGAACATGGCACCACAACAAACCTGCCAAGAGAGGGCCCTCCACCAAAACTCACGGACTAGGCAAGGAGTGCATTAATCAGAGATGCAACAAAGAGAACAAAGATAACCCTGAAGGAGCTGCAAAGCTCCACAGCAGAGATTGGAGTATCTGTCCATAGGACCACTTTAAGCCGTACACTCCACAGAGCTGGGCTTTAGGGAAGAGTGGCCAGAAAAAAAACAGAAACAGAAAAAAAGCTTAATTAAAGAAAAAACAAAAAAAACACCTATGGTGTTCGCCAACAGGCATGTGGGAGACTCCCCAAACATATGGAAGAAGGTACTCTAGTCAGATGAAACTAAAATTGAGCTTTTTGGTCATCAAGGAAAATGCGATGTCTGGCGCAAACCCAACACCTCTCATCACCCTGAGAACATCATCCTCATAGTGAAGCATGGTGGTGGCAGCATCATGCTGTGGGGATGTTTTTCATCGGCAGGGACTGGGAAACTAGTCAGATTTGAAGGAATGATGGATGTTAACAAAAAAGTGCTAAACAAATAAAACAAATGTTTTTACTTGAAATTCTTCAAAGTAGCCACCATTTGCCTTGATGACAGCCCTGCACACTATTGCCATTCTCAAAACCAACTCCATGTTGTAGTCACTTGGAATGCATTTAAATTAACAGGTGTGCCTTGTTAAAAGTCCATTTGTGGAATTTATTTTTTTCTAAATGCGCTTGAGACAATCAGTTGTGTTGTGACAAGGCAGGGGTGGTATACAGAAGATAGAGCTATTTGGTAAAGGACCAAGTCCATATTATGTCAGGTACAGCTCATAATAAGCAAAGAGAAATGACAATCCATCATAACTTTAAGACATCAAGGTCAGTCAATACAGAACATTTCAAGAACTTTGGATGTCTCTTCAAGTGCAGTCGCAAAAACCATCAAGCTCTATGATGAAACGGGCACTCATGAGGACAGCGACAGAAAAGGAAGACCCAGAGTTACCTCTGCTGCAGAGGATAAGTTCATTAGATTTACCAGCCTCAGAAATTGCAGCCCAAATAAATGCTTCATGGAGTTCAAGTAACAGACACATTTCAAAATCAACTGTTCAGAGGAGACTGTGTGAATCAGGCGTTCATGGTTGAATTGCTGCAAAGAAACCACTACTAAAGGACATCAATAATAAGAAGAGACTTGCTTGGGCAAAGAAACACCAGAAATAGGCATTAGACTGGTGGAAATCTGTCCTTTGGTTCCAAGTTCTGCCGTGTCTTTGTGAGGCGCAGAGTAGGTGGACGGATGATCTCTGCATGTGTGGTTCCCACTGTAAAGCATGAAGGAGGAGGTGTGACGGTGTGGGGGTGCTTTGCTGGTGACAGTGTCTGAGATTTATTTAGAATTCAAGGCACACTTAACCAGCATGGCTACCACAGAGTTCTGCAGAGATACACCATCCCATCTTGTTTTCACTTAGTGGGATTATCATTTGTTGTTCAACAGGCCCATGACCCAACACACCTCCAGGCTGTGTAAGGGCTATTTGACCAAGAAGGAGAGTGATTGAGTGCTGCATCAGATGACCTGTGCTCCACAATCACCCAACCTCAACAAAATTTAGATGGTTTAGGCTGAGTTGGACCGCAGGGGGAAGAAAAAGCAGCATATGTGGGAACTCCTTCAAGCCGGTTGGAAAAGCTTTCTAGGTGAAGCTGGTTGAGAGAATGCCAAGAGTAGGCAAAGTTGTCATCAAGGCAAACGGTGGCTACTTTGAAGAATCTAAAATTTGAAATATATATGGACATGTTTAACACTTTTCTGGTTACTAAATCATTCCATATGTGTATTTCATAGTTGTGATGTCGTCACCATTATTCTACAATGTAGAAAATATTTTAAATAAAGAAAAACTTGAATGAGTAGGTGTGTCAACTTTTGACTGGTATTGTACATGCTGTGCCTTCAGAAAGTATTCACACCCCTTGGCTTTTTCCACATTTGTTTTGTGTTACAGACTGAAATTGAAATGAATTAAATTTAGATTTGTGCCACTGGCCTACACACAATACCCCATAATGTCAAAGGGGTATTACGTTTTTAGAAAAATTACTAAAAAATGAAATGCTGAAATATTTTGAGTTAATAAATAGTCAACCCCTTTGTTATGGCAAGCCTACATAAGTCAAGGAGTGAAAATGTGCTTAACAAGTCACATAATAAGTTAATTGGACTCACTGTCACGTCTAATCAAGGTGGGTGGAATCAGGCGCAGAGAGCAGATAGCGATATAAAGTTTATTCTCCGGTGAACAAAAACAAACAACGGTCAACCCAAATACAGACAGGGTGAATATATCCAACACAGGATAAAGACTAACCGGAGAATAACAAACAGCAAACACCGACAGACAAAACGAAATGACAAAATAAACAATCCCGCACAAAACAAGGGCGGGACAACCTACATTAAATACAGACACTAATTAACTAAACAACACACAGGTGAAACCAATTAGACAAAACCAACAGATACACAAAAAAGGGATCGGTAGTGGCTAATAGGACGGTGACGACGACCTCCGAGCACCGCCCGAATGGGCAGGAGAGCCAACTTCGGCGGAAGTCGTGACACTCACTCTGTTTGCAATAATAGTGTTTCAGATGATTTTTGAATGACTACTTCATCTCTGTACCCCACATATACAATTATCTGTAAGGTCACCTCAGTCGAGCAGTGAATTTCAAACACATAGTCAACCACAAAGACCAGGGAGGTTCTCCAGTGCCTTGCAGAGAAAGTCACCTATTGGTAGATGGGTGAAAATAAAATATGCATATCCCTTTGAGCATGGTGTATCAACATACCCAGTCACAGTGCAGGCGTTACCTGGAGAGGAAGGAAACCGCTCAGGGATTTCACCATGAGGCCAATGGTGTCTTTAATGCAGTTACAGAGTTTAATGGCTGTGATAGGAGAACACTGAGGATGGATCAACAACATTATAATAACTGCACAAAACTAACCAAAATGAAAGAATGAATAGAAGGATACCTGTACACATTTAAAAAAACTTCTTATGGATGGGGGCAGTATTGAGTAGCTTGGATGAATAATGTGCCCAGAGTAAACTGCCTGCTCCTCAGTCCAAGTTGCTAAAATATGCATATTAGTATTAGTTTATTTTGATAGTTTCTAAAAACTGTTTGAATGATGTCTGTGAGTATAACAGAACTCATATAGCAGGCAAAAACCTGAAAAAAATCCAACCAGGAAGTGGGAAATCTGAGGTTGGTCGATTTTCAACTCAGCCCCTATTGAAGATACAGTGGGATATTGGTCATGTACTTCCTAAGGCTTCCACCAGATGTCAACCGTTTTTAGAAATGTGTTTTAGGTTTCTACTGTAAAGGGGGCTGAATGAGAGGGGAATGGGTCAGAGGTCTGCCAGCAGTCACGTGCTGGTCACGCTCATTTCACATGAGCGGTAGCTCCCGTTCCTTTGCTTTTCTGAAGAAAAGGTTCAGGTTTCAGGTTTCTTCAGAGATGTTCGATCGGGTTCAAGTCCGGGCTCTGGCTGGGCCACTCCAGGACATTGAGAGACTTGTCCTGAAGCCACTCCTGCGTTGTCTTGGCTGTGTGCTTCAGGGACATTGTCCTGTTGGAATATGAACCTTGACCCCAGTCTGAGGTCCTGAGCACTCTGGAGCAGGATTTCATAACGGATCTCTCTGTACTTTACTCTGCTCATCTTTCCCTCGATCCTGACTAGTCTACCAGTCCCTGAAAAACTTCCCCACAGCATGATGCTGCCACCACCATGCTTTACCATAGGGATGGTGCCAGGTTTCTTCCAGACGTGATGCTTGGAATTCAGGCCAAAGAGGTCAAGGCCAGCATCCCGGAGTCACCTCTTTGCTGTTGACATTGAGACTGTTGTTTTGCGGGTACTATTTAATAATGAAACTGCCAGTTGAGGACTTGTGAGGCGTCTGTTTCTCAAACTAGACACTCTAATGTACTTGTCCTCTTGCTTAGTTGTGCCCCTGGGCCTCCCACTCCTCTTTCTATTCTGGTTAGAGCCTGTTTGCGCTGTTCTATGAAGGGAGCAGTACATAGCACTGTACGAGATCTTCAGTTTCTTAGCAATTTCTCGCATGGAATAGGCTTCATTTCTCAGAACAAGAATAGGCTGACGAGTTTCAGAAGAAAGTACTTTGTTTCTGGCCATTTTAAGCTTGTAATTGAACCCACAAATGCTGATGCTCCAGATACTCAACTAGTCTAAAGAAGTCCAATTGTATTGCTTCTTTAATCAGAACAACAGTTTTCAGCTGTGCTAACGTAATCGCACAATGGTTTTCTAATGATCAATTAGCCTTTTAAATTGATAAACTTGGATTAGCTAACACAACGTGCCATTGGAAAACAGTAGTGATGGTTGCTGTTAATGGGCCTCTGTACTCAACTAGTCTAAAGAAGGCCAGTTTTATTGCTTTTTTAAATCAGCCCAACAGTTTTCATAATTGCAAAAGGGTTTTCTAATGATCAATTAGCCTTTTAAAATTATGCACTTGGAATTGCTAACACAATTTTACATTTACATTTAAGTCATTTAGCAGACGCTCTTATCCAGAGCGACTTACAAATTGGTGAATTCACCTTCTGACATCAGTGGAACAGCCACTTTACAATAGTGCATCTAAATCATTTAAGGGGGGGTGAGAAGGATTGCTTTATCCTATCCTAGGTATTCCTTGAAGAGGTGGGGTTTCAGGTGTCTCCGGAAGGTGGTGATTGACTCCGCTGTCCTGGCGTCGTGAGGGAGTTTGTTCCACCATTGGGGGGCCAGAGCAGTGAACAGTTTTGACTGGGCTGAGCGGGAACTGTACTTCCTCAGTGGTAGGGAGGCGAGCAGGCCAGAGGTGGATGAACGCAGTGCCCTTGTTTGGGTGTAGGGCCTGATCAGAGCCTGGAGGTACTGCGGTGCCGTTCCCCTCACAGCTCCGTAGGCAAGCACCATGGTCTTGTAGCGGATGCGAGCTTCAACTGGAAGCCAGTGGAGAGAGCGGAGGAGCGGGGTGACGTGAGAGAACTTGGGAAGGTTGAACACCAGACGGGCTGCGGCGTTCTGGATGAGTTGTAGGGGTTTAATGGCACAGGCAGGGAGCCCAGCCAACAGCGAGTTGCAGTAATCCAGACGAGAGATGACAAGTGCCTGGATTAGGACCTGCGCAGCTTCCTGTGTGAGGCAGGGGCGTACTCTGCGGATGTTGTAGAGCATGAACCTACAGGAACGGGCCACCGCCATGATGTTAGTTGAGAACGACAGGGTGTTGTCCAGGATCACGCCAAGGTTCTTAGCGCTCTGGGAGGAGGAAACAATGGAGTTGTCAACCGTGATGGCGAGATCATGGAACGGGCAGTCCTTCCCCGGGAGGAAGAGCAGCTCCGTCTTGCCGAGGTTCAGCTTGAGGTGGTGATCCGTCATCCACACTGATATGTCTGCCAGACATGCAGAGATGCGATTCGCCACCTGGTCATCAGAAGGGGGAAAGGAGAAGATTAATTGTGTGTCGTCTGCATAGCAATGATAGGAGAGACCATGTGAGGTTATGACAGAGCCAAGTGACTTGGTGTATAGCGAGAATAGGAGAGGGCCTAGAACAGAGCCCTGGGGGACACCAGTGGTGAGAGCGCGTGGCGAGGAGACAGATTCTCGCCACGCCACCTGGTAGGAGCGACCTGTCAGGTAGGACGCAATCCAAGCGTGGGCCGCACCGGAGATGTGCCATTGGAACACATGAGGGATGGTTGCTGATAATGGGCCTCTGTACGCTTATGTCAATATTCCATTAAAAATCAGCCGTTTCCAGCTACTTTAGTCATTAACAACATGAACAATGTCTACACTGTATTTATGATCAGTTTGATGTTATTTTAACGGACAAAAAAATGTTATTTTCTTTCAAAACAAGGACATTTCTAATTGACCCCAAACTTTTGAATGGTAGTGTACATACATACATACATACATACTGCTCTTTGCCGAGCTGATAGCAATACCTGTTCATCCTCCCAGACACAGAGTTACAGATAAGCCCTACCCCTCTGCAGGTGGGATGACGCACCAGACGACTCTGTAGCAGCCTGACCGGGCTTGTCTTCTAAGATAGAAACCGTCACCTGCACACCTTTACTTTATCTCATATCACCTGTCCTGTCCCACACACACCAACCAGCTGCCAGAAACAAAAAAAAATTTCAGTCAAATTAACAAACGGGTGACGTGATCAAGCAAAGATAAGTTGCAAGAGCAAAGTTTAGGTTGTGTTTCTCTTCGATCATTGACTCACATTACAATTTCTGTATATATTCTTTAACTGTCGAAGACCGTTTTTATTTTTTTATTTTTTTATTGGAACAAAAGCAAGACTTTTTACCTTTACATAATAGCACACACCCAACTCTTGAGTCACTCAGTAATCTATTTAATGTGATTTACGATGGTAACCTATCCGGCACACCCTGGTGAACATTTTTCACTGTTTTGTCCTGGTTACATCATTGAGTAATGAATGCTGGGCCAAAGTGATTGTGATGCTAATTTAGACTCCATGCTATGAGCAAACTAGAATTCAGGGCCTGGGGTATGGCTACCAGACCTGTTTTCAAATATATATATATTTTAAATAGCGTTTGCTTTAGACTGCTTGCAGTGCCAGGGGGGGGGGGGGGTTGCAGTTTGGGGACTCTTGTATTGGTTTCATTGAGCCAGCCGAGCTAAATCAATCCCAAAAACAGTATTTGAAATGCTTTCAAATAGTATTTGAACCCAGGTTCGGGAGGATAAGCCACATGGGTCAGGAAGTCCCTGTTACCCTAAAATACATTAAATACCTCTGTTGTATAGCCCAAATAGCTGCAGGTGTTTTCTGTTAGGCTGAGGAGGTAAAGAGAGACAAGGAAGGAGGATTGTAGGACAACCTCCTAGCTGCCAGACTGGGTGGGCTGCTGGTTGAGACAGAGCAGTAGACCCCTGTAGACCCCCTCCCTCTCCCCTCCATGCAGGGGTGCCGGGTAACAAGGGCCCTGGAGATCAAGAGGGCCCAGGACACAGTTAAAAGGTCAATGCTGGAAAGGCTGATCTTAGATGACAACCCCTGAGGAATGTTCTCACGGAACGCTCAGGGCAGACCCGGGAGGGTCTGGAGGAGGGTCGGGAGCCCCTGGAAAATCAGCGGAGAGTTAATGCTGGCCTTCCAGGTGAAAGGTCAAATGTGGGGAGGTCAGGGAGAAGTGGTGGAGAGAGCCGGTTGGCCAGGACAATGGTGCCTGCAGCAGAGGCAGCCCCCATTCATTTTTAAAATCAACTGCATCTCTGAACTGGTAGGAAGAGAGGCTGCTGGGAAGATGAATGAATGATCCAGAAGCAGAAAGACTCTCCCAACGGGGAACAGCTGTGTATGAAATCAAGTTGCATTGCAGCTGAAATCATTCATTCGTTTATTTTAGTCTTTGATTTTGTGCATAATTCGGTCAGTGTATAATGATCAAGAAGTGGATGTCATTAATCCATTGGTTCATTCATTCATCATCCTTTCATACGTTTCTATCTTTGATAATGTGCACAATTCAGTGATTCAATGATGATCAAGAAGTGGATGTACTTCCATGAGTACACCAGTATTTCTTCAAAGTGATTAATGGCGGCTTATTCTATACACAGTATAGTTATTGGTGTGCTTGAGAATATTTTTTTCCCAGGCAGTGTGGACTTCATGAATGGGCTAGCCTAGTGCCCTTCTGCGTATTGCTGGTCTCAGTGCATGTACAGTAGGACCATCCTAGTCAAACAAAGGTACATAGCAAAAGATGAGTGACTCATTCAGTTCAGGTGAACTGAACTAATATTCAACTAATCTACTTTAATTGTCAGCAGCAAATACTCTGCAGATGTTCTGTTCAGTGTAAAGAATGTGTCATGTTATTTCCTAACCCCGCAGTGCAAACAAAAGTAGGCACACCTTGCTTCAGTACAGGACAGGCAGGACTGGTAGTGTGCAGCAAGGCCTATCATTACTGGTTTTCATGCTTTACAGATGTAAAAATAAAATTAAAAGGTTTTCATCGATTCATTTATTTCTTCATTAAATCATCCATTAAATAATGTATTCATTCATTCATTCACACATTCATTCATTTGTGGGTTAGTTAATTAATTAATTAATTAATTCATCCATCCATTCAGTAATGCATTGGCTTGTTCATTCTTTCATTCATTCATTTCTTCATTCGACACCTACAGTCTGTCAACATACTGAGCGATCTTGTTTTAGAGGTGGTCCCATGCAATAGACATTATATTCTTGGTACCTGACTCTATAGCTCTGGAACTACTCTGGAATAGAACCTCACCTTTCCATTCCTCCATCTACTAGGACTATGGCTGTGTTTGGCCTCGCTCCTCCTTGACTGGCCAAACCATTAACAAAATCCAGAAGTACAGTGTCCAATAACATACACCCACACACACACACGCACCATGCCCTCCCACTGCTCAGTCCTGCTATTCCGCTCTGAAGGGATCCATCTTCTCCAACAGGAAAGACTTTGTTACAGCCAGGGCAAGGGTACATTGCAAGTGGGACCCTATTCAAATCAAATCTAATCAAACTTTATATGTCACCTGCGCCGAATACAACATGTGAAGTACACCTTACCGTGAAATGCTTACTTACAAGCCCTCAACCAACAGTGCAGTTCAAGAAAGAGTTACGAAAAGATTTACCAAATAAACTAAAGTAAAAGTGATAAAAAAGTAACACAATAAAAGAACAATAACGAGGCTATATAAGGGGGTACCGGTAACGAGTCAATGTGCGGAGGTACAGGTTAGTCGAGGTGATTTTTAAATGTAGGTAGGAGTGAAGTGACTATGCATAGATAATAAACAGCGAGTAGCAGCAGTGTACAACACAAATAGAGGAGGGGGCGTGTCAATGTTAATAATCCAGTGGCCATTTGATTAATTGTTCAGCAGTCTTATGGCTTGGGAGTAGAAGCTGTTAAGGAGCCTTTTGGTCCTAGCTCTGGTACCGCTTGCTGTGCAGTAGCAGAGAAAACAGTTTATGACTTGTGTGACTGGAGTCTGACAATTTTTGGAATTTCCTCTGATACCGCCTCGTATAGATGTCCTGGATGGAAGGAAGAATGGCCCCAGTGATGTACTAGGCCATATGCACTACCCTCTGTAGCGCCTTATGGACAGATGGCGAGCAGTTATCATTACAGGCGGTGATGCAACTGGTCAGGACTGTAGAATTTTTTGAGGATCTGGGGACCCTGCCAAACCATGCCAAATCTTTTCAGTATCTTGAAGGGGGAAATGTGTTGTCATGCCCTCTTCACGACTGTCTTGGTGTGTTTAGACCATGCTAGTTTGTTGGTGATGTAGACACCAAGGAACTTGAAACTCTCGACCTGGTCTCCACTACAGCCCTGTCGATGTTAATGGGGGCTTGTTTGGCCCGCATTTTCCTGTAGTCCACGATCAGCTCATTAGTCTTGCTCACATTGATGGAGAGGTTGTTGTCCTGGCACCACACTGCTAGGTCTCTGACCTCCTCCTTATAGGCTGTCTCATCGTTGTCGGTGACTAGGCCTACCACTGTTGTATCGTCAGCAGACTTAATGATGGTGTTGGAGTTGTGTTTGGCCATGCAGTCGTGGGTGAACACAGAGTACAGGAGGGAACTAAGCACACACCCCTGAGGGGCCCCGTGTTTAGGATCAGCATAGCAGATGTGTTTTTGCCTACCCTTACCACCTGGGGGTGGCCCACCAGGAAGTCCAGGATCCATTTGCAGAGGGAGGTGCCAGGGTCCTTAGCTTAGTAATGAGGTTTGTGGGCACTATGGTGTTGAATGCTGAGCTGTAGTCAATGAACTGCATTCTCACATATGTGTTCCTTTTTTTCCAGGTGGGAAAGGGCAGTGTGGAGTGCATTTGAGATTGCATCATCTGGGGATCTGTTGGGGTGGTATGCGAATTGGAGTGGGTCTAGGGTATCCGGGAAGATGCCTTTCAAAACACTTCATGGTTTCCGACTTGAGTGCTACAGGGCAGTAATCATTTAGGCAGGTTACCTTCGCTTCCTTGGGCACAGGGACTATGGTGGTCTGCTTGAAACATATAGATATTACAGACTCGGTCAGGGAGAGGTTGAAAATGTCAGTGAAGACACTTGCCAGTTGGTCCTCTCATGCTTTGAGTACACGTCCTGGTAATCCGTCTGGCCCCATGGTTTCATGAATGTTGACCTGATTAAAGATCTGTCTCACATTGGCTACCGAGAGCATTATCACACAATCGTCCAGAACAGCTGGTGCTCTCATGCATGCTTCAGAGTTGCTTGCCTCGAAGCGAGCATAAAAGTCATTTAGCTCATCTGGTAGGCTTGCATCACTGGGCAGCTCGCGGTTGTTTCCCTCTGTAGTCCGCAATAGTTTTCAGGCCCTGCTACATCTGACGAGCGTCAGAGCCGATGTAGTAGGATTCAATCTTAATCCTGTATTGACGCTTTGCTTGTTTGATGGTTCGTCTGTGGGCATAGCGGGATGTCTTATAAGCTTCCGGATTAGTGTCCCGCATAAGACTTTAGCTAGATGCTAATGTTGCCTGTAATTCATGGCTTCTGGTTTGGATATGAATGTACGGTCACTGTGCGGACAACATCATTGATGCACTTATTGATGAAGAAAATTACTGAGGTGTTAGACTCCTCAATGCCATTTGGTCAAACCCGGAACACATTCTAGTCTGTGCGAGCAAAACAGTCCTGTAGAGTAGCATCCGCGTCATCTGACCACTTCCGTATTTAGCAAGTCACTGGTACTTCCTGCTTTGATTTTTGCTTGTAAGCAGGAATCAGGAGGATAGAATTATGGTCAGAATTGCCAAATGGAGGGTGGGGGAGAGCTTTATATGTATCTCTGTGTGTGGAGTAAAGGTGGTCTGGAGTTGTTTTTCCTCTGGTTGCACATGTGACATACTGGTAGAAATGAGATAAAATAGATTTAAGTTTGCCTGCACTAGGAGCGCCGCATCTGTATGAGCATTTTCTTGTTTGCTTATGGCCTTATACAGCTGGTTGAGTGCGGTCTTAGTGCCATCATCGGTTTGTGGTGGTAAATAGATGGCTATGAATAATATAGATGTGAACTCAATTGGTAGATAGTGTGGTCTATGGCTTATTGCAAGGTACTCTACCTCAGGCGAGCAATACCTCGAGACTTCTATAATATTAGACATCGTGCACCAGCTGTTATTGACAAATATACACACATCCCCACCCCTCGTCTTACCAGACGTAGCTTCTCTGTCCTGCTTATGCATGGAAAATCCCGCCAGCTCTATATTATCCATGTCGTCGTTCAGCCACGACTCGGTGAAAAATAAGATATTACAGTTTATAATGTCCTGTTGGTAGTATAATCTTGATCATAGGTCATCCCTTTTATTTTCCAATGATTTCACGTTGGCCAATAGAACGGATGGCAGTGGGAGTTTACTCACTCGCCTACGAATTCTCAGCCTGACCTTCGCCCCCTTTTTATCCATATTTTCTTCACACAAATGACGGAGATTGGGCCCGTTCCTGAGAAAGCAGTATGTCCTTCGCGTCGGACTCATTAAAGAACATTTTTTCTTCCAGTCCAAGGTGGGTAATCGCTATTCTGATGTCCAGAAGTTATTTTCGGTCATAAGAGATGGTAGCAGCAACATTATGTACAAAATAAGTTTAAAAAACAAGTTACAAACATAGCAAAAAAAACAAAATAGCACAGTTGGTTATGAGCACGTAAAACATCAGCCATCCCCTGCTTTTGACCAGCGCCCATAGGGGTTTGATCAAAAATAGTGCACTACTGTATATAGGGAAAATATGCTGTCATTAGGGCCGCAGGCTAAATGGCAAATCAGGGGCCCTGCAGGCCCAAAGACTTTCCATATGGAAACATGTACAGTGTGCTTTGTCCAGGCTGGGGAATCCCCTTAGCAACCAAAGAGCTAATACCGTCTATTTACCACCACAAACTGATTTTCCATATTTTATACGTGCAGTGATTTATGTACTGTATGCGAATGCAATGGTGAATAATGTAGGTATTGTACAGTACCTGTACACTCAATAGGACCAAACACACCCACAGCACACACTGTGATTCAAATGGGACATAACAGATAAGAGAGCAGTTAGCCATTGTGCACCTTAAGGAAATGTCAGATTGCTAACAATGTAAGTAAACTATGTCCTTTCACTTTGGTGAACTTATTTCTCAACTACCAGCATACAAATCCAAGAACCCTTCAAAAATCTGTGTGAATAGATATTATGCTGACTGTGTATATATTATGTCTCTTTAGTGTATGGGCATTAGCCTGGGATGTCTGTAGAAGAACACACTGCCTTGTGCGGTGCTCTTTGTCCCATGGGAACTCCAAGTAGCTCTGCATGTGGTGAGAGGGGACATGAGACAGACAGGAACTAAACCCTAGCCCCTACACAGGGACACAAACACAGACACACACACCACACACATACATTAAGACACCCTGGAAAATAAATGTCACATACTATTTACTATTATTGGTAAAATACCCTCGCTGCATGTAATCATATACAGAAACATGATCCTGGTCCCCAACATCTCTAACCTCTCATTAGTACCAAGCACCACAGCCTGCTCAGTGCTCTGTCACATATCTAAACCGGGGGCAATGAGTACTCAGATATGAGGGGGGGAACGTTTTGGATCAACGCACTACCGACTGTACCACTGACCCACAAGATCTTAAAAGGACCTATGTCTCTTTCTCAAGAGTAAAGGTGGGTGGATCTGGAGCCATGCACCACCTATAGACAGACATTGCAAACTGTTTTTAATAGGAATGGCTGAGATGCTGGAAATGGGTGAGGTCTCCATATCTCATGTAGCCTTGCCTGTCAGTACAGGTCTTCTAACTAACTCAGGTGATGGATGGATTGCATTTTCTTCTGTCTAATCTTGCCCTCCCTGGTTTTTATTTTGTCTCCACCCTCATGGTTCCCATATCCTCTCCTCACTTCACTGTTCCACTTCATGACTGTCTGTCTTGTATGTTCAAATACAATTTGAAATCTTACAAATACTTTGAGCGGTAGCTTTAGCCTGCCTGGACATCCAGATAGTATTTGAACCCAGGTGGTCTGCTGTCTGCCTGGCTGTCAGTCGGTAAGTCTGTTCATCAATGCTCAGGAAGTATTATATAGGGGGGAGGGAGGGAGGGAAGGAGGGAAGGAAGGAAGGAAGGAAGGAAGGAAGGAAGGAAGGAAGGAAGGAAGGAAGGAAGGAAGGAAGGAAGGAAGGAAGGAAGGAAGGAAGGAAGGAAGGAAGGGGAAAGGGGGAATTCCATCCGAAATTAGGTCAACGAGAGAGTCTTAATTTATGTAATCTGCTGCAAGACTACAGTTAATTCCACAGAGCCATTCTTCAACTGAAAAACAGAAAGATTTCTACACAATGCAGACATGTCAGCACCAACAATGCCGTATGCTACATCACAGCTGGGTGGTGGTAGTAGTATTTCTTTATGTTAAAGAACCCTTCAGGTGATTTGAAGGGTTAAATTTATGCAGGTTTGAGAAACTTGTTTGAACTCAACGAACAAGTTTAACTTGAGCATGTCATTTTCCTGATAGTGCAGGTAATAACCTTTCCCACTGTGTAACCAAAACAATGTTGCTCTCTAATGACAGAAAGGAAGTGTAAACAGCTTCAAAGCAAATGTGACAAGTCTGGAGCTGTCAACGAGCTCCAGGGCGACGAGAAGATGACAGACGTTTTATGTGCTCATAAACGATTGTGTTTTTATGTTAGTTGTTTTTGCTACTTATTTTTTAACATAACTTCTGGACATCAGAACAGCGATTACTCACCACGAACTGGCAGAAGCTTTTTTTTCCTTTAACGAGTCCATAGGAAAACGCTCATCCAGAGGCGGCGCTCCTAGTGGCCGCGGACTTTAATGCAGGGAAACTTAAATCTGTTTAACCAAATATCTAAATGTGCAACCAGAGGGAAAAAAAGCTCTAGACCACCTTTACTCCACACACAGAGCTCTACCTTGCCCTCTATTTGGCAAATCTGACCATAATTACAAGCAAAAATGAAAGCAGGAAGCACCAGTGTCTCTGTCAATAAAAAAGTGGTCATATGAAGCAGATGCTAAACTACAGGACTGTTGTGCTAGAACAGACTGGAATATTTTCCTGAATTCTTCCTAGGGCTTTGAGGATTACACCACATCAGTCATTGGTTTCATCAATAAATGCATCGATGACGTCGTCCCCACAGTGACAGTACGTACATACCCTAACCAGAAGCCATGGATTACAGGCATCATCCACACTGAGCTAAAGGCTCGAGCTTCTGCTTTCAAGGAGCGGCACTCCAACCCGGAAGCTTATAAGAAATCCGACGAACCATCAACAAGCAAAGTGTCAATACATGACTAAGATCGAATCATACTACACCGGTTCTGACGCTTGTCGGATGTGTCAGAGCTTGTAAACCATTACAGACTACAAAAGGAAGCACAGCCGAGAGCTGCCCAGTGACACAAGCCTACCAGACAAGCTAAACTATTTCGCTTCAAGGCAAATAACACTGAAACATGCATGAGAGCGCCAGCTGTTCCGGACGACTGTGTGATAACTCTCTCCGCAGCCAATGTGAGTAAGACCTTTAATCAGGTAAACATTCACAAGCAGACAGATTAACAGGATGTGTGCTGCGAGCATGCGCTGACCAACTGGCATGTGTCTTCACTGACATTTTCAACCTCTCCCTGTCCGAGACTGTAATACCAACATGTTTTAAGTAGACCACTGTAGTCCCTGTGCCCAAGAACACTAAGGTAACTTGCCTAAATGACTACCGACCCGTAGCACTCACATTTGTAGCCATGAAGTGCTTCGAAAGGCTGGTCATGGCTCACATCAACACCATTATCCCAGAAACCCTAGACCCACTCCAATTTGCATACCGCCCTAACAGATCCACAGATGATGCAATCTCTATTGCACTCCACACTGCCCTTTCCCACCTGGACAAAAGGAACACCTATGTGAGGATGCTATTCATTGACTACAGCTCAGCGTTCAACACCAAAGTGCCCTCATAGCTCATCAATAAGCTAAGGACCCTGGGACTAAACACCTCCCTCTCCCTGTTCACTCATGACTGCATGGCCAGGCACGACTCTAAAACCATCATTAAGTTTGCCGGTGCCACAACAGTGGTAGGCCTGATCACCAACAATGACGAGACTATAAGGAGGTCAGAAACCTGGCTGTGTGGTGCCAGGACAACAACCTCTCCCTCAATGTGATCAAGACAAAGGAGATGAAAAGGAGGACCGAGCAAGCCCTGTAGTGGAGCAGGTCGAGAGCCTTGGTGTCCACATAACCAACAAACAAACATGGTTCAAGCACACCAAGACAGTCGTGAAGAGGGTATGACAAAACCTATTCCCCCTCAGGAGACGGAAAAGATTTGTCATGGATCCTCAGATCCTCAAAAGGTTCTACAGCTGCACCATCGAGAGCATCCTGACTGATTGCATCACTGCCTGGTATGGCAACTGCTCGGCCTCCGAACGCAAGGCACTACAGAGGGTTGTGCGTACGGCTCAGTACATCACTGGGGCCAATCTTCCTTCCATCCAGGACCTATATACCAGGCGGTGTCAGAGGAAGGCCCTAAAAATTGACAAAGACTCCAGCCACCCTAGTCATAGACTGTTGTCTCTGCTACCGCATGGCAAGCGGTATTGGAGTGCCAAGTCTTGGCCCAAGAGGCTTCTAAACAGCTTCTACTCCCAAGCCATAAGACTCCTGAACACCTAATCAAATGGTTACCTAGACTATTTTCATTGCCTCCCACGACTTCTTGAACGTTGCTGCTTCTCTTTTTTATTATTTATGCATAGTCACTTTATAACTTTACCTACATGTACATATTACCTCAGTTATCTCGACTAACTGGTGCCCCTGCACATTGACTCTCTACCGGTACCCCCTGTATGTAGTCTCGCTATTGTTATTTTACTGCTGCTCTTTAACTACTAGTAACTTTTATTTCTTATTCTTATTAGTAATTTTTAAACTACATTATTGGTTAGGGGCTTGTAAGTAAGCATTTCACTGTATGGTCTACCTACACCTGTTGTATATGACTAAAGTGTGATTTAATTTGATTTTCCGTTCTTCATTACAATATACGACAGAGAATGAACCTCTGTAATGTAAACACTGCAGATTTCCAAGCAAGTTGTCCGATATCCTGGTAGAGCTATTGTAGATGTATTGAGGGGTATAAGAATGTATATTGTTCTTGAAAGAGATCCCAGAAACACGCACAACATACTATTGATCATAAAGTCTGATAGAAAGCCAGTGGATACCAAAATATGTCCTATATTCATTTAATGGTGACCTTTGAACTCATGTCTGGCCATGACAGAAATGGATTGGAAGTTATTCTAATAGAACGAAGGGGGCGGGAAGGGCCAGGGTCCATCAGCAGTCAGACATCCAACTTAACCTGATTTGTAGCTGAGACACTCCATTGACTGTGAGAAAGTGAATTGTGACAGTACTGGCAGAGGAGAGGAAGTGGGTCTACTGGGAATCTACTGAAAATTAGCAGCATGACTTCAGGCAATAGGAAGTTAGTCCTCATTCCCCAGGAAGAGAGAAACAGAACAGCTTAATTGTTTCAGAGAATAGGCCCTTATAGCTTCATAATGGCTGCAGACATATTGCTCCCAGTCAATGGTCCAGACAGAGTCAATCAACACTGACCATAATGGACCCAGAGAACAGATGGAATGTTTTTGTTGATTTCATAGAGCATTATGTAACAGATATCCCACTGTGTTAAATATATCTGTATCATACAATAGAAATACTATAGAAATATTGATTTGATTTGCACTCTCCATACCACGTGCCGTGCAAGGGGATGTTGTGTTCTGTATACCTGTTTAACATATACTTCCTCTTGGTCAGGTCAGGTCACCTCTCCCAACAGAAACCAGCCTCCATGCACCAACATACTTGGTAAAAAACACATGACGCCTAAAAACAAAGAACAGAATCAAGCCCTTCCTTCCATTATCAGAATCATGAGGCTCGTAATCTTGTCTCAGTCAATCATCATCATCATCATCATACATCGTCACAACAGTGGTGTTCATGGATCTGTGTGGCTACAGGGAAAGTCAAACAGTGCACATACTGGACAGAGTGGCCGTTTTGCTCTGGTAGAGTGGTTGGTTGGTTCACTAGGGGCATGGCAGTCGTCCAAACAGAGAAGAGAACATGCTCATGTAACAAGTCGTCCACCTTCCACTGTTTACAGATACCTTGTTTCCTATTAGGGGGGCAGAACGCAGGGCTTAAGTGAAACACGTGATCAAATAGAAAGCGCTCACCCCTTCGGCCCGGGTTGCTCACCAGTTTGTCAAAGTCATGGTTGCATGGGACTGACATGATCTTTGGTTACTTGGGAAAAAATGAAGGAGACTTTAAATACAGATATAGGATCTTCATTTGAGCCAGTTTGCTACAGTAGGGAAAAAATCCTGCAGCAACAGGAAATGTTATTATTGTGTGGATTATAAAGAATGGACATTTTTGTTCAGGGGTTGATACCCCTCAACTATTTACCGAAACATTGGTGGGGGCGATGCTTGTTATTGTTTTAACTGCTGATTGGCCCTTTGAACTGATAACGGATTCACACATATTGCGGGTGTAGCAAAGTGCTTGTGTTCCTTGAGCCAACAGTGCAGTGGTATGTAACAATTCACAACAATACACACAAATCTAAAAGTAACCGAATGGAATTAAGAAATATGAAAATATTAGGACGAGCAATGTCAGAGTGGCAGTGACTAAAATACAGTGGAATATGATACAGTATATACATAACAAAAGAATAAAGCAGTATGTCAACATTATTAAAGTGACCAGTGATTCCATGTCTATGTATATAGGGCAGCATCCTCTAAGGTTCAAGGTTGAGTGATGGCGATCAGTCTGATGGCCTTGCGATAGAAGCTGTTTTTCAGTCTCTCGGTCCCAGCTTTGATGCACCTGTACTCAGGGTTGGGCAGGTCACTTTCTAAAAAAAATCAGTTCCAGTTACTAGTTACCTGTCCAAAATTGTCATCAGTAACGTAACTTTTGGATTACCCAAACTCAGTAATGTAATCGGATTACATTCAGTTACTTTTAGATTCCATTCCCCTTAAGAGGCATTAGAAGAAGACAAAAATGTAAGTTACCAATTGAACGACATCTATTGCAGGATAAATCAATGTTAAAGTTTACATAGCTGGTCATATATGGATGTTCAATTTTACTTTATGGGTTGGTTAAGTTAAGCTTCTTCTAACCCTTTCTACTACATATACAAAATACGATTAAATGATATCTTTACATTAAAAACCAAAGTATCAGAATTCCAGTCATTCAAATAAATGTTATACCCCTTGATCTTCAAGAACAGGACTTGGAAATATAGATTAGCCAACTTGTTTTACCTGAGCATAACCCCAAAACTAAGGACTTATTAGCCGGCCCTACTCTGTTGTTTATGATTCTGTTGTCATGGAGGACTGATTGGGCTCATTGATTTGAGTTGAAAATGCTGCGCTCATGGAAGGGCATGCTTTGAGCCCTACTGGAAAGGACTATTTACATGTGAAAAATGAATGCCATATGCTGCCTTTGCTATAGGCCTATTGTTTACCTTTTGTTGTTGACACTTTGGTATCTTGATAATATGCAGCTGTTTAAAGGGCAAATCCACAGATGAAGCAATAACAAAACGGACACCCGCCTGTGTTTTGATAAAAAGCTGAGGGATGGGCCTGGAGAAATGTAACCACTCTCAGATTAATAGACAGAGCTATAGATGCAAGGACTGACCATCCATGATGCCAAAATTATAGTTTTGAGCATGTTATGAGGGTATACAGTGTTTGTTTACATTTACAATGTTTACAAACATGGGAGAAAAACATGCTTGTATTTAGGGTTCTTATGGGGCATTTATAAGTTATATTCTTTGATTTGATCATATGTGGGAACTCCTTCAAGACGGTTGGAAAAGCATTCCAGGAGAAGCTGGTTGAGAGAATGCCAAGAGTGTGCAAAGCTGTCGTCAAGGCAAAGGGTGGCTACTTTGAAGAATCTAAAATCTAGTTTGATTTGTTTAACACTTTTTTGGTTACTACACGATCCCATATGTGTTATTTCATAGTTTTGATGTCTTCGCTATTATTCTACAATGTAGAAAATATTTAAAATAAAGAAAAACCCTTGAGTGAGTCGGTGTGTCCAAACGTTTGACTGGTACTGTATACAATACTGTATGATATGACAGGGTAGCCCAGGCCTGGAGGAAATACCATCACACTTCTTATGTGGTCTGTGTCTTTGTCAGGGCTCTAGTTTATTACGTGACAGATGCTTGTTAGTATCTTAAAACACTTTTTATAGTCTGATTAAAACACTCCCAGACAACATCAAAGTGAACGGGAAAAGATTTGACGAGTAGCATGGGATTTTCTGTTCATGTTAAAAGCATGTGTGTTCTGTTATTAGGTACCAGGTTTACATTTACGGCACTGCTACAGTAGACTAACAGTGCCTGCCTGTGCCTTACACATCTCATAATTCCAACTAATAGGAATAATTGTGCTATAAATTAGATCCTTCTTGAGAGAGAGAGAGAGAGAGAGAGAGAGAGAGAGAGAGAGAGACATTGCAAGCTTTTATGTCTTTCTGAGCGTTGACATTATGACTGTGATATTCTCATGTCAGTGTCCCTCTCACTCCTTTCTAAGCCCTGTGGTTTGTGTTAGGGAAAACAAAAGCCTGAAAAAGAGAATGAGAGAATAGAAAGGAACCCAGCTCAACTCTCTCGCCCCTCGCAAGCGATCACTCTCCGCCACCCATACCGACAGCTGCCCACTTGGCAAGTAGCGTGGCATGTGGGTAATGAGTGGAGGGGGCAGAGAGAGAGAGAGAGAGATGAGGGGACAGAGAGGGAGGAGGGGGGAGAGGCTAGGGGTGTTGGAGGGGGGTACATTTGAGTCCTGCTGGCTCTTCCTTATCTAACAGGCTGGGCTTTGTGCAAATAGACAGCTGCACAGAAACAGAGCTGGCGATGGAGTTGCAGTGTGGCTGCATCAGTAAGATTTGTCAGGTCATCATCAGTGGCTCAGTCATGGATGGGATTTCCTCTTTCTCTGTGTTAATAACTGCACATGACAGCGGGGTAGTTATTGGGACAAAACTATGGAGGTGCGTAGGTGCATTATGAGTCATGATCATCATAAGCCACAGCCAGAAGGAGTACGGTGTACATTTTAGGACACCCTCAGCATCAAGCCTCATGCCCCCTTGAGTCAATCGTCAACCCTCCTGTAAGGGTGTCCTCATTTGTACACCTTGAGGCAGAGACTTGTTGCTGCTGTGTGACCTTAAACCTACACATCTCTCACTATGGGACACCTCCCACTGAGCACACACTGGTTGACTCAAAACATTTTCCACGTCATTTCAATGAAATTACGTCGAACCAACGTGGAATAGACATTGACTTGACGTCTGCGCCCAGTGGGTTCTCTCTCTCCGTTCCTCTGGATTATCTGTGTCCTATTGAGTTATATTTTACTTCAAATAAATTCCGCAGAAGAGGTCACAGGATGCTGATTTTCCAAACCTCTATCGCTGACAAGGATTTTCCTGTTTCAATAAAGCAAAAGCACAAGAGTGGAAGTGGATGTAGAGGTATAAGCTCTCCTGGGAGGAAACACTTTGTCATGCGCTGAGCTGTGTTCTCAGAGGGCCGTAGCTACGCTGCGTGATCACCGCGAGGAGCTAGACAGAAGAGGCTTTTGTGCCGAGGGTAGAAATGTTCATGTAAACTCCCCGTTCAAATTAGAAATACAACCTCCGACCTCTTGACACTCAACCAGCCACCAGGAAGTGATGTGAGGTGGAGGTTGGTTCATCAAGCAAACATTTTTTCACCACTTCAATCAGAACACCTTTGAGATACTCAACAACATATGTTATTTGAAGACCTTCCTTAGTTAACCATACACCAAAATTGTGGCATAGTCCAAAATTGGTCCAAAAGTTTCACTATAAAACATCCCTGAAAAATAGTCCTGTTTAGTATACCACTTCTATCAATAACTTTTTTTTAAAGTAAAAATCTGTTTACAAGTGAAGGAAAGCAATCAAGCGATTGTTAAACACAGCATCAATGGAAAAAACAACAACTTCCCAAATATTCCCTCTGGGATTTAAGACACAGATACACATTCCAGAACAAAAGGTTGAGAGAGAGGCAAAGCTGAAGTCCCAGTGAAAGAGACAGACTAGGCAGGCAGACCAACCAACAGACAGGTGGACATGCAACTGCTGCAGACAGAGAGACATACAGACAAACAGGTAGACAGACAGGCAGGTAGACAAGGAGGCAGAGAGACAAACAGGCAGGCAGAGGCAGACAGGCAGGCATAGAGACAGACAGACAGACAGTCAGGCAGGCAGGCAGCACGGCCAGGCATCAACAAGTACTGTGTGATTGATAGCTCAGATTGGGGCTCTGAGCTCCCCACGCCACACTGGGGGGGCATTCATGGCCACTTCCTGGGTTCTTTTGTGCGGAGCGAGGGACATGTGACCTGGAATGTTGGCACGGTGCGGCCCTGAATGGGGGCTCTGCCATCTGCCGCAGTAATTCAACTAGCGCTCTCATGCCAGAACAGAGCCGCGCGCTTACGTAATGCATTCAGAGCCACACAATGCACAGAAAGAAATAGGCACAAGTTGACTTGTAAAAAAAAAAAGAAAAAAAGAAGAAGATGGAGGTATTTTTGGGGCTGGGGAAGGATGGAGGGAGTGGGTGCAGTGTGAGGGGAGACTGCTTGTGTTTGTCCAAGCCCTGAGGTTGAGACTTGAGGCCCCTCTCTAGCCCTACAAAACATCAAAGGAGATTTATAAAGCTTTTGGAAGGGATAGTTTGGAATCTGGGGTAGCTGGTTGTTGTGGAGTTAGTGTGAGGGACTCTCAACATTCAACAGGTAGTCGGAGCCCAAGTAACGCTTACAATTAAGTTCAAATGATTATTTTGACCAAAAATGCAACAATGCTATGGACAACCAACATACACTCTGATATTTTTCTGATAATTGAAATGAATTCAAAATACATTTCCAAGAAGGAGTGTAAAACAAAAAGGACATTATAATTGTCAAACTCAGGAAGTGCAGAGTCAAAGTTCAATAAGTGAATGGAAACTATATTGAATAAGCCTCACCCTGTATAAAAAAGGCCTCATCATGACCTACATCAGTAGTGCACTACACACCAATTCTGTTCTCCATCCAGCTCTGTGTTCGCCAGACCTGGCTTCAAATACTTGTTTAAATTGTTCAATAAAGTTTGCTTTAGCCTGTCCTGGTGTGCCAAAAGGGCGAGGTTTACACTTTTCAGACTCATCCATTGTACCATGCGAGCTCAATCAAGCCCTGCTAAAGTATTTGAAATTAATTCAAATAGCATTTGAACCCGGGGCTGGTGTTTACTAGCCCTCTCCAAAGGAAGTGACAACGGGAATTCCTGGAGCTCACTGGAGCTGGCTGGTGGAGGAGTGGTGAAGAGGTGGTGAAGGGGTGCAGCCAAAACGCAGCATGTGGCCTGCCAGAGTCAAAGGGGAGGAACCGTGCCAGGGCTCGTGTGCACCACCCGAGCCAAAACAACGCCAGAGAGCCACTGTTTGTGGAGCTCAACTCACACATACCGTATAGTATCACATTCACAGCATTTTTTGGAGTCGACCGGCGTAGCTGCTGCAACCAAAGTTGAATAACTTTTTTTTCTTACAACATTTCACCACATAAAGTTGCACAGCAGATATGCTGCACTTTCAGTCCCCTCAAACAACCATTGCCAAATGTGCCGTTGTTTACATTCCTTCTGATCTATTGGGATTTCAATCTTCAATACCAACCTGAAACTCATCGGTGCAGTTAACTAAAGCTTTTGGCTTGTGGTAAAAGAGGTGTAACATGATCTCAACTACCTCCTGCTTATTTTGCTTTGAACCCAGGAGGGTGGGCAGGAGGGAGAAATTGCTCCTGATTCTGATTTGATTTGGTCCAGATGAACCTGTGACAGGAGTAAGAGCAGTCCCACATGTTACTCAGTGCCCTGGTCTGTTAGCTGGGTCAGGGCTTGTCAGGGTCATGGTGGATGTCTCACTACTGATTGACTCCCAGGGTGTCCCAAATGGCACCTTATTGCCCCCTATGGGCCCTGGTCAAAAGTAGTCCACTACAAAGGGAATAGGGTCCCATTTGGGACACAAAACCCCACTTTCTGGAGAAACATGGTTTTGAGTTTCAATCAAGAATACTGGAGGTTACAGCTACAGCTCCTTTACACGTAGTAGATATTAGGTCATTATTATAATATAATTGAATCACATTTTTTCTAATAGAATGATGTTGAAATTCTTACACAGAATTGATCGCCTTTGCCCTGACAGGTGATCTTTCATGCAACTCACTTTTTTTAACCTATATTAAATACCTGACATTCAAATGTTAATCCGGGGGAAGGCTTGACCCTGAGAATTGTAAGGAACCAAGGACTTAAACTTTAAATAATAACTCATCTCTGTTCTGTTCTCCTCTCCTCCCATCACATCACATCAATCTTGCTTCTGAGTCATATCTTCCTTAGGGTTTTTTTTAGTCTAGGTTTTTATTGTTACTCTTCAGTTTGTTTTTAATCCTGTGGGGTTTTTTGTGTAGTGAATATGTATATTTTTTATTGTTTAAAATGTTGTTGTTTTTTAATCCCGTTAAGTGAACTGCGTTGCATCCATGTCTGAAATGTGCTATATAAATGAATCTCGATTTGATTTGATCTGATCTGATTCCCCTGGAATGTCAGTGACTCACATTAAGAGAACAATAACAGATTTCCACACTTTCATTTTAATAGGAGACCAGTGAGAATACACAACGTTTGACATGCAACTAAACAGAGTCAATTGGTTGCAGAGAGACATGTGTTTCAGATAGATTTATTGTCCACATTGTCTTTGGAACAATTAGACACCCTTGTCTACGTAGGCTACCTAATGCAGTTGCTGTGTTTCACATCAGAGCTGTCATACCAAACTGCTCTTACGCAAGTCACACCATGTCCCTGGAATTCTCCCACTCTCTGTGTGTCTTAATGATACGTAGCAGTGTGTGTGTGTGGTTTTGCATTTTTCTATGTGTGCGCATATTTGTGCATGTGTTTGTGTGGGTGTGCATGTGCATGAGCGCGTGCATGCGTGTCTGTGTGTGTTTAGACACAGAGATACTTTAACTTTGATTACAATACAGCTTATGAAGAATCACGCCTACACCTATGTGATTTCCATGCTTTATTACAGTTTATTACCCGTGGTGTAAAAAGTACTTGGGTAAAAGTAATGACACCTTAATAGAAAATGACTCAAGTAAAAGTGGAAGACACCCAGTCAAATCCTACTTGAGTAAAAGTTTTAAAGTATTTGGTTTTAAATATACTTAAGTGTCAAAAGTAAACGCGTACATCATTTCATATTCCTTATATTAAGGCAAACCAGACGGCACCATTTACTTGCTAATGTGCGGTTTGCCAAGGGCACCTTTCAACACAACATCATTTACAAACAAAGCATGTGCTTAGTGAGTCCGCCAGATCAGAGGCAGTAGGGATGACCAGGGATGCTCTCTCGATAAGTGTGTGTATGTGAATATTTTGTTGTCCTGCTAAGCATTCAAAATGTAATGACTCCTTTTGGGTGTCAGTGAAAATGTATGGTGAAATAAATACATACTTTTCTGTAGGAATATAGTAAAGTAAAGTACTTTACTTTAAATAACTACTTTAAATAAGTACTTTACTTTAAAACTTTAAGTATGGATACTCCAAAAAACTACATTAGAACTTTAAATAATTTTTTACTTAAGTACTTTACACCACTATTTATTACATTATTACAATGTCTTGCAATTAATGAAATTTCTGTATTAGGTGAAAGTTAATATGTTACTGAACAAGAATATAAACGCAACATGTAAAGTGTTGATCCATGTTTCATGAGCTTAAATAAAAGATCCCTGAAATGTTCCATACTCACAAAAAGTCCTTTTTCTCTCAAATTGTGTGCACAAATTTGTTTACATCCCTGTTAGTGAGCATTTCTCATTTGCCAAGTTAATCCATTCTCCTGAAAGGTGTAGCATATCAAGAAGCTGTTTAAACAGCATTATCATTACACAGGTACACCTTGTGCTGGGTACAATAAAAGGCCACTATAAAATGTGCCGTTTTGTGACACAACACAAATCCAGAGACGTCTCAAGCTTTGAGGGAGCGTGCAATTGGCAAGCTGACTGCAGGATGTGCATATAAGGAGTTCCTACACCTGGTTACGGTGTTAATCTATGGATTTCACATGACTGGGCAGGGGGGCAGCCATGGGTGGGGCTGGCTCCCAAGTGGGTGGGTCTATGCCCTCCCAAGCCCACCCATGGCTGCACTCCTGCCCAGTCATGTGAAATCCATAGATTAGGGCCTAATTTATTTATTTAAATGGACTGATTTCTTTATTTAAACTGTAATTTGAAATTATTGCACGCTGTGTTTATATTTGTGTTGCGTATACATTCTGAAGGGAGATTAAATGGTTAATACCATAACCAGGTGTTGGAACTCCACATATGCGCATCCTGTTTCCCTGCCCCTGAAAACTCTCTGAACCTTTGTATTTATAGATCTCCAAAGGGTGTGTTTGGTTCAAACACTCAAACACTCCCTGGCGTTGTTGTATGCATACTGTAGCTACATACCACTTTTATCCATAAGGTGACAGTTCCCATTGACCTAAAGTAGACTAGGGGCTGGATTCAATCCGCATCATGGAAGATCCGCGTTAAAATGTACAGGTAATTTCTGATTAAGTCGACATATACAGCGCTCACCGTAAATGCAGTCTCAGCAAACGCGGGAACATTGCCTTTAAATTTGAATTGAGGTATAACGCAGATCTTCCCCGATACTTAGGCACTAAAAACATCTCCAGTTTGAGTTGACAGACAGGATAAACGTACGTCTACATCTAGCTTTCTGCTCTGATTGTGTCTGCGTTCCAGTGGAGAGGAACAGCCACGTCTGTCTGGTTTGATAAGAGAGACAGTGGTGGGAAGGTATTTGCCAAAACTCCTGGTGATGTGCTGGACCCGACCTGACTGGATGGAATCAGTGTAGAGGATCAGTGCAGGCGTACACATATGCAGTTATGCATGTTGACCTAACCAGCATAGCCTCAGTGTAGTGCAGTGACCTGAGGTGAGGTCGGTGTCTGGGTAGATTTAATCACAAATGAAGCTTGACTAAGTCCAAGTTGTGACATGGTGTTATTAACTGTAATTGACAACAACAACAACAATCCCCAAATGTAAATATCAATGTATCCAAGATGCACAAGCGATAGCCTCCGATGGCGGCATATTTCATATAATTCGACAAAATGACACACTGCTCAACTCAGCTCAGCTACAGACCGATTAAGCATCCACAGTTACAACCAATAGGTGGCACTTCAAAAACAATATACAGTATGGACACATTTCAATGTGTGAAATATCACACACACACACATACAGTTGAAGTCGTAAGTTTACACACACTTTAGCCATTTAAGCTCAGTTTTTCACAATTCCCTGTCTTACGTCGGTTAGGATCACCACTTTATTTTAAGATTGTGAAATGTCAGAATAATAATAGAGAGAATGATTTATTTCAGCTTTTATTTCTTTTATTTTCGCATTCCCAGTGGGTCAGATGTTTACATACACTTAAGTAGTATTTGGTAGTATTGCCTTTAAATTGCTTAATATTAACTTGCGTCAAACGTTTTGGGTAGCCTTCCACAAGCTTCCCACAATAAGTTGGGTGAATTTTGGCCCATTCCTCCTGAAACTGGTGAAACTGAGTCAGGTTTGTATGCCTCCTTGCTCGCACACACTTTTTCAGTTCTGCCCACACATTTTCTATGGGACTGAGGTCAGGGCTTTGTGATGACCTTTCCAATACCTTGACTTTGTTGTCCTTAAGCCATTTTGCCACAACTTTGGTAGTATGCTTGGGGTCATTGTCCATTTGGAAGACCCATTTGCGACCAAGCTTTAACTTCCTGACTGATGTCTTGAGATGTTGCTTCAATATAGCCACATAATTTTCCTTCCTCATGATGCCATCTATTTTGTGAAGTGCACCAGTCCCTCCTGCAGCAAAGCACCCCCACAACATGATGCTACCACCCCCATGCTTCACGGTTGGGATGCTGTTCTTCGGCTTGCAAGCCTCCCCCTTTTTCCTCCAAACATAATGATGGTCATAATGGCCAAACAGTTATATTTTTGTTTCATCAGACCATGGGACGTTTCTTCAAAAAGTACTATCTTTGTCCCCATGTGCAGTTGCAAACTGTAGTCTGGCTTTTTATGGCAGTTTTGGAGCAGTGGCTTCAAAACTTCAAAAAAGTCAAATGCATCAAGGGGAAGTTGTCTATGGTCGTGTTCTTTCAGCACTAGTCTAATACGCAAATTCCAAAGAAAAATGCATTTAGGCCTACCTTTACTTGTAAATGAAGTCTGTTCAATCTGTCTTTCAGGGTGAACCTCTCAGTGAAAGCATTGTAGGAGTCACAGTAGAACCCCGTGTCCATTATTTTATTCTGCACGCACAGAGCAGACCCACCATCATGCGGAAGACGCATCCTCGAGGCCTGCTTCGGTTTCATTTCCACACGGACACAAATAGTCGCACAAACAAACAGTAGCTGGTAGCACAGTTCTCCCATGCAGCACACAGGTAGGAAGCTCCATCCATTAGGGCATCCAGCTGGTTGGAGAGGAGAATCCTCCAATGCAAGTGTATGCTGCCTCTGTCTGGTCTTAACTTCCATTAGAGTTGAAGTTCCACTCTTTCAACCCTCCAAATGGAATGTTGCATTATTCCAACTTGGAAAATTGTTTGGAAAGGGTATTATTGCTCGCTAGCTAGCTTTGTTCAGTTCAAGGGATGCGAGCGCCAAGTTTTGTAGACATTTCTAAATGTGCAGAACTTACCCTAGGTTTACCCACACAACATGTTTACAAAGCAGCGACCCCTATGCTAACCCTGTCCACTAACAGTGGCTGGAGTCACAGACAACAATTTAAATGGATTTGAATGAAAGGAAGGCGTGAATACTGATGCAGTTTTAGACAATTGAGATTTTTCGCATAAAAACTACCAGAATCATTGAGAAAAAAACAACAAATAACAAATAAGAATGATGTTTTATAGAACAAGTCACATTTTAAAGATGCTTGATGTAAATCCCTTTAACAACATGTTCAACAGACATGGTTTAAGCTGTGTATAGAATATGCCATATGGCCTGGGCTGAAGTGTTGAAAGGTGTTTCAAAGGCAGGTGAGAATGAGATGACACAGGCCAACCCAGCCGCCTGGCAAGAAAAATAATGTTTCAGACGCTTAAACATGGGGAGTGATAGCAAAGGAAACAGAGCCTTCTATCAGTTCAACTGCAATCATGACAAATCTGTCAAGTCTCAAGCATTGACCATGGAACCATTCAGTTCCATTTTTACGTTATTTTCTTTATTGAACTTTTATTGAACTAGGAAAACCAGTGAAGAACAAATTATTATTTACAATGATGGCTTACCAAAAAGCGGGGGCTGGGATTTAAAATAGATAATATATATATATAAATATAGGACAAAACACACATCACAAGGTAGACTCCACGAAATGACATTGCCACGAGCTACACCTCAGATATTGAGATGAGCGAGATGCAACACTTTGCTCTCACACGGTCACACGCACACGGGTCTGCTTCAGCGTGGGAGCCACAGGACCAAAACAGTGGAGAAGTTGAGCCTTGCGCTTTAACACTCTCTCAGTTGTTGCTGAGGTTGACCCACTATGCCATATACAGTGGGGCAAAAAAGTATTTAGTCAGCCACCAATTGTGCAAGTTCTGTAATTTTCATCATAGGTACACTTCAACTATGCCAGACAAAATGAGAGAGAAAAAATCCAGACAATCACATTGTAGGATTTTTAATGAATTTATTTGCAAATTATGGTGGAAAATAAGTATTTGGTCACCTACAAACAAGCAAGATTTCTGGCTCTCACAGACCTGTAACTTCTTCTTTAAGAGGCTCCTCTGTCCTCCACTCGTTACCTGTATTAATGACACTTGTTTGAACTTGTTATCAGTATAAAAGACACCTGTCCACAACCTCAAACAGTCACACTCCAAACTCCACTATGGCCAAGACCAAAGAGCTGTCAAAGGACACCAGAAACAAAATTGTAGACCTGCACCAGGCTGGGAAGACTGAATCTGCAATAGGAAAGCAGCTTGTTTTGAAGAAATAAACTGTCGGAGCAATTATTAGGAAATGGAAGACACGGGCTCCACGCAAGACCTCACCCTGTGGGGTCAAAATGATCACAAGAACGGTGAGCAAAAATCCCAGAACCACACGTGGGGACCTAGTGAATGACCTGCAGAGAGCTGGGACCAAAGTAACAAAGCCTACCATCAGTAACACACTACGCTGCCAGGGACTCAAATCCTGCAGTGCCAGACGTGTCCCCCTGTTTAAGCCAGTACATGGATGATCCAGAAGAAGATTGGGAGAATGTCATATGGTCAGATGAAACCAAATTAGAACTTTTTGGTAAAAACTCAACTCATCGTGTTTGGAGGACAAAGAATGGTGAGTTGCATCCAAACACCATACCTACTGTGAAGCATGGGGGTAGAAACATCATGCTTTGGGGCTGTTTTTCTGCAAAGGGACCAGGACGACTGATCTGTGTAAAGGAAAGAATGAATGGGGCCATGATTCGTGAGATTTTGAGTGAAAACCTCCTTCCATCAGCAAGGGCATTGAAGATGAAACGTGGCTGGGTCTTTCAGCATGACAATGATCCCAAACACACCGCCCGGGCAATGAAGGAGTGGCTTCATAAGAAGTATTTCAAGGTCCTAGAATGGCCTAGCCAGTCTCTAGATCTCAACCCCATAGAAAATCTTTGGAGGGAGTTGAAAGTCTGTGTTGCTCAGCAACAGCCCCAAAACATCACTGCTCTAGAGGAGATCTGCATGGAGGAATGGGCCAAAATACCAGCAACAGTGTGTGAAAACCTTGTGAAGACTTACAGAAAACATTTGACCTCTGTCATTGCCAACAAAGAGTATATAACAAAGTATTGAGAAACTTTTGTTATTGACCAAATACTTATTTTCCACCATAATTTGCAAATACATTCATTAAAAATCCTACAATGTGATTTTCTGGATTTTGATGTGTACCTATGATGAAAATTACAGGCCTCTCTTGTCTTTTTAAGTGGGAGAACTTGCACAAATGGTGGCTGATTAAATACTTTTTTGCCCCACTGTACTTCCTATCACTCTTGTTTGAATCATAGGAGGTATGTCTTGAAAAGTGCCAGTGAAGATGATACTACAAGACGACCATGTCTTCAACACCATACAATCAATTTTTGGGATTTTATTAAACACCTTGAACAGGGTCATTTTAAACCACATAGCCCACATCTTGTGAAACATGAGATGATTGTTCTATGGTGGCGTATCCTGTTCTAGTATTTCACACCAAATAAAAGGGTAAAGCGAAAGGCTACAATGTATTTGCAGGAAAAGTTGTAAATTCCTCACTTACACTCAGCCCCATTCCCTTTTATAATGGAGCCTAATGATCGTCTCAATACCCTACCACAGGTGACCAGTCTAAATCGGAGCAACCTGGCTGGCACAAATGAGCACCACGTTCTTGGCTGGTTAAAAGCAACAAGTCTCAAGTGTAGTAGAGTTGGCCACTGGGTCAATCAAGGGTCGGGATAATAATCCTAGCACAGAAGTTAGGCCTACATGGGGCCTATAATGATCTACGGGGTTCAAAGTTCAATAGGAGTATGGATGAAGCATCAAAACAAAGATAGAAGTTGAGCTTGCTAAACAGTGAATAGGGATTTAAGAACGCGAATATCCCTTCTGTCATTAAACACCCACAATAGCATTTTTTTAATGATCAATTACTGTGCAGAAATCTGGTTTAGGAACGCTAATAAAGTTGACTGGGAGGGTCTGAGTTAACAGCCATTATAATGGTCCACATGTGTTCCTGGTGGTTCCAGTTTCTCTGGTGGGGTTAGCTCTGGAATGACTTCAAACAACACCATTTAGCATTGACCTCAAGACAATAGTCTGCTGTAGCCTATATTCGAATATCTGTCTGGAGAAATTGTTGTAGGAATATGTAGTGGTTTCCATTGTAGTGATAATGCCCCACAGAAGATGGTGTTTGAAGAATGTACTGGCCAAACAATCCCAATATATCCTCCAAACACCGAATTTGAGGGCATTATCACTTTTATACAACGGGTTACCAACACATTCATATAATGGTTGACATATTTTAATTCAAATTAAGTTATTCGTACTATTTCATGTTTCTACGAGGTATAGCCCCGACACGAATCTAGGCTTGCGACGCAAGCCGACTGGTCGCTCGTTCTATCGGTTCGGTTGCTAGAGACACGACCCAGTCGTTAAGTGTTTTTGTTCTGTATATCTATGGACTCGACCCAGTCGTTCGTTTTAAATGTTCTATTGCCATACTGTCTGGCAACGTTCTTATGCCTTGCTTGCTAGCTAGCCAACTACGGCTAACTTACTTTCACGTCAAACAGTGCAGCCACAATAACAGCAAAGTAGTTGCATTTTTATTTGTTTAAGCTGTTTTCTAGTGACATGTATTTGGATACATTCGTAAGAATGAGCTAATGATGCGCAATTTCACCTGGCATAGAAAATGTGCTCTCTCGTCAGGACACTGTTGTTCAGTGGCGCTAGCCAACAACACAGCTAACAATCACTTCAAACTGAAGCTGGAAAGACTGCAAACTAGCTGCACTTCATTTTGTTTGACCTGTTTTCTATTGACATTTCTTTGTTTACATACATAAAAATGATACTGATTCATGATTTCGACTGGCTTAGAAAAGCTGTCTGCCTGTCTGCCTCGACCCGACTCCCGCCCCCTACACGTTCATTACTATGGGACAGCCATGGGACATTCCCGACGGAAATGCAGTTTTAAACAGTCAGCGTCCAGCGTTAGACCCACCCGTTGTATAAACTTCTATATTCTAATCTTCATTGGACAGTATGCACGTGTGTTTCCATTTAGATCATTTAAGAACAAGTCATTGTCAACGTAGTATACACTTCCCTGTCCAATCTCAGACATGCATTTTAGACGTGGTTCACATTGGTTGACTCTTGAGTGACACGGTTCTATGTGAAACAAGGCAGGACAGTAGAGGCAGGCAAGAGGGAAGGCAGAGGGGCCACTTATGGAATGCATTAGCCTTCAGTGTCAAATTAGAGTGAAATCATGAGGGGAAACACACACATCAGTCCAGGCAGGGGTGCCTCCACTTCATCAGCCCCTGTATCTACGACAGGAGAGGGAAAAAAACAACCATGAAAGGAAGCCATTGTTGAGGGGAAGGCATGCAGATACTTCAAAACAGATGAAATCATGTTCTGTGTGAACAGGAAACAGAATTGTAACCTTTGACCCTCCATGTAATGGACTCCTAACATGTGCTGCTGGGGGGCTGCATGTCTTCGGCTCACCACTGCAACAAATGTCTTACATCTGACTGAGACCTAGCTGCTAACAATCGGGCGTTTCCCTAGAGGTCAATCTCTTATCTATGTAAGACCAGAAGAACCAGGGTCAGTTCAAAACAAATAAATGAAATGGGTACTTGATACAACCATTTGTTTCCTCCATGTATCTCTGCAGGCATTAGTCTACCATTTTAGTAGCCTATCAATAGATTCCTGTTTCTCTGGCAAAAGAGTAGAATTGTCTGTCTTGGTAAAGGAAGTCTAGACGGAACAAGTTAGGCCCTAATTTTCCTGAACGTTTCCCAGTCACATTGATCTTATTAAAGCATATTTATAATCGTATCTATCACAAACGTACAACTTGTATACAACATGTCTATCTTTCCATGCATACGATAGGTGATGATCAGACATTCTTGGCTTGTAGGATTAATCCATTATGCCCAGTTTTCCATCTATAGGACAAACTATGCTGCAATGACCTTTTTTCTTTACATATTCTATATTCTATACCTGGCAGCGTCCAATGTAAAAACAGACAGACCGCCACGCTTCCTTTTGTGGAGTGTCTTTTAGGATGGGCTTTGGTCTGGTTCAAGGGAAGGGAGTTCATATATAGACCTGCTAGTTTCTGTTAACTCAATGGTGAATGAGGAAACTCAGACAGGAAGAGGTCTGTGTTGAGCCAACAGAAGCCATTACCTCGTCACCCAGAGGGCCTCTTCATGAGAGCTGATGATGTAGTGGAGGGTCGGGAGGGCACTTCCTGGCGGTGGGTTACGGATGTACAACACCCTCAACCTTGAACACTGATCCATTCCCCATATACCATCAGACAACAGCTCAGTCCTGGTTCTGTTATTTGATTGTGCAGTTTGTGCACTGAAACCTAAGCACACACAGTGTCTACAGAAAGTACTCACACCCCTTGACTTTTTCCACATTTTGTGGCATCAACGATATTCACAAAAACCTCAAAAATTTCTATAAAATAGATCAATAAATCCCCAAAATACAGTAGATCAATAAAACATCTTGATAATATAAGTATGGCAGCGATGACAGCTGTGAGTCTTTCTGGGTAAAGGTGTCTACATGCTTCCCAGCCAAAACAGTTCGGAACAGTTTGTGCATATATTATGACAACATTTTGTGATGTTTTTGTTCTTGAGGCAAACGAAGTCAACGCAACTTTGTCAATGATTGGCCGACAAACAGTAGGGATTGTTCAATGAAGTGTTTGTTGTCATTCAACGAGAGGCAAATCATTTTCATGCAGGTTTTCACCTGAGAAATTGGAATATTTGTATTCTGTACTGGCTTCCTTCTATTCACTCTGTCATTTAGGTTAGTATTGTGGAGTGACCACAATTTTGTTGATCCATACTCAGTTTTCTCCTATAAGAGCAATTACACTCTGTAACTATTTTAAAGTCACCGTTGGCCTGAGAGTTTCCTTCCTCTCCGTCTACTGAGTTTGGAAAGATGCCTGTATCTTTGTAGTGGCGGGGTGTATTGACACCCCATCCAAAGTGTAATTGGTAACATAACCATGCTGAAAGAGATATTCAATGTCTGTTTTTTTTTTTTTTTTTACCAATAGGTGTCTGTTGTGGTTGAATCTGTGTTTGAAATTCACTGCTCGACTGAGGGACCTTACAGATAATTGTATATGTGGGGTACAGAGATGAGGTAGTCAAACACTATTAATGTACACAGAGTGAGTCCATTATTGTTAAGCTTGCCATAACAAGGGGTTGAATACTTAATGACTTATTGATTTTCTGCTTGTAATTTTTAATTCATTTGTAAACTTTCTAAAAACATAATTCCAGTTTGACATTATGGGGTATTGTGCTTAGGCCAGTGACACAAAATCTAAATTTTATCCATTTTAAACTCAGGCTGTAACAAACAAAATATGTTAAGCAACATTCTCCCTAATCACAACTAGTCTTGAATCAACACCAAAAGCTGTCCGACTAGTAAGTTAGATTACCATTCAAGAGATAAATTAGGTAGCATTAGCATACATATGTTATTGTGAGTCTGTAGCTGTAGTGCGTCTCTCTGACTGTCAGATGCCAAGGGCTTTAACCTGAAGGTGTGTGTGTGTGGGGGGGGGGCTCCTTATGAACCAATCAGAGAAGACATTCCTCCTTCCTCTTCCTCACCCATCCTCTTTGCTCTACCTCCCACAACTACGTCCCCAACCTCCTCTTCTCTAACCACAATCATCTCAATGGAACTGGGGTATTCCATTCTGCCTGTGGCCACGCACGTTTCTATGAAGCCTCCCCAACAATGTGTGCCCACACATGAAAGTGATGCCTAGCCCTAAAGAGAATCGGGAAGCAGCCTGCCCAAAGCGTCCGCACTTGAACTGCTCCCATTCAGCCGAGGGCCCCCTTTTATCCGTCAGCACACTGAGCAAGCTGCTCCTAGCCTTAATTCTCCTGACCCCTCAATGCAGTCGGATATTGTGGCATAATCCCTTTTTTCAGACCTTCTCAATTGCAGTTTGACTTTTTTCTTTTCTTTCCCCGGTCCCCCTCCACCTACCTTTTCTTTTACGCCGTCCCCGTTATACTTATTTTCTCTCTCTCTCTCTCTCTCTCTCTCATCTCTCCATCTTTCTCTTTCTCTTTCTCTCCCCCTCTCTTTCTCTCCTCCTCCCAGTCCCTCCTCCCTCTCTCTATTCCTCCATTCCTCCCCGTTCTCTCCCCTGCCTTTAAGCCCCAGCATTCCTCTGACCTCTCGTCCCTGGGCTGCGACGGCGGGACACAATGTGCTCCCAGTGTCAGGGGATTAACTGTTCATTGAGGAGACTGCGGCAGCTCCACCACATAGCTCTGCCTGCAAAAGAGAAGAGAGGAGAAGAGAGATGGAGAAGAGAGGGGAGGCAGGGCCCTGAGAAGAGAAGAGTCTAGCAGAGAAGAGAGGCAGGGCCCTCCAGAGGGGATGTGATTGTGTGAAAGGAATTATAGAATGGTCTGAGGTGGGGGGCCGAGGGGGGACTTGGATGGGGGGAAAGAAAGGGACGGGAGAGGGGGAAAAAAGACAGAGATGAGGACGGGGATTGGTGGTGGTCATGCTGGTATGTTGGTATTCCATTTTGTACATGTTAGAAATGTCCTCTTTTGGTAAAGAGCTATTCAGGATTAAAAGAGTTACAAAAGGCGGGTGACCCTTTATGAAAACAATCTCGTTTTTGGACATTTTCTGACTGCTAGCTTTCTCAGCATCAGACACTGTTGAGTTAAGTCAAGGATATGTTCCATTGACAGTACTCAGCAGATGGGGAATACTCATATAGTGTTGTGTGACATACAGAAACAGAACAAAACGAATGAATTCAGTTGATGAACATAGCAACACGGAGGTTGTGACGCATACTGTGTGTTACTGGTTTCCATGGGGAAGGACCTCTCTGTCTCTGGTAGGCAGGGAGGTTGTGTCTCTCGGGTCGGGTGGGGCTTCTTTCTCTGAACAGAGCAGAACAGCTGGAGTAACAATACATCATCATGGGAGGATATCTTAGATGAGCTTTAGCTTGGCTGGCGCAGAGCTCGGTATGTTCAGCAGAAGTGCATATCTATATAATTGAAATGACCGTAGGATACAGTAAGTGTGACTGCTTAATGCATAACAAAACAGATGATTACCTATACATGCATGTTGACTAGCAGGCAGCTCACCCGTAGCTTCCACAGTCCAAAGCAATGCCTCCTTGAGGACTAGAAACGATATAGGCCCCAAAGACAAAACCACATCAGCTCATAGTGTATCTGATTATTTTGATTCATTTTCTCTACAGTCTCTTGTCTCAACAACAAATACCATCCCATTTGGCATTGTGGTCTTTCCTTTATGATTCAGGCTTTTTCTCATGTATATCTCTATCAACGCAGAGTCCCAGTGTGGATTGGAGGAGCCCATTGATGTTTCCGGTTGGTGCTGGGAGGCTTCCAGCAACATGCCTCTGACTGGGTCTCCTAGCAGCAGCCATCCATCCCATTTATGTGGTTTGTGTCCCAAATGGCACTCTATTCACCATAGGGCTCTGGTCAGAAGTAGTGTACTATGCAGCCGTGGCCTGTCTTCCAGGGGCATTACCACCTCTGCCTGAAAGTTACTCCAGGCCCATTTCTCTCTCTCTCTCTCTCTCTCTCTCTCTCACTCTCTCTCTCTCTCTCACTCTCTCTCTCTCTCTCTGTCACTCTCTCTCTCTCTCTGTCTCTCTGTCTCTCCTTAATAGCTACTAGTTGCCCCCTGGCCATCTCGCCTTTAAAACACGTCCACGAAGCAAAGGCCCCCTTTTATGTCTAGGGCCTTGGAGTGGCACTGGGCCTTTTTAAAAAGTATTGTTGTGAAGATGAGGCCTTGCTCTGTGGAGTGAGCCTGGAAGAGGAGGCACAATGAGAGCCAATTGAGGCCTCATGCAGTCCACAAGATGGGGGCATATATATTCATTCACAGAGCCCTGCTGGTCGGCGGACCACAGGCCCGGGGAGTGGAGCCAGTGACAGACTGAGGAGACAGTCCTCCTTTTGAGGAGCTGGAGCGGGCCATGGAGGGGAGGGGTGGGGGGGTCATCACAGAGAGGTGACAGTCCTAAAGAAGGCTGCGCTGTCTGTCGGTCCCCAGCCCCCGCCTGGCCCACAGCTTCATGTCAACTGTGTATAGTGAGAGTTCTTTTCAGGAGCCTGTCGCCATCCCCTGTTGCATTCGACCAAACCACTGTGCAGTAGACAACTTTTCTTTGTATTGATGTGGTGATTCATTTCAGACATCTTGGACACTATTCGGAAGATGTAGAGTATCTCTGGATCTATAGAAATAGATCTTAATTTGAACCAGCTTGCTAGAGCAGTGAAAATAATCCTGCAGCAACAAGAAGTCTCAAATTGAAAATGACAAACTTCAGAAGCCTTTTTACAACCTCAAATAAACTACAAGTTGTACATTTCCTGCATGAATGGAAAGTTATCCTGCAACAGGGTGGTCAAATTAAGATCCTACATCTGCATGATAACCAAGTTATCTTTCAACTTCTGCATTTTAAAAATGTTATTATTCACCTAATTTTAACATTCTGTATTAAACACATGTTCATCTTAATAAAAACATGTTTCCCCATCTCAAGAGGTTAAATAAAAATAAAAAATCCATAGTAAGTGTCTATTATGCGACAAATAAAGTAACAGGGTTGATCGTAACAGGGTTAACGATTTAAAAAAGACTGGATAAAATAAATATTTCAAATACTGAGCTATATTGGATGCAATATTATTTTCCACTAATACAATTGCTCAGAAAAAGATATTATGTTTAACAAGTCATATTTATTTTTTCAATATGATAGGGGTCAAAATGATTGCCACCTCTGTTTTCAATACTTCAGAACCCTAAAATCAAAAATTTTAGGAGATTGGAGAACACATTGGGAGGGATCTTTGACCATTCCTTCCATACAGAATATGTCCAGATCCTTGATATCATTCATCTTCCTTCAATTCAAACCACAGCTTTTCAATGCGGTTCAATGGGGTTCATCTTCTCCCTTCCTCCAGAAGTGATGCTTGGCATTCAGGCCAAAGAGTTCAATCTTGGTTTCATCAGACCAGAGAATCATGTTTCTTTAGGTGCCTTTTGGCTAACTCCAAATGGGCTGTCATGTGCATTTTACTGAGTGGCTTCCGTCTGGCCACTCTACCATAAAGTCCTGTTTGGTGGAGTGCTGCAGAGGCAGTTGTCCTTCTGGAAGGTTCTCCCATCTCCACAGACGAGCTAAGGTTCTTGGTCACCTCCCAGCCCAAGGCCCTTCTCCCCCGATTGCTCAGTTTGGTCGGGCGGGCAGCTCTAGGAAGAGTCTTGGTGGTTCCAAACTTCTTCCATTTAAGAATGATGGAGGCCACTGTGTTCTTTGGGATCTTCAATGCCGCATAAATGATATGGTACCCTTCCCCAGATCTGTGCCTTGACACAGTGCTGTCTCAGAGCTCTATGGAGAATTCCTTCGACCTCCTGGCTTGGTCTTTGCTCTGACATGCACTGTCAACTGTGGGACATTATATAGACAGGTGTGTGCCTTTCCAAATCATGTCCAACCAATTGAATTTAAAAGAGGTGGACTAATATCAAACTATAGAAACATCTCAAGGATGATCAATGGATACAGGATGCACCTGAGCTCAATTTCGAGTCTCAAAGCAAAGGGTCTGAATACTTATGTAGATAAAGTATTTATTTTCTAAATATTTAATACATTTGCAAAATATTCTAAAAACCTGTTTTCACTTTGTCATTGTGGGGTATTGTGTGTAGATTGCTGAGGATTTGATGTTATTGAATAATTTTTCGATTAAGGCTGTAACGTAACAAAATGTGGATAACATCAAGGGGTCTGAATACTTTCCGAAGGCACTGTATATTTCAAAACAAGTGGCAGGGCTGCCGTTCGGTTGTTTTTTCGAAACCCAGATTGCAGCTTTAAGACACTAAAGCTTTGTTCGGAGAGGTCCCACGAAGAGAGAAACCCAACACCTGTCATGCCAATGTTCCAGTGATTTCATCCCCCCTCTGCCCATAAAAGTGGCCATTCATCTGCTATCTTGAGGTGGCTACAACTGAACCCTCTCCCTTTCACGTTTGATTGCTCTGAGATGGGTATTGGATGGTGGGTAGAGGTTGTCCATGATTTACTAAAGAACAGCTGTACGCAGAAAGGGAGATCTGTGAAATAACTTAATTGAAAATGGGGAATCTCTCTAGCGGAATGTTACATAGTGTAGTTAAATACAAAGTAACTTTTTTTCTACTTTCTACTGTACTTTGTACTTTACATTATAGCAAATGACATCTTTCTTGGCAGAGTTCAAACATACACCATTCAGTTCACCACTGTGAGATTTTTCTTTGTAGACATTAATATACAGCAGAGTAGACCAACAAGTTTAGGCCTCTCAGATGACGGCTCTCATCGGGCTCTGATCATTGTCGGAATTTGGAGAATAATGAAGTTGCCCGTTGGTGTCAATGGGAGATTGGTGGCACATGCTAATGTGCTGAATACTACATGCATACATTACGTCTCATTGTACTGTTCTCCTTTATATACACTCATAGAAAAAAAGGGGTTCCAAAAGGGTTCTGAGGCTGTCCCCATAGGAGAACTCTTTGGGTTCCTGGAAGAACCATTTTTGGTTCCAGTTAGAACTTTTTGGTTTCAGGTAGAATCTTTGGGGATTCCATGTAGAACCCTCTGTGAGAAGGGTTCTACATGGAATCCAAAAGGTTCTACCTGGAAGGAAAAGGGGTTCTTCAAAGGGTTCTCCTATCGGGACAGCCAAAGAGACACTTTTTGGTTATTGATATCACCTTTTTTTCTATGAATGTGGGACAGCAGGTACAGAGTTCATATCAGCTGTGTATATAGTTATTTTCTGGAGCCTGTCGCCATCCCCTGTTGCGTTCGACCAAACCGCTATGCAGTAGACAACTTTTCTTTGTATTGGTGTGGTGAATCATTTTAGACACCATTCGGAAGATGTAGAGTATCTCTGCATCTTTGAAAATATCCATATAGAGGTACAGATATTGGCTGGCACCAAGCCAAAGCTTGTCCTGTCCTCCTGTCCTGCCACGAGGGTCTGTGAGAAGGGATGGGTGGGGAGGGACCTGGGCAGAAGCATCATGGCATGGTTATGTCTGACTTTCCTCCCTGCTCTCAGGGAGAGACTGACCCCTACTGAAGACCACTGACCAGCACTCTCTGTGTCACACAAAACACATACATAAAAGCATGCGCTCTCTCTCCCCTCTCTCTCTCTCTCTCTCTCTCTCTCTCTCTCTCTCTCTCTCTCTCTCTCTCTCTCTCTCTCTCTCTCTCTCTGTCTCTGTCTCTGTCTCTCTCTCAATTCAATTCAAAGGGCTTTATTGGCATGGGAAACATATGTTTACATTGCCAAATAGATAATTATACCTCTCTCTCTCTCTCTCTCTCTCTCTCTCTCTCTCTCTCTCTCTCTGTGTGTGTCTGTCATCTCTCTCCCGCTATCTATCTCCCATCTGTTTCTCTGTCTCTCTCTCTCCCACACTCCAGCATTCTCTCGGTTTCTCTTTCTCTTTTCTTCTTTTCTCAATCACTCTCATTGCTTAGGTCATTCGAATAGGGAGTCTCATCGGGCGTGTTGCTGGCCAGGGATAATTGGGGGTGCCATAAATCACAATATTTTAACTTCTTCATCCATTACAGTCGGTAAGTAATCTAATTTAACAAAGCAGCGGAAAGCCAATCAGATTGTTGATTGAGTGAATGAACGTTGTCAACAAGAGTTGTCACACCACTCTGAAATATAGGCTATAGCAAATCGCTTATGTTTAGAAACGTTTTACTTTTGAGTGTTTTTGGCGTGTACAAGTTTGTACACGTTTTTCTCCTGTCACTCCTCTATCTCCCTGTAATCCTCTGGGGATGTTAGTAACAAGAGGAGAACAACTAAAGTGCCATTGCTATTTTCAATCTTTCCTATTCCCCATGAAATAAGCAGTATGCTGTGTGTAACTAAAGGTTGCCAATGGCCCCAGGTAAAGCAGACAGAACCACGGGGTTCGCCTAGTTAGCATCACAATGTCTCCGCTAGAACAACATTCATCTGACAGCCAGGCTAGCATTGAAAAGCTGACTGCTGAATCGGTCAGTTTGGGGCTGTGTGGGAGAGAAGCCCTGGCCTAGCTCATTCATTCCGAGCAGGTCAGAGCTGGCCACAGCAGAGACAGGAATTATCAATAGATCAGACAGCCAAAAGAATCTCACCCCTCCTCATGACCCCGTGAAGAGAAGCAGGACAATGGGACTTATCGCTAGGAGTTAAGGGCCTAGATATATCACACTGGGTTTTTATTCTGTCTTTACAATAAAAGTTATTACCTTATACTCATAAATAAATTGTTAAAATAGGATTACGCTTAGATTGCAATTGTGGTGTACGAGGTTTTTGGTCAGCAGAAAGTAAACAGGTTCTTATATCATGTCATTATTTGGTATGGTTACAGAACAAAGAGGAATAGGAGAGAAAGGGGTCTTGAGGTCCCCAGACAAGTATTGATCACCATAGAACTCACTGATTGAACGTTGACCATTTAACATTGATTGAAGACACGAAACGCGTGATCTAAATGATATCTAGAGAACTTCTCCCTTCTGCCCTGCAGGAGACCCTTCTCCAGGCTCGACCCTGCTCTACTTGTCAGCAGATAAATTACAGGGAGCATGTAAGACAAAGGGCTCTTGGGCCAGGGCATGTAGCAAAGGGCTCTGTGGAAGCAGCCATGAAAGCCGGGGTCGTGTTCAGACGGATCAGGGTCAGAATGGATGCACTTTTGATATGGTGACGTCTGTGGTTGAAATGTATGTGGAAACTGTGTGTGAACATGAGGGTTAGAACTGTGGGAAGATTTCTCAGGGCAGAGGGGAGAGGGGTGGTGGCAGCTGCCATTGTGTTCAATACAGCTTCAAAAGAAGAAGCTAGGCAACTATAGCGTCCCCACGACCATCGTTCAACTGAGCAGAAATATCAGTGAAATCACCTACCAAGCAACTGTGGACAGGCTCACGTTTGTCAGCAGTTTCGACTACGAGCACAGAAAGCCCTGACGTAAGAGAAGAGGAGATACTAACAAAGTCTCTTTAGAAAGGTTACGTTCAATTGTTTGAAGTATACATTTTACAATGCTTTCTACTGGCATCGTAAGTTGGCGTAATAGACGCCAATAATGACAGTTTTAGATGCCTGGGCACACACGTACACACGTAAGCACACATGTACACGCACGTGTACACACAAACACACACACACACTTAGCAGTGGCGTTGAAATGACTACTAAAAGCGAAAGTCACCATCAGACCAGGAAGGGAGCATGCTGTGAGCATAATTCCGTCCTCTTTGGGGAACCCTGGGCCCTCTCTCACTCCGTGTTGTCAGGAGGTGAGCTGCCACAGCAAATAGGCCTTCTTTGAGAATGCGGGAGGGACACAATAATGTACCTTTTCCGTGGGGCTACCCTGTGATTTATAGAGTTTTACAGCTGTGGATTGGTAAGGGCCGTTCAGGGGGGAAAGGGAAACGAACTTCACAAAGTGCTGCCACAGAGATGTCAGCCTCACAGTGTGGGGGAACGTTGGGAAACTTGCACTCAAATTGCTCTATTCCCTTTGTCAGGGGTTCTCAAAGTGGGGTCCGCGGACATGGTACTGCAAGGCCACATCTCAAAATATATATATTTGAATAAATATTACTAATAACAGATTCAACACGTTTTGTCCAAGGGATCCGTGGAATAACTTTAGAGGGTGGAATACGATACAGTGTCACATTGTTCATCTACAGTTGGTGTTCTTAACCCTGGACACCATGGGCCTGGGAGGCTCACAAAGTTATTGGTATCCACAGTACTCCTTGTATCCCCCCCCCCCACACATAAACGCACTGCAATTCAAGCTTTAAAACTGGCTCATGGGGAAAATGTGTAGAATTAGCATGACACAGCATACACCCTTGTTATAAGAAAGGAGAAGGGGAGCCTTGATGGGAGTGCCAGCTGCAGATAAATATCTTCAGGGTGTGTTGCTGACGTTGTCCTAGAATTGAAATGCATGAGAGGGTAGATTCTGTAAGCCAGAATAATGACTGATGCTGATTGTAACAGGAATACTGACCACCGGCCAATTGTACCATGTAACCATACTCAACTGGCCATGCTCTCAGGTCAGGGGTCGTGTTATGGAATGTTATGCAAGTGAAGTGTCTCATATCTTCTAATGTTCTAATATGGAATCGAACAATTGATCCAGCCGCCGGGTATTCCGCATGGTAAATCACTGCGATAATGATGACTCAAATGTATTATATTACTAGAAAATGTTTGAAATGGCTGAGATCTCACACAAGAGTAAATGATCCGATTACATAATCATATTACGCAATGCACCCATATAAGATACGCATGGAATAATCTAGAAAATGTATAGACATTTAACGAGAAATAGTCCACATAATTTGCGTGGTCACCATAGACGGTGTAGTCTAATTCCATTATTTTCACAGCTGGCCTTTTCGCTACAACACCTTGAATTCCCTGTAGGATGTCCATATTCACCTCCTAACAGGATTTAAAGCACCGCTACTAAATTCCCTTGTGACCTGAAATGTTGCTTGTTCTTAAATGCTGAACTACAAAGTTCATTAAAGAATGTGTCAGCGTGTAACTGCGTGGATGGTTTTGTGCCAGGAAGAATCCCCTGACCTACCTCCCTAAAACAGAGACACCCTCTAATTCAGCCATAGAGGAGTGTATAATGTGATTATAGCGCTTGGCAATACAGACTAGCACTGCCTGTCATTGACCCCTTAGTGGAAGCTTTTTGCACACCACTTGGAAACAGTGAGAAACACTGAGGCCTGTAAAGCTTTAATACTGGGACACATGACAGTGGGGGGGGGTTCAGTGCGAAGGCTATTCTTTCTGCTATAGAATGCTTGGCTGTGTGCCAGAGTTATATGCATCAGACGTTCTTACGGGTTGGTTGACAAGCGGTCTTCATTTTTTTTTGCTCTATTTTGTTGATGTTGAAATATATTAGGAGCGAGTCGCATCACTTTCTGCAGAGAGAAGAATCCGGTATTGTTTGAGGCACCAATGGTGGACCATGACAAGACCAGGGGCTCATTTCACAAACCGTGCAGACATGAGAGCTTTTGTGTGGTACCGCTCTTGCGTTGGAGTGTAATAAAACATGGTCACAGCTGGAAACGCGCAATTTGTTTTCTCAGAACTTTTTTTGACATTTCTATTGTTCTGTTGGGATAGTGTTGCCACGTTTTTTTTTTTTTTACTTTCCCATACGAGAGAGAGGTCCTTCTCTAGAAAGTGTTTTTATACCACGGCATGTAACTTAAACCAGCAAAAGTAATCTTCCAGTCGCTACATATCTTCCATGACTACATATCTCCCAAGTACAAAATAATATCAGAGCTTCTGCTTCACTGTGTTACTATCGCCCTGTGGCCCTTCTGTGATGTGAATGACAGAAAAACGGGGGGGGGTAAACTAGAGTCCCTGCACCACCACCTTCAAAAATCAATCTACCTCCTGTTTGGCAGGCATCCTGTGCCCAATCTCATCAGACCTCGTCGCTGCTGCTCGAGAGTGGGATGCTCGCTGCCCGGCAGAGAAGAATTAAAGGAATGCTGCCTCTTTTGCCCAGGCCACCAGGCCATGAGAACCTGACCCTCTCTGATATTAAATCTGGTAGTGCCGCAGAGGAGACCAGAGAACCAGCTGTATGCCTCTGTACATACCCCCACTGTGGAGCACAGCCATTGTCACCACACACACCTGGGATACATTGACTATGTCTTATAGTTCAGTTGTAAGTTATAGTGAATCAATACTAAAAACGCATATATCGAATGGGAAAGCATCACTGGAGTCAATACAGGCGATGCCTATCTTCCAACACCAACGTGAGCAACCTGTTCAACTAACAGTAGGCTTGAACACGCTCACACGCACACACACACACACACATTCTCTCTGGACAATTTCATCCCGACCACTTCAAATCCCAATGAGTTGATTCTTCCCCCCCCCAGTCAAAAGGCGCTTCCACCCACACAACTGTGATGAAGTCTCAATGAACTCAGTAGTGTATCAGTAGGTCACTGTTGGAATGCAAAGACCAGACATTTGTTTCTCTTAAAGGGGTCCGTTGAGCTACTCCGCAGGGGGGTTGGAGATCAGTCAGTCGCTGAGGTGTGAACTATAAAGATATAGTCCTGCATGGCCCCCTCCATCCGTCGTGTACGACTGAAGATCTGGGCCTATATTTACAAAGCGTCTCAGAGTAGTGTGGCTGTGCTGACCTAGGGTCAGGTTTCCCCCTGTCCATAAAATTGTAGTCATTGTGATCTAAAACGCAAAACTGATCCTAGATTAGCACTCCTCCTGTGAAGAAGTGCATGTAGATGTGAGTCCGCAAGGGCTAACTCAATGGTTCAACATCTGACTGGAATCGGACTGTTTTCTTAAGACAGTTGAATGCCCGTTGAACGACTTGAATGAACGATCCAAATTATTATGGAAAACTACATGGCCTATAAAGGATAAATGGTCATTTCATTGTTTGTTTAGACTAAAAACAATCATTCATGGCTCATGACTGCTCATCAAGTTGCATGCCCTACCGGTTTGTGATGCAAAGAGCATCCAAATTGAATCAATTAATACACAATGGTGGTCACTCCCATACCCATCCACACTCGGGTAAGTTGTTGTGGTAAGCGTACCGCACACACGGCAACTGGTATGCCAACAGACATATTAAATGCTGTATTTATGCTTCAGATGGGATTTCTGAAAAAGAAAGGATGACGGGTGGCCCATTACCAAAACTTTTATGATCTGCTTGATATTGATTTTCGTCACAGTGCTATGATCAGTGCTTGACTTGGACTGAAATACTCATTTTGGGTGGCGATGCTGAGTATGTTTAGGTACTGGACCTCAAGTTCCTGTCCAAGTCAAGCACTGTCTACGATGCGATCATATCAACAAACAAGACAGGTCAACAGACAAAACATCTCTAGTTCCATCTCTTTATTTCAACAGACATTTTGAAACAAACAAATCCATGCATGGCTAAAAAAAGAGACTCATTTGCCCTTTAGATGCTCTCAGGCTTTCCCAAGGAATTCCTGGAATTTGACAAGCCACCCACTTGGTGTTCTCCTCCATTCATTAATGCTGCTGCAGTCTCCCCTCTCTCCTCTTTCCCGAGCTGAGTTCTCCTTTATCTCCTGCCCCATCTCTGCTGCCTAGCTGCCCTGGCTATATAGGAAGCCATTCAGAGCTAATGAACGGCTGAAATCATGCAAACAGCTTCATTTGCAGAGAGAGAGTGTGTGTGTGTGTGTGTGTGTGTGTGTGTGTGTGTGTGTGTGTGTGTGTGTGTGTGTGTGTGTGTGTGTGTGTGTGTGTGTGTGTGTGTGTGTGTGTGTGTGTGTGTGTGTGTGTGTGTGTGTGTGTGTGTGTGTGTGTGTGTGTGAGAGAGAGAGCATGGGGGCAGGGAGATGGGATGGCCTGGTCTGCAAAGAAAAGGCAGGGGCTTTTACCAGGATTACATTGAGTTTTCTTTGAATCAAGAGAAGTAAAGGGGAAACAATAGTGAAAAGGCAAAGAGCAGAGTGAAAACAGGTGGAGAAGGGCTATGTGAGGAAAACTATGGAATTGATGATAGTAAACCATTGGATAACTGGAAGTTGTTGGTGAATTGCATAGCTCTAAACATAGGCTACACTCAGGGAAACTTACCTAAGGCTTTTAGTTGTAAATATTGTTCCCACTCTTACTATGTACGGTACCCATCAAAAGTTTGGACACACCTACTCATTCAAGGGTTTTTCTTTATTTTTGACTGTTTTCTAATTGTAGAGTAACAGTGACGACATCAAAACTATGAAATAACACATATGGAATCATGTAGCAACCAAAAAGGTGTTAAACAAATCAAAATATAATTTAGGTTATTCAAAGCAGCCACCTTGATGACAGCTTTGCACACTCTAAGCATTCGCTCAACCAGTTTCACCTGGAATGCTTTTACAACAGTCTTGAAGGAGTTCCCACATATGCTCAGCACTTTTGGCTGCTTTTCCTTTACTTCTCAGTCCAACATCCCATACAATCTCAACTGGGTTGAGGTCGGGTGATTGTGGAGGCCAGGTCATCTGATGCAGCACTCCATCACTCTCCTTCTTGGTCAAATAGCTCTTACACAGCCTGGAGGTGTGTTGGGTCATTGTCCTGTTGAAATACAAAAGATAGTCCCACAAAGCGCAAACCAGATGGGATGGCGTATCGCTGCAGAATGCTGTGGTAGCCATGCTGGTTAAGTGTGCCTTGAATTCTAACTAAATCACAGACAGTTTCACCAGCAAAACACCCCCACACCATCACACATCCTCCCCATACTTCACGGTGGGAACCACACATGCAGAGATCATCCATTCACCTACTCTGTGTCTCACAAAGACACGGCAGTCCTCACGAGAGCCAGTTTCGTCATAGTGCTTGCCGTTTTTTGCAACTACACTTTAAGAAACTTTTAAAGTTTTTGAAATTTTCCGGATTTACTGATGTCTTAAATGAATTGTCTGTCTGTCGTATTTATTGGCTTATTTGAGCTGTTCTTGCCATAATATGAACTTGGTATTTTACCAAATAGGGCTATCTTCTGTATACCACCCCTACCTTGTCACAACACGGGGCGGCAGGGTAGCCTAATGGTTAGAACGTTGGACAAGGTACAAATCTGTCATTCTGCCCCTGAACAGGCAGTTAACCCACTGTTCCTAGGCCGTCATTGAAAATAAGAATTTGTTGTTTAACTGACTTGTCTAGGTAAAAAATAATAAAAAAAACACAACTGATTGCCTCAAACGCATTAAAAAGGAAAGAAATTCCACATATTCACTTTTAATAAGGCCCACCTGTTAATTGAAATGCATTCCAGTTGACTACGTCATGAAGCTGGTTGAGAGAATGCCAAGAGTGTGCAAAGCTATCATCAAGGCTATTTTGAAGATTCTCAAATATAAAATATATATTGGTTTATTTATAGTTTTGATGTCTTCACTCTTATTCTACAATGTAGAAAATTGTAAAAATAAAGAAAAAACATTTTGACTGGTATTGCATATCCAAATGCAAGTTCTGTATTTAGTAATGCCCTCATATCACATCAATCACCAATTGACCGTACTCATAATGAAATGAGAACGTTTAGACTACCCAAACCTGTTGAGAACCCAAAATGTTGAGGCCTAAAAATGTTCAGGCCCAAAAAATGTTGAAGCCCAAGTGTGTTTACTGTTTTACTGTGTTTATGACTGGGAAGGAAGTTCCTAAGCTTGAGTTGTTTGAGGATTTTAAAAGCATTCCTATTTTAACATATGTTTATAAGTGCTCCATATTAGGATAGGCCTAGTCCATGTTCTCCATTGTTGGAAATGTTAACATAAAAAATATATTGTCACATTTATAGAACCATAGAAATATAATTATTAGAAGGTACGTAAGCCCTTCAGACCACACCAATTTGAATTGAGATGCAGTATATATTCTATTACTAGAGCTCTCCAGTTGTGGTACACATTTCCTGCTAGGTGGGATGCTTGCAAACATTGTTCTGACTCCATGCATGGGTTAATGTTACGAAGGCTTCAGGAAGAGATCATCTACCCGGATCATCATCCTGTGGGTGTGTTGGTGTCACTGTCTGCACAATTTATTTTTAATTGCTGCCATTTTAGACATTCGTTCAATTGTTCCTTTCTTTTGGACCCTTCCTTTCTTTTTTCTCCTCCCTCTAAGATAGTTTGGCGTATGGAGCTCCACCCTGGAAATCCTGGCGATGTGCGGCTGCCGGCGGCCATTTTTTAGTTGAGCCATATGGTAACACAAACTGATTGTGTCAAAGCCTCGTCAGAAATATACCACAGTCAGAGATAGTGGAGGCCAACAATGAGTCAGTGTTTCCTGACCGTGCTCCTCAGGCCAAAACAGACACAGGAGGTCTGAGACAGTTTCCTGCCGATAAGAAATATTAGTAGCTAGGGGAAAGCCTGCTTGGCTTGGCTGCCTTTTTCAGGGCAATATTGGAAGAGAGATATAAAACCATTAGAGGCTATTTTGATACGTCCCTGGGGAAGTAATATTTAGTAACATGAGTTCTCTTCATCAAATGTTTCCAAGAACAAGACGTGGAAAAAAAACATGACAAACATTTTAATGTCGTCAAGAAGACTGCAGAAGGATGTCTTTGGACCACCAAATAACTGCACATGGTCAGACTAACCAAAGGACCTCACCGGCGAGCGGGTTATTTTTTTTTCTTTCTGATTAACAACTATATTGATCATTCTATTGGAATGCTGATTTCGTTGGCCAGTTATGATGATGTGGAATAATGAGCAAAGAATGGAGGTCAGACAGAGAAAAATACATCGGCATAGAATGCTGCTTTCCATATCAGCTCTGTATGGACACCAACCAATAATGAGCGCTTCTCTCCTTTGTCTGGAGCTCTCACTAACTATTCACTTCTTTCGTGGGGTTAAGACAAAAAAAGCGACAACTACTTCGCATTGTCTCAAGACCCAAATTATGTTGATAAGGGAGTATAAACGATGGGGGCTGTCTCACATGATGTAACTACTGTCTAAACACAGTTATTCATTAAAGATCCGAGATCCCACAGAATCTGTGTGCGGGGAATAAGGGGGACTCCCATCTCAATAACCCCCCTCACCAAACCCTCTTCATCCTCACACCCCACATTATGGCTGCTCCGCCACAACCAACGCCACCACACATCAGCCCCTCTCCTCACTCCTCAGAACAAACAGTCACCCCTTCTTCGTCCGAGACGTCACCCCTAACTCACCCCATGCTCATTACCCTCATTACCACCCGATCGTCCATAGCCGGGCCAAGCATCCACCTGTCAGAGCGTTTCACTGGGCAGCGGCCTGATATGTTTGGTTAGGCTGAGATGGGATGAAAGTGCATGGGGCCCTCCAGGCACACATACACACACGCAGGAATGCATGCATGCATGAACGTGCACACATACGCACGCATGCACACGCACAGACACACACATTACCCTCCACGCCTATAGCTGTCTACAGCCCCTCTCCACTCTTCCCACACTACTGTGACCATGGCCCCTTGTTTGTCTATTGTTCTGAGAATTAGGTCAGGGGCCTCCACATCATCTGTTCGTCGATCAGGGGTTTTAAAAAAACCTATTGCAGATTTGATTCAATTGATATAGAATGTAAAGCATATTGTTACTAACGTTAATCTGAGGATGAATTGCTTGTCTTGGAGGTTTAATTACATTTAGGATAAGGGCCGTAGGTTCGGAGTGTTATGTAATCCAATGCTTGTTACCATAGCATACCCATACTAGGTTACCTAGTACAGTAATAGGCCTAGTATTATGGCGGATATTTTATAATCTATCCATTTTCAAAATGGTTCTCAGCTGCTACTGTAAAATGTAGCCCTCTTTGGAGCCCTGAGATAATATCCCGACTTTCAAAATAGTCCAGACCTCTTCCAGAATACAGGTCTGTAACCTACTGGCGGCCTATTACACGTTTTCTACAGTTCTATTGTATATTTTTAATCATTTTAAGACATGGTTGAGTAGCAGCCAAAATTTTCATGGAGTCCTTAAAGTCATCAGAGAGAACCAGGCTAAAGTTGAAACTCTGTATATTTCCCCTGACTCTGTGACTTCATGGGACTGGGAAGGGGTTCAGAGCCTAGAATTTCTAGTCAGAATGAGGGTATTTACTCTTTGTATTTATTTTCCAGACCTCTGTTTGCTTTTGGATATGAATGGGGCCCTTCTATCCCGTGTTCCATACTCCCCGTCCATCAGCCCGGCGTCGGCGTAGGAAGTTGTCATTTGGACAGTGTAACATTGTAATGTGCTTTCCAGCCACCCCACAAATGCCAAAGGGCTCCTTTGTTGTTGTCCGTCCTTTCTTGTTCACTTCTCACTTTGTAAGGAAAGATACCTAAGCTTTCACTCTTTACTCCTGACTGACTGACAGCCTAAGGACTAGACCCCAAATGTTCCAAAATCTCATTAGGATATAGTGACATTTAACTGTTGCAGTTATGTCCCAACAAACCAAAATTGGTTCTGTGAAAGTTCCCAAAATATTTGTTAGGGTCACGCCAAATGTTCTCATAACACAAAAACTGTCCAGTCGTGCTGATGATTATATAATGTTTGGGGGAAAAACATTCGCCTGATGTTGCAAGAACGTTCCTAGAACATATTTTGTTTGTTCTCTACAGGTTCCCAGAATGTTTCATTAGGTTATTGGAACAGTGAGAAACACAAAAAACTATCCAGTCGTGCAGATGATTCTAGAATGTTTATTTTAGGGTGCAATAAACATTCACCTGATGTTACAATAACATTCCCAGAACACATTTGGTCTATTCTTTAAAGGTTCCCAGAATGTTTATTTAGGTTGTGTGAACATTGTGGGGATGTGACAAGAGACATGTTTCCAAAACACTCATTCTGTCTAATTGTACTGACATTCAGATAATGTTGACAGAACACCTGGTCTAAGATCTTTAAAGGTTCCCAGAATATTTATTTAGGTTTGTGTGAACATTTTGGGGATATGACAAGAGACATGTTTCCAAAACACTAATTCTGTCTTGTTGTACTGACATTCAGATCATGCTAACAGAACAGCCTTTCTGAGTTATTTGAAGATCCCCAGGACATTTTATTAGGTTTTGGGAACCGTGTGGGTACAATACAAGAGACAAAAAAATATGCTCAGTTGTGATGACTTTCATGCAATGTTTCACAGGACCATTCCCTTCATGTTGTAAGAATGTTGACAGAACACCTGGTCTAAGATCTTTAAAGGTTCCCAGAACATTTAATTAAGTTATGGGAGTTGTCTGGGATGTTGCAAGAATACTTTTGGGATATACACATAGGTTGCACAGAACACAGTTTCAAAATAAGTCCGGTTTTATGACGTTCATAGAATATTTTTTTAGGTTTAATATATGTACATATGTTCATATATTTTATTTTTTTATTTTTTATTTTACTTTTATTTAACTAGACAAATATACATTTGACCTTGTCTTGGAGGTCCTCAGAACATTTAGAAAACATTTAGAAAATTGTATATTTCAGTTTTATCTAATACCTGTCACAACTGTCACACCTGCTCCCGCTATTCCCCTCTGGCACTCGAGGGTGCCCAACTCCCAGCATTACGCACTCCTGCCAGCATCATTACGCACACTTGCCTTCCCCCGTCACACGCATCAGCGATTATTGGACTCAATCACCTCTGTCATTACCCCCCCTATATCTGTCTGTTGCCCCACTCTGTTCCCCGCTTCAGCATTGATTGTCTTATGTTCTTGTTTACCCGTGTGCTTCCGCTGTTCCTGTCTTGTTCCATGTCTGTCTTTGATTAAATGTTTGACTCCCCATACCTGCTTCTCTACTCCAGTGTCGGTCCTTACAGAATGCAGAAGCCACCAAACGAAGCATCGGGGAGAGCTGGCTTTCTGGTTGGTGGTGACGTTGGGTCCCGGGGGCCGCCACCGATGGAACCGGGGGTGCCTAATCCAGCTCATCGGACTGTCAAGCCTTAGCTGACTCGAGAGGTTTCTTGCCCCGGTTGGCTCGGAAGGCACCCATCCCACGTCAGGCCTCAGCCGGATCGTCGGGATTTCACGCCCATCCGGCTTGTCCAGCTCCCGTACCTCAGCCGGGCCAGTCAGGCTCACCCAGGTGGGACGCCATGTGGCTCCCCTAGAGGGGGTTTGACACCCCGCACCTGCTTCTCTACTCCAACGTCGGTCCTTACAACAACATTCTCAGCATGTAAATGTGTAGCTCCTTAAAGCATAAGGAAGGAGATTGGAATACATCCCCTTAATGTTTCTCTCCAGATTGAATGGCCATTTGCATTTGAGGACTGTATTGTAGGTGATATCGAGCCACATCGTGTTTTGATTTCATATGAACAGCATTTAATGAGGCAACCACATTTTTTACGCTTCATATGTTGCCAATCACCACATGATTCCATTTATAGGGCAGTTGAACAAGATTTAATCATAAAAGCACATCTATATTTTTACACTTCATATGTCGACAACCCGCACATGTGGGGTCAGAAAGTTTGATTCCCAAGGCAGGTTTTTTATTCTCTGAGCCACCAGGGAAGCTCTCTTTCAACTTATTTTTTTCAGTATATAATCATGGCAGAATGGTCAATAAAGACTTCCAAAGCTTCCTTTTTAGCCTTCTTAGACATACAGTGGGGCAAAAAAGTATTTAGTCAGCCACCAATTGTGCAAGTTCTCCCACTTAAAAAGATGAGAGAGGCCTGTAATTTTCATCATAGGTACACTTCAACTATGACAGACAAAATGAGAGAAAAAATCCAGAAAATCACATTGTAGGATTTTTAATTAATTAATTTGCAAATTATGGTGGAAAATTTGCTCACCTACAAACAAGCAAGATTTCTAGCTCTCACAGACCTCTAACTTCTTCTTTAAGAGGCTCCTCTGTCCTCTGTAAATTAATTAAAAATCCTACAATGTGATTTTCTGGATTTTTTTTCTCATTTTGTCTGTCATAGTCATGTAACTAACACAGGGAAATACTGGAAACTGGGTTCTTCACCATCACTTCACCCATCCTCTTTATAAACCTAGTTACATGTTTTACAGTTAGTCTAAATTCTGCATTTCTGACTGCATTTATATATCTGGATGAAACGAAGACTATCTTTTAGTCGATAATATCGGAGCCTAAATCTGACAAAAATTTTTTTGCAAAAGAAACATGCTTTGGATCGAATCTGCAGTCTTCAGCAATATCATTAGCCCTCTGTGCCACCAGGGGATAGCTGTGCTATTGTGTTTTTCTTTTTAGTCTGATATGGTCAGCAGGGTAGCCTAGTGGTTATAGTGTTGGACTAGGAACCGCAAGGTTGTGAGTTCAAATCCCCTGAGCTGACAAGGTACAAATCTGTTGTTCTGCCCCTGAACAGTCAGTTAACCCACTGTTCCTAGGCTGTCATTGAAAATAAGAATGTGGTCTTAACCGACTTGCCTCCTTAAATAAAGGTAAAATGATTAAAAAAATGGTCAATCAGGACACAGAACACAATTTGTGAGTTCTTAACTTCTGTATGGTGTTTGGGTCTGTGGGACCCATTTTCAGTGTTTACTGAAAGAAAAATTAAACAATTAATTATTTTTTGAATAGGAAAATCTGAATTTCCCATACTCTATCCCAGTCAGGTGCAAATTGGGGGAGGGACACAACAAATAAATAGCTTTCCATGTGTGACTCCTTACCACAATCAATCAGTACGGCAAAATGAATCTCTGCTCAGAGGGCCTGAGATTTCTTTTTTTGCAGACAGAGAAGCTAGTGTGGAATGTGCGTCTTCCACTTTGGAAGATGAATATGGGGATCATCTCTGTCAATTCAGAGTCTGACAGTGACTTGGAAGAAGAGGACATCCCGTCATCAGCCCCAGGACCATACCGTCAGCATTCAGCTCATCAGCAACCTGCAGGAGGAGAAATATGACAAAAAATGTGAAATTGGATTATCTTCTTGTACAAGGAATGAGCCACCCCGCATGGCTGCCAATGTGATAAGGATGCAACCAGGGCCGGCGTGGATGGCGGTTACTCATGTGCAGGACATAAAGTCTTCTTTTGAACATTTCATCCCGAATTTCATCTAGAGAAACATTCTGGACTGCACTAATTTAGAGGGAAGGTGTGTTTTTGGAGAGAGATGGAAGAAGACGGACTAAACTCATTTACATGCATACTTTGGGATTCTTATCCTTGCTGGTGTTTTCAGATCCAATGGGGAATCCACAGAACCCCTAGGGGATGCAGAAAATGGCAGAGAATTTTTCCGTGCAAGAATGTCTCTGGAAAACGTCCACATTATGTGTATACGGAGAAGCCAGATGGAGGTGCCCCTGAGAAGAAACAAGGGATGCGGGTTGTCCTGGACGTGACACGGGGACTCCGTGGGCACAACATCACATGCAATAACTTTTTTACTTTGCAAAAGCTGGGACAGGAGCTCCTTAAGGGGAAGCTGGCGATGGTAGGAACAATACGAAAAAACAAGCCAGAGCTCCCAACTCAGCTGTTGAATACACGGATCAGGCCTATCAATTCCTCTAAGTTTGTATTCACAGCCTAAAAAACATCCCTTGTGTCCTACGAGCCAAAGAAAGACAAAAATGTGGTACTTATGAGTAGGGTTGCACATTTTGGAGAATATTCAGAGGTGGAAATTTTCTGTGGGAATTAACGGAAATATATGCAAATTAATATGAATACCATTTAAATATGGAGACAGAAACCTTATCATAAGTAGACATAATTGCAAATGATTACATATTTCCAATTGAAATAGAAAAAACAATTTAGTTAGGAATTGAACTTTAATTAAATGAGTTGACTCTTCGCATGGGATGATTTCACTGAACAACAAAAGAAAGGGAATATTGAATGATCCCAATGATCCATCGCATCTCCCAAAAACGTTTTCAACATATATCTAAATATTTGGTTGTCTTCCTCTCAGTCTTCTACGTCTTCTCCCTGGACCTCCTCAATATCCACCTCTTGAACATCAGACTCTGAGGCCTCATCTTCACTGTCACTTTCCAACCTTGTTGAGGATGGCTCGTTGTCAGGCTCAAAAAGCCTCAAATGTTCAACCCTTGTATTGGTCAGACTGTTGCGTGCTTTTGTGTGTGTTCCCAAACAAGGACCAGTTGCGCTCTGAGGTGGCTGATGTTGGTGGGATTTGGAGGATGATGGAGGCAATAGGGGAAAGAGCCTCAGATCCACAAAGTCCCTTCCACCAGGTGGCTGATGAGATATGTTGGAACGACTGGCATATTACATCTCCGTCCAAAAGCCCTTGCTTGGAAGTGTACTTCGCCAGACTGCCAAGAACCTTGTCTTCATCCAGGCCAAGGTGGCGAGACACGATAGTGATGACACCATAGGCCTTTTTGATCTTTACACCAGACAGGATGCTCTTGCCAGTACAGTATACTTGGGGTCCAACATGTATGCTGTGGCGTGTATGGGCTTCTGGCAGAAGACTTCATGCTTTTTGATGTATTTCAGAACTGCAGTTTCCTCTGCTTGGAGCCACAGTGACTGGAAGAGTGGTGCCAAGGCTACGCACCAGATCTTCAGTGCTCCCCCACAGCTCGGATCATCTTGTGCCTCCTCCAAGGACCAGGCCTCCAGTAGGTCTCCCCAGCCTGGTTCATCCTGTGCCTCCTCCACGGACCAGGCCTCCAGTAAGTCTCCCCAGCCTGGTTCATCCCGTGCCTCCTCCACGGACCAGGCCTCCAGTAAGTCTCCCCAGCCTGGTTCATCCCGTGCCTCCTCCACGGACCAGGCCTCCAGTAAGTCTCCCCAGCCTGGTTCATCCTGTGCCTCCTCCACGGACCAGGCCTCCAGTAAGTCTCCCCAGCCTGGTTCATCCCGTGCCTCCTCCACGGACCAGGCATCCAGTAGGTCTCCCCAGCCTGGTGAGTAAAAAAACAATACAATTCCATACACAGATAAATGGTTAGGCAGTTAGAGTAAACAACTCCTTTGTAAGACAAATGTTTTAAAATGAAACATGTATGGAAACAGGTGAATTAACACTCTTCAGTTAGCAGACACAAGCAAGCTAAAACCCACATGTAGCAAAAGCTAACTAGCAGAAATTGATAACAAGTTAGAAATTATTTAAACACACTTTGCTGTAGGCTATATCTACTAGTAAACCAAAAATCATGTATGTCATATTAAATATATTTACCCCACCCAGTATTGTAATCAAAACGTACCAGAAAGCATGTAGTCCTTGGCTCAGACGGTGTAGTAGTGTGAGCACAATAGCATCTCATTAGTGTGCAAGATCTTGAGAATCAGCTGTACATGTGATGGAAGAGTGCACTGCACATGTGATGGAAGAATACAATGTGCATGCAGAGAGTTGCAATTTCATTGAATTGGGGATAGTTTAACCAAAACATGCCGCAAGTCTGCCTGATTGCATTATGTGTATCCCACAAAAAAGGTTCACTGTTATAAGCTAACTTTTTTGATGAATTTAAGCGACATTCCCAAAATTCCCGGGCTTATCTTCCCATGGAAAATGTACAAAACAATTCTGGAAGTGTACCGGAAAGTTTCCAACCCTTTCCAAACCTGTGAGTATGCTGCATAGGGATGGAAGAATCTGTGGCCAGGAACATCAAAAACCAGGAATCATAATGGATTACAAAGGCACAAAAAGAGGGGTGGTGTCACGCCCTGGTCAAAATATATGATGTTTATCTTCATTTATTGGGTCAGGCCAGGGTGTGACATGGGTTTATTGTGGTGTGTTTCGTCTTGGGGTTTTGTGGGGTGTATAGCGTAGTCTATGGCTGCCTGAGGCGGTTCTCAATCAGAGTCAGGTGATTATTGTTGTCTCTGATTGGGAACCATATTTAGGCAGCCATAATCTTTGAGTGTTTCGTGGGTGATTGTTCCTGTCTCTGTGTTTATATTCACCAGATAGGCTGTATAGTTTTTTCACGTTTCCGTCTGTTGTTTTTTGTACATTTCAGTTATTTCATGTCTAGTCATTTTTCATCAATAAACATGAGTAACCACCACGCTGCATTTTGGTCCGCTCCTCCTTCAACAGAAGAACGTCGTTACAGAATCACCCACCACAACAGGAAAAAGCGGCGTGGTAACAGGCAGGTGCAGCAAAGAGAGGAATGGACATGGGAGGGCGAATTGTTCGGAGAAGGACCCTGGGATCAGCCTGGAGAATATCGCTGCCCCAAAGAAGAACTGGAGGCGGCGAGAGCTGAGAGGCGCTGGTATGAGGAGGCAGCGCGGCGACGTGGATGGAAGCCCGAGAGTCAGCCCCAAAAATGTATTGGGGGAGGGGGCTCAGGGAGACTGTGGCAGAGTCATTACATTACATTTTTACATTTAAGTCATTTAGCAGACGCTCTTATCCAGAGCGACTTACAAATTGGTGAATTCACCTTCTGACATCCAGTGGAACAGCCACTTTACAATAGTGCATCTAAATCATTTAAGGGGGGGTGAGAAGGATTACTTTATCCTATCCTAGGTATTCCTTGAAGAGGTGGGGTTTCAGGTGTCTCCGGAAGGTGGTGATTGACTCCGCTGTCCTGGCGTCATGAGAGAGTTTGTTCCACCATTGGGGGGCCAGAGCAGCGAACAGTTTTGACTGGGCTGAGCGGGAACTGTACTTCCTCAGTGGTAGGGAGGCGAGCAGGCCAGAGGTGGATGAACGCAGTGCCCTTGTTTGGGTGTAGGGCCTGATCAGAGCCTGGAGGTACTGCGGTGCCGTTCCCCTCACAGCTCCGTAGGCAAGCACCATGGTCTTGTAGCGGATGCGAGCTTCAACTGGAAGCCAGTGGAGAGAGCGGAGGAGCGGGGTGACGTGAGAGAACTTGGGAAGGTTGAACACCAGACGGGCTGCGGCATTCTGGATGAGTTGTAGGGGTTTAATGGCACAGGCAGGGAGCCCAGCCAACAGCGAGTTGCAGTAATCCAGACGGGAGATGACAAGTGCCTGGATTAGGACCTGCGCCGCTTCCTGTGTGAGGCAGGGTCGTACTCTGCGGATGTTGTAGAGCATGAACCTACAGGAACGGGCCACCGCCATGATGTTGGTTGAGAACGACAGGGTGTTGTCCAGGATCACGCCAAGGTTCTTAGCGCTCTGGGAGGAGGACACAATGGAGTTGTCAACCGTGATGGCGAGATCATGGAACGGGCAGTCCTTCCCCGGGAGGAAGAGCAACTCCGTCTTGCCGAGGTTCAGCTTGAGGTGGTGATCCGTCATCCACACTGATATGTCTGCCAGACATGCAGAGATGCGATCGCCACCTGGTCATCAGAAGGGGAAAGGAGAAGATTAATTGTGTGTCGTCTGCATAGCAATGATAGGAGAGACCATGTGAGGTTATGACAGAGCCAAGTGACTTGGTGTATAGCGAGAATAGGAGAGGGCCTAGAACAGAGCCCTGGGGGACACCAGTGGTGAGAGCGCGTGGCGAGGAGACAGATTCTCGCCACGCCACCTGGTAGGAGCGACCTGTCAGGTAGGACGCAATCCAAGCGTGGGCCGCACCGGAGATGCCCAACTCGGAGAGGGTGGAGAGGAGGATCTGATGGTTCACAGTATCGAAGGCAGCCGATAGGTCTAGAAGGATGAGAGCAGAGGAGAGAGAGTTAGCTTTAGCAGTGCGGAGCGCCTCCGTGATACAGAGAAGAGCAGTCTCAGTTGAATGACTAGTCTTGAAACCTGACTGATTTGGATCAAGAAGGTCATTCTGAGAGAGATAGCGGGAGAGCTGGCCAAGGACGGCACGTTCAAGAGTTTTGGAGAGAAAAGAAAGAAGGGATACTGGTCTGTAGTTGTTGACATCTTAGGGATCGAGTGTAGGTTTTTTCAGAAGGGGTGCAACTCTTGCTCTTTTGAAGACGGAAGGGGCGTAGCCAGCGGTCAGGGATGAGTTGATGAGCGAGGTGAGGTAAGGGAGAAGGTCTCCGGAAATGGTCTGGAGAAGAGAGGAGGGGATAGGGTCAAGCGGGCAGGTTGTTGGGCGGCCGGCCGTCACAAAAAGCGAGATTTCATCTGGAGAGAGAGGGGAGAAAGAGGTCAGAGCACAGGGTAGGGCAGTGTGATCAGAACCAGCGGTGTCGTTTGACTTAGCAAACGAGGATCGGATGTCGTCGACCTTCTTTTCAAAATGGTTGACGCATCTGCAGAGAGGGAGGAGGGGGGAGGGGGAGGAGGATTCAGGAGGGAGGAGAAGGTGGCAAAGAGCTTCCTAGGGTTAGAGGCAGATGCTTGGAATTTAGAGTGGTAGAAAGTGGCTTTAGCAGCAGAGACAGAGGAGGAAAATGTAGAGAGGAGGGAGTGAAAGGATGCCAGATCCGCAGGGAGGCGCCTCCATTTCCGCTCGGCTGCCCGGAGCTCTGTTCTGTGAGCTCGCAATGAGTCGTCGAGCCACGGAGCGGGAGGGGAGGACCGAGCCGGCCTGGAGGATAGGGGACATAGAGAGTCAAAGGATGCAGAAAGGGAAGAGAGGAGGGTTGAGGAGGCAGAATCAGGAGATAGGTTGGAGAAGGTATGAGCAGAGGGAAGAGATGATAGGATGGAAGTGGAGAGAGTAGCGGGGGAGAGAGAGCGAAGGTTGGGACGGCGCGATACCATCCGAGTAGGGGCAGTGTGGGAAGTGTTGGATGAGAGCGAGAGGGAAAAGGATACAAGGTAGTGGTCGGAGACTTGGAGGGGAGTTGCAATGAGGTTAGTGGAAGAGCAGCATCTAGTAAAGATGAGGTCGAGCGTATTGCCTGCCTTGTGAGTAGGGGGGGAAGGTGAGAGGGTGAGGTCAAAAGAGGAGAGGAGTGGAAAGAAGGAGGCAGAGAGGAATGAGTCAAAGGTAGACGTGGGGAGGTTAAAGTCGCCCAGGACTGTGAGAGGTGAGCCGTCCTCAGGAAAGGAGCTTATCAAGGCATCAAGCTCATTGATGAACTCTCCGAGGGAACCTGGAGGGCGATAAATGATAAGGATGTTAAGCTTGAAAGGGCTGGTAACTGTGACAGCATGGAATTCAAAGGAGGCGATAGACAGATGGGTAAGGGGAGAAAGAGAGAATGACCACTTGGGAGAGATGAGGATCCCGGTGCCACCACCCCGCTGACCAGAAGCTCTCGGGGTGTGCGAGAACACGTGGGCGGACGAAGAGAGAGCAGTAGGAGTAGCAGTGTTATCTGTGGTGATCCATGTTTCCGTCAGTGCCAAGAAGTCGAGGGACTGGAGGGAGGCATAGGCTGAGATGAACTCTGCCTTGTTGGCCGCAGATCGGCAGTTCCAGAGGCTACCGGAGACCTGGAACTCTACGTGGTCGTGCGCGCTGGGACCACCAGATTAGGGTGGCTCACGCGGTGTGGAGCGTTTGTATGGTCTGTGCAGAGAGGAGAGAACAGGGATAGATAGACACATAGTTGACAGGCTACAGAAGAGGCTACGCTAATGCAAAGGAGATTGGAATGACAAGTGGACTGAGCCCACTCTCCCTGTTTATCGTGAGGAGCCAAGGAGGAGACCAGAACCAGAGCCGGTGTTGGAGGTGAGCGAAACAGACTGTGAAGGAGTTAATGGGGAAATTGGAGGAGAGAGTAATGAGGGAGTTGCTATGTTGGTGCATTAACCTCTTGAAACTCCCCATCCCGGATCCGGGATTGTGACTAAGCCTCAGGCTCATTAGCATAACGCAACGTTAACGATTTCTGAAAATCGCAAATAAAATTAAAATAATGCGTTTGCTCTCAAGCTTAGCCTTTTCTTAACAACACTGTCATCTCAGATTTTCAAAATATGCTTTTGAACCATAGAAATTGACTAATTTGTGTAAGAGTATGCAAAGCTAGCATAGCATTTTGTGTAGCATGTAGCACGCAACATTTTCACAAAAGCCAGATAACCAAATAAATAAAATCATTTACCTTTGAAGAGCTTCTGATGTTTTCAATGAGGAGACTCCCAGCCACATACCAAATGCGCAGTGTTTCCTGAAAGCGTCTGTGTGTAGGAGAAATCGTTCCGTTTTCTACATTGCGCCTGGCTACCGAAACGAACCGAAAATGCAGTCACCTACAACGTGAAACTTTTTCCGGATTAACTACATAATATCAACCGAAACATGGCAAACGTTGTTTGGAATCAATCCTCAAGGTGTTTTTTCACATATCTCTTCATTGACATGCAGTTCTTGGAAGCTTGCTTCTCTCTCTGCTCCATGGAAAAATACTGGCAGGTGACTTTTGCGCACCAATTTCGGCGCAGGACACCGGGCGGACACGTGGTAAATGTGGTCTCTTATGGTCAATCTTCCAACGATCTGCCTACAAATACGTCACAATGCTGCAGACACCTTGGGGAAACGACAGAAAGGGCAGACTCATTCCTCTTGCGTTCACAGCCATATAAGGAGATCATGAAAGACAGAGCCTCAAAAATCCTTGTCATTTCCTGGATGCCAAGTCATCTTGGTTTTGCCTGAAGCTCACGTTCTAGGGCACGCACAGAGAAGATATTTGTATTTCTGGACACGTCAGAGTGTTTTCTTTCGAACAGTAGCAATTATATGCATAGTCGAGCATCTTTTTGTGACAAAATATCTTGTTTAAAACGGGAACGTTTTTCTTCCAAAAATGAAATAGCGCCACCATAAGTGTAAGAGGTTAAGCATGATATTCGCCCGACGGAGCGTGTTGGGGATTTGATGGCACCTGGGTCAGCGCTCCATACTCGTCCTGAGGTGCGTGTTAGTCGGCTGGTGAAGATGGTGCCAGCCTCACGCACCAGGCCTCCTGTGCACCTTCCTAGCCTTACACGTCCTGTGCCAGCACTGCTCTCAAGATCTCAAGTACGCCTTCACGGTCTAGCTCATCCTGTGCCACCTTCACACACCAGTCCTCCGATGGCAGCTCCCCGCACCAGGCTTCCTGTGCGTGTCCTCGGCCCAGTACCACCAGTGCCAGCACCACGCATCAGGCCTACAGTGCGCCTCGCCTCTCCAGCGCTGCCGGAGCCTTTCTCCTCTCCTGCGCTGCCGGAGTCTCCCGCCTGTTCAGCGCTGCCCGAGCCTTCCTCCTCTCCTGCACTGTCGGAGCCTCTCTCCTCTACAGCGCTGCTGGAGTCTCCTGCCTGTTCAGCTCAGCCAGAGCTGCCAGCCTGCATGGAGCAGCCAGAGCTGTCAGCCTGCATGGAGCAGCCAGAGCTGTCAGCCTGCATGGAGCAGCCAGAGCTGCCAGTCTGCATGGAGCAGCCAGAAATGTCAGTCTGCAAGGAGCTGTCAGTCTGCAAGGAGCTGTCAGTCTGCAAGGAGCTGTCAGTCTGCATGGAGCTGCCAGTCTGCATGGAGCTGCCAGTCTGCATGGAGCAGCCAGAGCTGCCACTCTGCAAGAAGCCGCCAGAGCTGTCAGTCTACATGGAGCAGCCAGAGACGCCAGTCAGCATGGAGCAGCCAGATCCGTCAGTCAGCCAGACTCTTCCAGATGTGCCAGTCAGCCAGACTCTTCCAGATGTGCCAGTCAGCCAGACTCTTCCAGATCTGCCAGTCAGCCAGACTCTTCCAGATCTGCCAGTCAGCCAGACTCTTCCAGATCTACCAGTCAGCCAGACTCTTCCAGATCTGCCAGTCAGCCAGACTCTTCCAGATCCGCCAGTCAACCAGACTCTTCCAGAACCGCCAGCCAGCCAGGATCTGCCGGATCCAACTACCTGCCTGAGTTTCTCAGTGCTGAGCTTTCTCTCAGTGCTGGGCTTCCTCTCAGTGCTGGGCTTCCTCTCAGTGCTGGGCTTCCCCTCAGTGCCGAGCTGCCCCTCTGTCCCGAGCTGCCCCTCAGTCCCGAGCTGCCCCTCTGTCCCGAGCTGCCCCTCAGTCCCGAGCTGACCCTCAGTCCCCAGCTGACCCTCAGTCCCGAGCTGACCCTCAGTTCCGAGCTGCCCCTCAGTCCCGAGCTGCCCCTCAGTCCCGAGCTGCCCCTCAGTCCCGAGCTGCCCCTCAGTCCCGAGCTGACCCTCAGTTCCGAGCTGCCCCTCAGTCCAGTGGGGTTCTGGGTGAGGACTACTAGGCCATGGTCGGCGGCGAGGGTGGACTATCCTAGGATGCGAGGAGGGGGGACTAAGACATTTATAGAGTGGGGTCCACGTCCCGCGCCGGAGCTGACACCATGGACGGACGCCCACCCGGACCCTCCCTATTGTTTTGAAAAATATATTATGTTTATCTTCATTTATTGGGTCAGGCCAGGGTGTAACATGGGTTTATTGTGGTGTGTTTCGTCTTGGGGTTTTGTGGGGTGTATAGCGTAGTCTATGGCTGCCTGAGGCGGTTCTCAATCAGAGTCAGGTGATTATCGTTGTCTCTGATTGGGAACCATATTTAGGCAGCCATATTCTTTGAGTGTTTCGTGGGTGATTGTTCCTGTCTCTGTGTTTATATTCACCAGATAGGCTGTATAGTTTTTTCACGTTTCCATCTGTTGTTTTTTTGTACATTTCTGTTATTTCATGTCTAGTCATTTTTCATCAATAAACATGAGTAACCACCACGCTGCATTTTGGTCCGCTCCTCCTTCAACAGAAGAACGCCGTTACAGGTGGACAATTTAGACAAGCTGGTGAATGGCTACAACTGAAAAAGAAGAAACCTACGCAGGCCACTTGTGATATTCTTCAACATCTTGGACATCTCGGCGTACAACGCATTTGTCATTTGGATGGTGTTGAGCCCAGATTGGAACAGAGGGAAGCTCCAGAGGAGACAGCTTTTTCTTGTGGAACTGGGCAAGGCATTGGTAAGACCTCAAATCCAGAGGACATTTACATTTACATTTAAGTCATTTAGCAGACGCTCTTATCCAGAGCGACTTACAAATTGGAGGCCACATATCCCAAGGACCCCAGCTTCTGCATCCATCGTGAGGAGGATTCAGGAGGAGGATGCTGGTGCCCCATTCGCCCGACCTACAGAACCTGAAACTCCAATAACAGAAGTAAGTGTGAGTGATGTTGTAACATGTGTGTGTCTGAATCTCCTACTGCTGTAACTATACACTACCGTTCAAATGTTTGGGGTCACGTAGAAATGTCCTTGTTTTTTAAAGAAAAGCTATTTTTTGTCCGTTCAAATAACATAACATTGATCAGAAATACAGTGTAGACATTTTTTATGTTGTAAATGACTATTGTAGCTGGAAACAGCTGATTTTTAATGGAATATCTACATAGGTGTACAGAGGCCAGTTATCAGCAACCATCATTCCTGTGTTACAATGGTACGTTGTGTTTGCTAATCCAAGTGTATCATTTTAAAAGGCGTATTGATCATTAGAAAACCCTTTTGCAAGTATGTTAGCACAGCTGAAAACTGTTGTTCTGGTTAAAGAAGCAATAAAACTTCTTTAGACGAGCTGAGTATGTGAAGCATCAGCATTTGTGGGTTCGATTACAGGCTCAAAATGGCCAGAAACAAATACCTTTCTTCTGAAACTCATCCGTCTATTCTTGTTCTAAGACATGAAGGCTATTCAATGCGAGAAACTTTTAAAAACTGAAGATTTCGTACAATGCTGTGTACTACTCCATTCACAGAACAGCGCAAACTGGTTCCAACCAGAATAGAAAGAGGAGTCCTCTTTTACAACTGAGCCAGAGGACAAGTACATTAGATTGTCTAGTTTGAGAAACAGACTCCTCACAAGTCCTCAACTGGCAGCTTCATTAAATGGCACCAGCAAAACACCAGTCTCAATGTCAACAGTGAAGAGGCGACTCCGGGATGCTTGGCTTCTAGGTAGAGTTCCTCTGTCCAGTGTCTGTTTTCTTTTGCCCATGTTAATCTTTAATTTTTATTAGCCAGTCTGAGATATGGCTTTTTCTTTGCAATTTTGCCTAGAAGCCAAGCATCCCGGAGTTGCCAGAGGTAAATGGCAAATATTAACCATGTTTGCTGTCTATATTGCTTGTAATTGATGTAAGTCAACATCTAATTAATTTTAAGTATTATTACGTATATTGTTATGGCTCTATTGCTTTAAAAACCTAATAATTTTGTGGGTCCATCAGTCGTGCGAACATTGGGTCAATAACAAAAACATGAACACCCCACAAGGGTTACAATGTTCCCCTACTCTTCATATGCTGTGTATTTTATGATTTTCTTTCTTCGTTGCGTGTGATGAAAGTCTTATGAAATGGGATTTTAGTTGGATAGAGCTTCCTTCAAATAACTTCTATTCTTGTGTATTCATATGCTTTTTAAATACTGGCTCTCAAACTTCAAACGAAATAATAAAACAATTGTATCTTTTTCTCAATATAGATTGAAACACTTTCAAATGCATGCAATAATCATTCTGAAAACCTATGATACATAACAAATACAGTGCCTTCAGAAAGTTTTCAAACCTCTTGACTTTTTCCACACATTTGTTGTGTTACAGCCTGAATTTAAAATGGATTCAATTGAGATTTCTTTGCCACTGTTTACAAATAAAATAAAAACAAAAAGCTGAAATGTTTTGTGTCAATAAGTATTCAAAGGTGTTCTGTGAACATTTTGTCAACTTTCTTACAGCATTAAGGGAATATCCTGTGCAACCTAACTTAATCATTGTAGTAATGTCATCACATCTGAGCATACCTATCTCTTGTAATGTACCTACACTCTTCCTACAACCTAATACAAATTCTGGGAACCTTTTTAAAAAACTCAGAAAGTCTGTTCTGTCAACATTCGTGCAACATCAGCGGAATGTTTGTGCACCCTGATACAAATATTATCTGAATGTCTGCACAACTGGGCAGTTTTCATGTTTTGGGCACCTATCTCTAAAGAAATCTTTGAAGAAATGTTTGAGAACATAAAACTTTGTTTTGGTAATGTTCTTGCGACACCAGGTGAATATTTTTGCAACCTAATAGAAACATTGTAATAATCAGCACAACCTGAGTGTTTTATGTTTTGAGAACATATACCTGTATCTTGTTACCACAACCTAAAGAAATGTGTCATGAACTTTTAAAGAACATAAAAAATGTGTTCTGGGAACGTTCTTTTAACATCAGGTGAATGTTTTTTGCACCCTAAAAGATATATTGTAGAATCACCCACACAACTGGACAGTTTCTGTGTTTTGGGAGCATATCTTTTGTGATGTCCCCACAATGTTCCCAACAGACTGTTCCTACAACATAATGAAACATTCTGGGAACCTTTAAAGAATAGACAATGTTATGTGAACGTTCTTGTAACATCAGGTAAATGTTCTTTCCACCCTAAAATAAACATAGTATAATCTTGCACACAGCTGGACAGTTTTTATGTTTTGGGAACATATATTTCGTGACGTCCCCACAATTTCCCCACCAGACTGTTCCCACAACCTAATGAAGCATTATGGGAACCTTTTAATGAACAGACTAAATGTGTTCTGGGAAGGTTCTTGCAACATCAGGCAACAGTTTTAAACAAACATGTTATAATCATCAACACGACTGAACAGTTTTTGTGTTATGAGAACATTTGTTGCAACCTAATAAATGTTCTGGGAACTTTTACAGAACACATTTTGGTTTGCTGGGAAAACGTTACTGGTAATTTGTGTTGTTGCATTAGAACGTTTGGGGAATGTTCTGTGGTGGTTGTTACAAATGTTGTGCACGGCATTTTAGTGCATGTTTGGAGAACATTTCATTCGTAATATTTAATTTTAAATAATGTGTTGGGGATGTTATCAGGTAAAAAAAAATGCTATGATCCCTTATTGATGTCAGCTGTTAAATCCACATCAATCCGTGTAGATAAAGGGGAGGAGACCGGTTAAAGAAGGATTTTTAAGCCTTGGGACAATTGAGACATGGAGTGTGCATGTGTGCCATTCAGGGGGTGAATGGGCAAGACAAAAGATGTAAGTGCCTTTGAACGGGGTATGGTAGTAGGTGCCAGGTGCACCGGTTTATGTCAAGAACTGCAACGCTGCTGAGTTTTTCACGCTAAACAGTTTTCCGCGTGTATCAAGAATGGTCCATCACCCAAAGGACATTCAGCTAACTTGACACAACTGTAGGAAGTATTGGAGTCAACATGGGCCAGGATCCCTGTGGAACATGTTCGACACCTTGTTGAGTCCATGCCCCAACAAATTGAGGCTGTTCTGAGGGCAAAAGCAGGGGGGTGAGGGAGGGATGCAACTCAATATTAAGAAGGTATCCTTAATTTTTGTACTCTAAGTAAACTCCATACAGTACATAGATCAGATACTGCACCTTGTAATGTTGCTCCAATGGTGACAACAGGGTTATTGGATTGACCTTTTTGGTTAAAAAAATCTGTCAGTACTCTGTATCGTTTTTAGCCAGTAGTTCTGAAAGTAGCCAAATGTGCCAAAGTGGTCCCCAAAAATGACGTACTATGTCACATGCTGTATATGCAGATATTCGCACCATGTCATTGCTCTCTCCCTCGCTCTACTGTGTGTGCATCTTGCTAGCTGTCACTCAAATGGTGAGGGGCGGAAGCTCATTGGCTAGAACTCAAATTGTTAGGGGGCTGGCCCACGTGGGGGAAAAGTGGGGGAAAAGGGGGGGGGACTCCCCCTAAATCCACCTGTTCCCCTGAAAGTCAAAGAGAAACAATAAAAATCAATGACAAGGGATTAGGCCTAACCAATGGGATTAACGAAGTATTGGCTGTATTAGCGTTTGTGCAACCTACTTTCCCCAGGAGCCTGCTGTAATCTGATCGGAGAAGATGGGAGAGTGTATCTTACAGTGGTAGTCCTAAAGAGGTGTTCCCGTTGTGACCATTCAAATAGAAAATAGAAAATGGACGATGAAGACCACAAGCGCTGCATGAAAACTTTACAAACCTATTGTCCAGTATGTATAGTTCTATGCTGTGTTATTGTACAGCTGCTGTATCATGTTTGTGTTATTGTCTCCAAGTAATGTTGGGAGACGTTATTTGTATTCACAATTTCACAACTATTACAACCCTCTAAAACAAGGATCCTACAGAGGCAGGCTGCATTATTGTATTACTGTGGAACAAAACCTTAATGAGGAAAATGGTATGCAGATGTCCTTGGGTGGTGGCCTTATGGAGAGAGATGACACAGCTGCACTGTAAGAGTCAGCTTCATCGTTTCTTTTAGCCTGTGTAGCTTTTCGAATTATGTTCTTTAGGAAGGCTTGCTTGTTTGTCCTGTATTCTTCAGCCTTTGGCCATAACAACCCTAAGAGAACTCCTACAGAATATGATTTGTTTCAGGCCCTACTGGGCATGTAACACAGCTCAGACACCAGACCTAAATCTGGTGGAACTCAAATGAAATGCTAAACTTTGGAACTTCGACAGACCCTCATTTCATTGTCTGTTTTTTTGTTGTTGTTTTGTTACGGCCTTCCGGGTGGCGCAGTGGTCTAGGGCACTGCATCGCAGCGCTAGCTGTGCCACCAGAGACTCTGGGTTTGCGCCCAGGCTCTGTCGCAGCCGGCCGCGACCGGGAGGTCCGTGGGGTGACGCACAATTGGCCTAGCATCGTCTGTGTTAGGGAGGGTTTGCCCGGTAGGGAAATCCTTGTCTCATCGCGCACCAGCAACTCCTGTGCCCGGCCGGGCGCAGTGCATGCTAACAAAGGTAGCCAGGTGCACGGTGTTTCCTTCGACACATTGGTGCGGCTGGCTTCTAGGTTGGAGGCGCGCTGTGTTAAGAAGCAGTGCGGCTTGGTTGGGTTGTGTTTCGGAGGACGCATGGCTTTTGACCTTCGTCTCTCCGGGGCCGTACGGGAGTTGTAGCGATGAGACAAGATAGTAACTACTAACAATTGGATACCACGAAATTGGGAAGAAAAGGGGGTAGAATTCAACAACAAAAAACACACAAAAAACTGTGAAAGTATCATTATCAGTAGTATTAATTAAAGTGTACACAATTATTATTCAGATATCAATACAATATAAATCAACAGGCACTTCCATGCCTTTTTGTTTGCTGATGTTGTTTTTCCATTTAAATGCTAATTAGGGTGAGTTAATGAGTGTCGAGAGGAACTAAGAGTGGAACTGTTTACATTTGCAAATTGAGCTTTGGCAAGTTGTTTGACATGATGCCAGGCTGAAGCTGCGTGGATGTAAGGTAACAATGGCTTATGTTCCACAGTGGTCAAGTCTAGAGAAGGGGTGGGAGACTTAATTACAAATGTAATGACATTCAGTGTTACTGGGTAAGTAGTGGCTGTTTATTCATTAAAGAAAATCCGAAGTCTCCCCTGGTTCATATACTAGTGTCAGGGTAAGGAACCATAGAATTGTGAGGTCTAAAATGAATGTATCCTTCAATGCTGTCCTCCTACCCCTCAGCAGAATACTAGGCCTACAGAACCTGACCCTAAAATGCAGGAGGGCCTTGTCTCCCAACCCCCTAGCCCACCCTAACCTTCTTGGTGCCTCTGTGACAGGGAAAGGCCAAAGAGGCAGCATTGTGTGTGGCATCCAGACACTACCGGCCCTGGCCCCCTGTCTCAGCTATCACTTAGGGCTGTATCCTTGTGAATGGGGCTGGGGAATCCCATCCGTCTGATCCCCAAGCCCGAATCACTCTCCAATCCACACTCTAAAGTCCACCAGTCTAGGACACATGTCTACTGCAGGAAAGCATGTATAATTTCTAGCAATTATTTCAAATAAAAAAATGTTTATATTTGAGGGTCAAAGGAAAACAGATGGAGAAAAAAAGCAGCCCAGTCAATCATAGTCACTGAATGAATGCCTGCTTTTAAAAAGATGTCAAGTGGTCAATAGACAATATGACCGTTTCCATTAAGTTAAAAGGATCCCTTTCATAAAGAAAGCTTAGTTAGTTTATTTGGAATACCTTGCATCCACAAAACATCCATTTGGCAAAATCAATGCCAGAGAGAGAGAGAGAGAGAGATGTGGGGTCCACTTGCAAAACAAGATTTCATCAAATGGGACAAACACCGCATTGAAACCCTGCAAGCCGAGTTCTGTAAGATTCTCTTACATGTCCAGAGGAAGACTACAAACAATGCATGCAGGGCAGAATTAGAATTACACAGAAACCTCAGGACCAGAACATCCAATCAATCAGGATAAACCAAATTACAACACAGTCAAAACAAAACTATATTGCTTATTGGGAAACACAAGCACAAAGCAAAATGCAGTGCTGTCTGGTCCTAAATCGACAGTACAACGTGACTAAATTTGACCATGGTTACTTATCAAAACCTTGACAGCCTTGCCAATGAGAAGGGTAGACACAGAAAAACCTGGCTCCCTGTAGAGGAAAGGCTATGCAACCACTGCACAACAGCAGAACCTGAGACGCAGCTGCATGTAAAAACAAAATGTAAAAAAATTGAAAACAATGAGAGTGTCATTTTCCCAAATTTGAAACCCTTATTCAAGGTTTCAAAGACCTCTCTGATGAGAGTAAGCTACCCGTCCTGTTGGGTGAGGACGCAGAGAGCTGTGGGTTGGCAGCACACTACATTGCTGACTGCCATAAGTTGAGGGACAGTGTCTGACAGACCAATCAACCTGCACATGTACTCTACTGTATGCTCATTGTTATTGTTGAATGTATGGTTATTTTGACCCTTGGTTATTGCTGTTACTGTTGTCCCGTTGACAATTTTGATTCTCATTTTTATTTATTTTTATATTGCAAATATCCAAAATAAGCTTTGGCAATATGTACATTGTTACATCATGCCAATAAAGTGAGAGAGAGAGAGAGAGAGAGAGAGAGAGAGAGAGAGAGAGAGAGAGAGAGAGAGAGAGAGAGAGAGAGAGAGAGAGAGAGAGAGAGAGAGAGAGAGAGAGAGAGAGAGAGAGAGAGAGAGAGAGAGAGAGAGAGAGAGAGAGAGTTAGAGAGAGATCACAGTCAGCCCGCTGACACCCCTATCAGATCACAGTCTACTTGAACTCAATTATGAGGCATTGAACGAAATGAACTCAATAATATTAAGATATCCAATATATGGAAGGAAAGTAGTGTGGAAGCCTACAAAAAACTATTAGGCAACAACTAATTCAATCTCTCTTAGACAACTACCTGGACAAAACATTTCACTGTAATAGTGAAGGTGTAAACTTGGCAGTAGAAAACCTAAACAGTATATTTGACCTCAGCTTCCCCATCAAATCTAAACATTTCAAGCAGAAACCTAAGAAAATGAACAACAATGAAAAATGTTTTGATGAAGAACGCAAAAACCTGAGAAAGAAATTGAGAAACTTATCCAACCAAAAATATAGAGACCCAGAAAACCTGAGCCTACGCTTTCACTATGGTGAATCACTAAAACAATACAAAAATACACTATGAAAAAGAAGGAACAGCAAGTCAGAAAAATAGTCCATAGACTCTAACCACTTCTGGGAAAATTGGAAAACACTAAAAAAAAAACAACACGAAGAGTTATCTATCCAAAATGGAGATGTACTGTATGTATAAACCACTTCTCCAATCTTTTTGGCCCTATATCAAAGAACAAACAGCAAAAACATATACATGATCAAATACAAATCTTAGAATGAACTACTGAAGACTGCCAGAACCCACTGGATTCTCCAATTACATTAAATGACCTACAGGACAAATGCAAATCTTCCAACCCAAAAAGGCCTGTGGTGTTGATGGTATCCTCAATGAAATGACAAAATATACAGACCACAAATTCCAATTGGCTATACTTTAACTCTTTAACATCATCCTTAGCTCTGGCATCTTCCTGAAAATGTGGAACCAAGAACTGATCACCCCAATGCACAAAAGGGGAAACAAATTTTACCCAAATAACTACTGTGGGATATGTATCAACAGCAACCTTGGGAAAAATCCTCTGAATTATCATTAACATTTCCTCAGTAAAAACAATATACTCATCGGTCTTTTTACCAAATTACTGTATGACAGGTCAAAGATTCACCCTGCACACCCTAAATTACAAACAAACAAACCAAAGCAGAGGCAAAATCTTCACTTGCTTTGTTGATTTCAAAAAAGCTTTTGACTCAATTTGACATGAAGGTCTGCTATACAAATTGATGGAAAGTGGTGTTGCGGGTAAAGCATACGAATTTATATAATCGATGTACACAAACAATTGTGCAGCTAAAATTGGCAAAAAACACACATTTCTTTCCACAGGGCCGTGGGGTGAGACAGGAATGCAGCGTAAGCCCTGCTCTCTTTAACATATATGTGACACGATTCAGGAAACTAGGCATTTGTCACAAGTCACGACTTTGAACGTAAAAGATGTTTGAATGTAAAAAATATATTTTTTGAAAAATGCATTTTTGGGCAGAAATGCCTTCTTGAACATGTGAACTTTCATGTGCCTTAATATCAAACTTGTATGCCATCTGTAAATATGAATAAAATGGTTAAATTACAAGCTTAGTTGGTTTAGCCACAGAAAAAGTGAGCAACCTTCCCGCTAGCCATGATTGGCTGAGATAATGAGTTGGCTGGACATGCAGAGAGATGAATTTGGATTGGTCTACCATATAACCCCTGTCTGTCTATTGTAGCTGGTCAGTATATTTAGGTTGAACGTGGCTTTAAAACTGCATAAACCTAATGTGAAGTTAAAGTGTACTGTTAGCTCGCTAACATTATGTGTATGCTCTCCACTTCCTGGAGGACCGAGTTTTGAAGTCAGTGAAATTTCAGTATGATTCCTAAGGAGATGGAGAAAACACCACCCATCTGGGTTACATTATCAAATTAAGGCAACCATGCATGGTATCAGACAGGAGACACGTCTAACCATGATCTATACTGGTAAGATTTTCAGATGTTGCATGTTTCTAATTTTGACAGAAAGTGGTTTCATTTCAAGTGTACTGTTAGCTAGCTAACGTTAGCTGGCTGGGTCGCTAGCTAAAGTTGTGTGTATGATCTTATTCATCGTATCTCAGACACATTTGCTTGACTAATTACAGCCATAGAACTTGGTTGGTTAGCTACCTGCAGATTCATGCAGGGTAGTAACGTCATGAGTTGTGATTATGGTCCATTGTTTAGCTAGCGAGCTACATTCTTATTTTGCAAAGTATTTTCATTTCAAGTTAACGTGTACTGTTAGCTAGCTAGCTAATGTTAGCTAGCTGGCTCACTAACTAACGTTACGTCATGCGTTGGAATGCAGTGTTTACCTAGGTAGATATCTAGCTACAATTCCTAAAAAAAGACTCTCGTCTTAGTGTGCCAAAGTGCAGAATAACTGATGCATTTTTTGAACCCTCAACACCCGGTGAATATATCCGGTGTCAGTAAACGTTGGAAACAAAGCGTATTTCAATTGTTGCCAGCAGCACAGTTACAGTCACCAACACTCTGGATAATATTAAAAAATCAGCTCTGCTAGGCCGAGCAAAATGGTCAAAACGGGGTGTTCTCTCATTATGTGTCTGTAAGTAGCTAGCCAATGTTAGCCAGTTAGCTTGGGTTCTTGACTGTATTTGTGAGGTCAGAGCTTTCGGAACAAACCTACTTATTGGCCAGAGCATCCAGTGTGTGCTCTGAACGAAACCACAGATAGGGCGAGTAATGTCCTGGGGCTCTGTTCACAAACATAAACAGACCCCACAATGTTCCAGGACAGCAACACAATTAGACCCAACCAAATAACAGAACAACAAGAAGATAATTACTTGACACATATGTGCACGCTGCACATAAAATGATGTGGAGACCGAGCTGTACTTCCCCTGCCAAATGTATTTGTCACGACTGCTCCCGCTTCCCCTCATTGCACACACCTGTCACCATCATTACGCGCATCTATGCTCATTGGACTCACCTGGACTCCTTCACGTTGTTGATTGCGCCCTCTATATCTGTCTATTCCTCAGATGTGTTCCCCGTTTCAGTTCCCCATCCAGACGCTATCCTTGTTTGTGTTATGTGTCCGTATACCATTAAATGTTCACTCTCTGTACCTGCTTCTCGTCTCCAGCATCGGTCCTCACAGAATGCTGACACCAATATTTGAAGCATCAGCGAGTTCTTGTTTTTTGTTTTTGGTGGCGACGTCAGGCCTGGGTGCCGCCGCCCATTGAACCGGGGGTACCTCAGCTGGCTTGTCGGGCTTCCACGCTTTAGCTGGCTCGAGAGGTTTCCTTGCCTCGGTTGGGTCGGCAGGCTCCCATCCCATGTCATGCCTAAGCCGGCTCATCGGGCTCCTACGCCTCAGCTGGCCCGTCGGGCTCCCATGCCTCTGCCGGTTCATCGGGTTCACGTGATTAAATTGTGCAGTATTTAACAATCATAACAAGGGTCTGGTAGCAGCCGTTGTAATGTGTGTGTGTGTGTGTGTGTGTGTGTGTGTGTGTGTGTGTGTGTGTGTGTGTGTGTGTGTGTGTGTGTGTGTGTGTGTGTGTGTGTGTGTGTGTGTGTGTGTGTGTGTGTGTGTGTGTGTGTGTGTGTGTGTGTGTGTGTGTGTGTGTGTGTGTGTGTGTGTGAGAGTCACTGCTCTCTCTACTGCAGTCATGTTGATGTGGTTCGGGGCATGTTCCATCCTGTTCCCTCCTAAAGTCAACAATCAACTCCTTTGTTTTGCTGATGTTGAGGGAGAGATTGTTGTCCTGGCTAGGGTTGTGGCAGTCACAAAATTTTGTCAGCCGGTCAAATAACTGCCAGTCTCATGGTAATTGGCCACTAATTAACATGAACACATTTAGCATCTCCTGGATTCCACACATACAAGCCACTGATGCAGACCTTTGGAACATCTACAATATAAATCCATGTAATATAGCCTACTCCTTCACAATAAATCCATTATTTATTTTAGACAGGTCTAAAGAAACATGATAGGAAGAAAATGTAGTATATTTCAGAAGAACAGAATAGCATACTCTGAGTTGTCCTGATCTTAGTTCTTGATCTGGCTAATTCATATGGCTGTGGGCTACACTAGTTCATTTAGCAGACAAGATTTGCTTAGAAATCCGTGACATTATTTTATATTATATTATAGAATGAAGAATGCAATTGAACAAAACTGAATAAAAAAAATGATATTTTCTCCAAATTATTTGAGGGAGTGCGCACATGCGGCTATTCTGTGTTGAGCGGTTAAAACAAAGAAATAGGTACTCCTATATGCTTAATTTTGAGTTATTAATGTAACTTTGGTTGTTCTACAAACGTTGGGCTTGTTAAGGCTGCATGATGCGACTCGATGATTTTTTAAAAAGTTGCTTGAAAGGCATGAGCTCTGCTTTGTTTCTGTGCAGGCTGTACACATTTCATCAGTCTCTCATGTCAATCTGTAATCCCCCATAGTACAAAATAAATATTCCAAACATAGTCTGTGACAGTTGTGGGATGTGATAGATCCCAAATTAATACAACCACCAGCATAAAAAAAATAAAAACGTTTTGACGCAATTAGGCTGACGCGACAGATCAGAACGCTTAGCTTATAATGTTGATAAACTATTAGGCTATTTCTTCACATTATAAGCACAGCAATGCGCACACGGCAGTAGGCTATTAGCGGGAGTGGGGGGATATGCATGTCATCTCTGCACTTAAATAGCAAATGGAGGACGCTTTTCCATGGTTAATTTTCATGCCAACCAGGTAGGCTATACTCCTGTTGTAAAGAGAAGCAATTTACTTAATAGGAAAGTTGAGAAATAAACATAGTAGGCCTAGCCTAAAGAAAGCTGATGTGATCCTCCTCTTTTTAATAGAGGTCATCACTCTATTTTCTCACGCAATTGCTTAGCCTATAGAAATGTTGCGCAACATGAGCTCATGGGCTCTCATTGATGTCAGAGTGATTAGAGGGACAATAGAGTGCTGAGTACCAGGCAGTTAGCAGGTTTGGTAGGCTACTTATGACCATCAGCAGCATCAGAGCTTGGAGAAGCATAATTACCGTGACTAAATGGTCATGTGGAATTTGACCGCCTTCATGACCCGCCGGTGTGGCGCTAACATGGTCACGGCAACAGCCCTAGTCCTGGCACCACAATTCCAGTTCATTTAGCTCTTGCCGATAGGCTGACTCATTGTTGTTGGTTACCAGGCCTACAATTGTGGCGTCATCAGCAAACTTGATGATGGAGTTGGCGTTCTGCAAAACCACCTAACTGTTAGTGTTTTTATTGAATAGGCATCTTGCATATGCTAGTATGAGACCACTTGAGGACTTGTGTAATGTTAATCTAACACCCCATTATTGTGTCTGGTCTAGCTACCACGTGTTGCTGTAAACATTTTTATTTTTAAAGATAAATTGCAATCAGTGACCAACTGTGTCCATCTACATTCCTCTGCAAGGGCCTGCTAATAATGTCATAATTCATCCCTGACCCCCATTCAAAGTGGACCACCTCACATCCATGATGACTTTAGCTGCTGTGTGTAAAATTCTGGAGCAGCCTGAACAGAGCTGTAAATATCACCTAGGGAGGGGTTGGACCGATGTCCCATAAAACAAGGTGTTCCATCCAAATGTCAGCCTATTCCCTATGTAAAGCACTACTTTTAACCACAACCCTATGAGTTAGTACACTATGTAGGGGATACAGTGGCATTTGGGATGAAGGCATTGTAAGGGGATCCAGGCTGTTTGGCTCATAATGACTGATTGGAGGCTGTGCTACTTGGGAGATCCCAGGTGATTTCATGGACACCCTCTGTTCTCAGGATCTTTGGCCCCTAACATCAGTGGAGAGCAGTCACAGATCCTAAATTAATGGATGTCAGAAAGTAAATATAGACAAGAGGTCAGTGTTTGGTTCACCCGCCTGAAGTCCGCCTGGGAGAGATTGAACGAGAGAGAGAGAGACGTCTGTTCTGTTTTCCTCTCCTCCTGCCATTTGGTCCTGTCCAGCACATGATGACATGTGTGAGGAGAAAACTCCCAGAGGATGAATAACATGTAGCTAGAATATGTTAGGTAACACTATTACATGACTACGGGGTCAGGACTGGGGGGGGGACCAGAAAGCACCACTTAGGGTAAATTAATTTTCTTTTCAACTGTAAGACCAGTGTTACACTAGTATATACACCCTGATGTCTTACTAGAGAAATTGTGTTTCCAAAGCTAGGACTGACAGTGAGGGCTTGTGAAGAGCAGAATCGACATCCTCTGCGTAATCAAAACAATTGCGCTGTGAGAAGGTGCTAACCATCGAAGGTGTAAACCCATGTTCACAGTTAGCCATTGTTATTAAAATGCCACCCGAATAGCCCCAGAGCCTTGTATATGGGTCTGCAAGTCAGAGATGGTCCACTGAGGCCACGGCCCAGTGATTCCCAGGAGTCAGGCCGTGTGGATGTGGAAATACAAAGGTCTGAAGCTTTTTGGTAAAACACCGGTGTAAATCACCAGTGGAAATGCACTATTAGTTTATCAGTAATGGGGTGTTATGATTCTTTTCACTTCACATAACCTCTTCAGAGTTGAGACACATCCTCAAAAATACATGTCCTCTTTTTTTCTGCTGCTAATTGTTACGGAATAGTTTTTACACTGGTAGATGGTGTTAAATGTCTTGTCACTCGATGCCACATATAAACATTAGACAACTTATTTCCAAAGCAATGGGTGGGGTAGTAGGCCTAAGTCTCTCTGTGATCAGATCTTTATGAATATAGATAACGCCTGCACAGGACAATAGAGGACTGGGACCCTTTGTTGAAGTATGAACAAGCCTTCTTCAAACCACATACAATGAGTTCAAAGTGATTGGGCAGAGAAAGTCCAGAATGATTTATTTTCCACCAAAAGGTTTGACATCAAAACATGGACAATGTTGTAGATATATACTATCTAGATAGAATGGGTGGCCCTTAAATCCCCTAGGTCATTTTGTGACCAATAAATCAAAAACATTATGAATGTCAAGTAAATTATATTGTAAAGTATATAATTTCTCAAAAGCCATATTTGCATCGCGGATCATTTGGTCAGAACATGCTTATTCATGAGTCATAAAGTTCTGTGTATCAAGCACTTTAGCAAGCATGACTCATGACTGAATCTTGACTACAAATAAATATATGGAGTAACAGAGTGCTTCTGCAAGGTTAATGTCCTAATTTAGTTGGAAAATGTAACCGTTTAGAAATCAGCTAAAAAGGAAACATTCATGTGTGTGGAGGCTTTTGTCGATGTAATTGTGGTTGGAAATGAATGAGTGTGGACGAGTGTAAGTCAGCAGTAAGGTCAGATTGAACCACGATTCAAACACTCTGATTCGCTTGAATAGTCTGAATCTGCGTTTGTTGGCAAACAAACACTCTTATCGGCTGCTCTGGGATCAGAATAATTTAGTTAACTATTTTAATTTTGTTCACCATAATGAAACATTCTATTTGACTTGTATTCCAAGTGCTGTGATAAGCGACATAAACATTTTCTCATATCTCCTTTGGCTCTCTGCCTCTTCAGATAAGAAAAAATAAATCAGACACACAGCTTTGGTGCAGTCAGTTCAATGAGGCATGAAGGGCCAGTCAGTCATTCAAAAACAAAACAATATTTTGATTAGTCATTCTGAACAGGACCTCCTGTTTAGACTGTTAGATCTGTTGTGACCCTATTTTGTTGTGGGGTATCCTACGTGCCTAGAAAAGAAGATTGATGACGGCATAATTCTATTCTAATTGACTCATTTCCCATCTGCTCCTTTTCTTGGCTGACAACATAAAACAACATTGCAGAAAGAGGAGAGAGAGAGAACTGAGAGAACAGTGGCAGGGCCTTAATGGAGGAGAGGAATGGAGAAGAGGAATGACCCTAGCTGCTGACCGTTCAGGCTAGGAGAACACAGACCCTATTCATTACCACGTTTAAACGCCAACCCTCCTTTTCTAGTCAAATCAAATCCTTGTCATTTTAGATCCGAGTGGATAGTGTCTAACTCAACTGTCACTGAGCAGACCTGTGGAGTCCAGTCCCTAAGTATATTTCCAAACCCAAAACCATGGAGGCCACATGGTAGCCCACACTGGTTGCTTCTGTTCTCTCCGCTTCTCGGTGGAGGAAACTTTGCGTTCCTTACGCTCCACTTGGCCTTCTGGTGTCTAAAGTACTTAATGTTGCTGCTCGGTGGCTGGCGTGGCCACAGCGCTGCTCTGGCGGAGGCCCCTATTGTCTCCAGATTTTCCTCTCTTTAGCACCCTTGGCCTCTCATTGTCTTGCCACCTCTGTGTCAGGTCGGGTCCGGTGCAGGCCTTTGCCACACAGAGGACCCCCCTCCTCTCCCTTTTGCGGATCACTAAACAGGACAATTGCTATATCCATCTTTTCATTGTGGGCCATTGTGGAGACACCCGGGGTAGAGAAAGGGTTTCTTTCAGTGGGAAACCTCTTTCTCCTCTTTCTTCTCCTCCTTTTTCCTGCAGGGGGAGGTTAGGGACGAAGAAGAAAATGAAGCAACTTTTATTGAATTTTTTTATTTCGTTTATTTAGCTCAACTTAAACTGCATTGTGGGTTAAGGGCTTGTAAGTACGCATTTCACGGTCCTGTTGTATTTGGCAAATGTGACAAATACAATTTGATTTGATTTGAATTGTATTCCGTAGGACATCAAAGCAGCTGATAGGCTGGCAGCCAGAAAGAGCAGCGTTCCCTTGGATGGACAGAATAGGTGGATTTGGGGAAATTCTACCTCATTAACAGACTAATATAACAGCTTTCATTAAAGGTTATGTTCTGCTTATGAATTTGTTAAGTACAGCTTATTAATGTGCTATGAAGTCCAACATTGATACTCTTAAAAAATAAGTGTTACAAATCATTGTTACGTTGTTACAGATTTGAGCCATTCGTAGTCTGTGACATTTCGTTTATATAGCTGAATTACACAAAATATGCCAACTACGCCAAGTCCCGTTTCAAAAGTTTCTGAGTTGTCTAGGTCTAATGATTAACAAAGACCATAGATCACATAATTACACATAGTTGGTTGTGCATCTGGAATGTTCTCTTTCTCCATGAGTCTTCCTTCCACACACCATGTAGAGACTTCAATGGTCTCTAATATCTAACAAGCCATCCACTGACTGGGATGCAGCAGGAAAGTGTTGTATCAGATATCCCTGGGTAAGTCAGAGACTTTAAAGAAAACGATAAGTCTGCATGCTTCCCCTAGTTCTCTGAATTACTCTTTTGTTGTGATGCTCTGCTCTCACACTGCTGTGGGTAAATGAAAGTAAGTAACTTTCCTTAAAACTCGAGTCATATGACTTTTGTATACCCATCATGTGATGATGCAGTATCATATGCAGATTTGAATTTGAGATATCCTGATGTCATTGAGAAGACATCTACCATCATTAGCACCAGCAGTCAAGTACTCAATGTAGACTACTCACTCAAACAGCGATCCACCCAATAGCACAGAGCACTGCCTGCAGCAAAACCTGTTGAGAAAAATATTGTACTTTTTCACAATGAAGTGATCATATGCTCTGAATGTGTGCTCATACAGTACTTGCAATGCATTTTCTTCATGTACAACTACACTGAATCCTGCCAATCAATAATGGCAAGACTAGATACACAAAAATGCGCCCTTCTCTCGTTCCCTATAAGCTCCGGCTCTGGCACCTTCTTCACAAAAGATCCCAAAACTTCCTTTCTGTCTGTCAGCAACCTGTTGTGACAGACTAAAACATTTTTTTCTCAGAGCTCCTTTTCTCATCCAGGTACTTCACACCCACTGTTTTATGAGCCTGGTTTAATAAAATATCATAAAAGTGATATCGTAATCCTGTCTAAATTGAGTGGGATGTACTAATCATAACCATGATTTACATTTAGTTGGAGAGATGATGGCATGCCCAGAGGGCGGAATTAAATGGGCAACTAAAGGTGTCCACATGCTTCCGAGCCGAAACAGTTCGGTAGAGTTTGTGCATATATTATGATGACATTTTGTGACGTTTTTGTTTGTTTTGGACTTTGGTCATGTTTTTTTGGGGAAACACACATTTTTTATGGAAGCAAGCTGAAGTATCAGAGGTGAAGTCTACGCCCCTTCATCAGTGATTGGTTAACTGTAGGGAAGTCTTCGTAAAAATACTGCACAAAACATTTAGTTAAGATGTCAAATTGAGCAACTAAATTGTCAAAATTAATGACAGATTTCTTGTTATCTTAGATTAATTCTGACTATTTTGAGGAAATACTGGCTACCGTGTCTAAAAATGGACAAACAGTGCTATTGCCACTTTTTTCTCATTTTTCAAGTGAAGATTTATTAAGGGCGTATGCGAGTACACTTGTTTGGATCGGCTAGCTGAGGTCGGCAAAGCACCAGCCGGGCTGACGCATGCTGACACCATAAGTGTCTGTCACTGGTGCATCTCACAAATCCTGAGGAGAGGCGTGAATGATCCTACAAGTCACCACCACCACCCCCACCCCTGCCCCCTGCCCCCTACCCTGCCCCTGGTCCCCCTATACTCCCCCTGCTGCCCCTCCACCCCTCAGTCAGAGGTCCTGAAGCACTACTGCAGTCAGCCCTGGGTTCGAAAACGATTAGAAATCTTTCAAATATTTTGAGTGTTTGCATTAAGCCTTCGTGGAATGCTAGATGGTGCCAGGCGCCAGATTTGCACCTTTTTGACCACTTCTACTGGTTCAACAGGCAAGCTCAATCAAGACCAGTTAAAGTATCTGAAATGATTTCAAACACTACTTGAACCCAGATTGGACTGCAGCACATCCGTCTCTGGTGAGGGATTACCCTGTGTAAACAGCTCATAATCTAGGCTCCCCTGCTTGAAAGGACTTGTTTTTCTCACTGATGTGCTTCAGGGGAGGAATCCCAGTAGAGGTGTGCTGCCTGGCTTTTTCAATGGTGACTTTCCTCAATGGGGTTTTGCTGCAGGCAGTGCTCTGTGTTTGGGTTATTAGGTGCTTGACTGTCAGATGGTAATTCCTCTGAAATCACACGGGACTTCAAATCAAATCAAATGAAATAAAATGTTATTTGCCACATGCGCCGAATTCCGTGAAATGCTTACTTACAAGCACTTAACCAACAATGCAAGAATTAGAGTTAATAAAATATTTACTCAATAAACTAAAGTAAACTTGGTGCTACGGTACCGCTTGCCATGCGATAGCAGAGAGAACAGTCTATGACTGGTGCCTGGAGTGTCTTTCTCTGCCACTGCTTAGTATATAGGTCCTGGATTTCAGGAAGCTTGGCCCCAGTGATGTGCTGGGCCGTACGCACTACCCTCTGTAGTGCCTTACGGTCAGATGTCGAGCAGTTTCCATACCAGGCGGTGATGCAACTGGTTAGGATGCTGTCGATGGTGCAGCTGTAGAACCTTTTGAGGATCTGGGGACCCATGTCAAATCTTTTTAGTTTCCTGAGGGGGAAAAGGTGTTGTCGTGCTGTCTTGGTGTGTTTGGACCATGATAGTTTGTTGTTGATGTGGACACCGAGGATCTTGAAACTCTCGACCCACTCCACTTCAGTCCCGTCGTCCTGGCCTGTTTGGCCCTCCTCTTCCTATAGTCCATGATCAGCTCCTTTGTCTTGCTCACATTGAGAGAGAGAGGTTGTTGTCCTGGCACCACACTGCCAGGACTCTGCCCTCCTCCCTATAGGCTGTTTCATCATTGTTAATGATCAGGCCTACCACTGTTGTATCATCAGCAAACTTACTGATGCTGTTGGAGTCGTGCTTGGCCACACAGTCGTGGGTGAACAGGGAGTACCGGAGGGGACTAAGCACGCACCCACGTGAGGGGCCTCAGTGTTGAGAATCAGCGTGGCAGATGTGTTGTTGCCTACCCTTACCGACTGGGGGCGGCCCATCAGGAAGTCCAGGATCCAGTTGCAGAGGGAGGTGTTTAGTTCCAGGGTCCTTAGCTTAGTGATGAGCTTTGTGGGCACTATGGTGTTGAACGCTGAGCTATAGTCAATGAACAACATTCTCACATAGGCACTCCCTTTGACCAGGTGGGAAAGGGCAGTGTGGAGTGCAACTGATATTGTGTCATATGTGGATCTGTTGAGGCGTTATGCGATTAGGAGTGGGTCTAGTGTTTCTGGCATGATGGTGTTGATGTGAGCCATGACCAGAATTTCAAAGCACTTCATGGCTACATACGTGAGAGCTATGGGACAGTAATAATTTAGACAGGTTACCTTCACTTTCTTGGGCACAGGCACTATGGTGGTCTGTTTGAAACATGTACTGTAGGTATTATAGACTTAGACAAGGAGAGGTTGGAAATGTCAGTGAAGACACTTGCCAGTTGGTCCGCACATGCTTTGAGTACATGTCCTGGCCCCGCGGCTTTGTGAATGTTGACCTGTTTAAAGGTCTTGCTCACATCGGCTATGGAGAGCGTGAGCACACAGTAGTCCGAAACAGCTAGTGCTCTCATGCATGCTTCAGTGTTTCTTGCCTCAAAGCGAGCATAAAAGGCCTTTAGCTTGTCTGGCAGGCTCGCGTCATTGCGCAGCTCGCGGATGGGTTTCCCTTTATACTCTGAAATACTTTTCAAGCCCTGCCACATCTGACGAGTGCCATTGGATGAATCGCTGAACATATTCCAGTTTGTGCTAGCAAAGCAGTCCTGTGGCGTAGCATAAGCGTCATCTGACCACTTCCGTATTTAGTGAGTCACTGGTACTTCCTGCTTTAGTTTTTGCTTTGTAAGCAGGAATCAGGAGGATAGAACTATGGTCAGATTTACCAAATGGAGGGCGAGGGAGAGCTTTGTATGCATGTGGAGTGAAGGTGGTCTAGAGTTTTTCGCCCTCTGGTTGTACGTGTAACATGCTGGTAGAAATTGAATTTAAGTTTGGCGACATTAAAGTCCCCGGGCCACTAGGATCGCTGCTTCTGGATGAGCGTCTTCTTGTTTGCTTATGGCCTTACACAGCTCATTGAGTGTGGTCTTAGTGCCAACATCAGTTTGTGGTGGTAAATAGATGGCTACGAATAATATAGATGAGAACTCTTTTGGTAGATATTCGAGACTTTAATATTGTACATCGCGCACCAGCAGTTATTGACAAATAGACACACCCCCGTCCCTCGTCTTACCAGACGTAGCTGCTCCGTCCTGACGAAACACGGTGAAGCCAGCCAGCTCTATATTATCCAAGTCTCGGTGAAACATAAGATATTAACGTTTTTAATGTCACATTGGTAGGATAGTCTTAATCGTAGATCACCCAGTTTGTTTTCCAATGTTTGCAAGTTGTCCAAAAATACAGAGGGTAGTGGTGGTTTACCTGCCCGTCGACAAATTCTTACAAGTCACCCCGGCCTTCTCCCCCATTTTCTCCATCTTTTCTCCACGCTGATGACGGGGATTTGGGCCTCGTCTCGACAAAGCATTATATCCTTCACGTCGGACTTATTAAAGAAAAATCTTCATCCAGTTCGAGGAGAGTAATCGTTGTTCTGATGTCCAGAAACTATTTTCGGTCATAAGAGACAGTAGCAGCAACATTATGTACATAATGAGTTACAAACAATGTGGAAAAGAAATAGCACAGTTGATGAGGAGCCTGTAAAACAGCATCTATCCCCCCGGCGCCATTACTTTCTTCGGGAAATTTGTGGAGACAGGGAATGTGTATGAAAACATTTTATTTGAGCGGGGAACAGCCTTGACTTGGCTGAGTAGGTTTTCTTCAAGAGCACAAAATAGTGTTTTTTCCATTAGTAATGATTGGGGAATATTTATTTGCTCATATCTCAATTTGCTGAAAATTCTGAATCTCTGTGATTCAGCAATGCATACACAATCACACATGCATTATGAATGTATTATATTCATTTTGATTGACAAGATTAAACACATTAGGGATCCAGTCATAACAGGTTGCTAATGTTAATGTTAAAATCGAGTAGCTGCCCAGCAAGCACGCAAGATTTGCTTCTGGGTTTGAGATTAGGGATCCAGTGAGTGAGGGATAAAGACACACAAGCCCTCCTCCCTCACAGGATAACAGACTTTGCCACAAAACTAAAGCTTTCAGGTCGGCTCACTTCATCTTTATCTTCACAGAAAGACGGAAATGCCAGATCTTTCTCAAAGGGCAATTTCTTCTGCCTGGCACTGAATGTATCTTCATCATTATTGCATAAAACACTGGTCAGGGAGAAAGGAGAGATGGGTCGTGGAAATTCACCACCATGTTGTGGAAATGACCACCAGGGACACTCAAAGTCAATCTTAAATGAATCATCCTTTATTATCACCACACTGGAGAGGTTCCAACCAACTCTATGCACCATAGTACACATGTCAATCAGGAGCTCTGCTGGGGCAGTCCCAGCAGTTGTCTTATATACAGCTATACACAAGACAAGTTATATTTGCATGATTTAGCATAATTAATTCATCATTACCGTTTTGTTTCATTCATGTGACCGACCAATACTGGTTCATAACGTGTGACAGACCAATACCTCACGAGCCTTCTTCTCTCGAAACTGAGACCTTGAAACTGAGATATCATTCGTTCTGAAAACAAGTCTGGGCGTACTGCCAAATTGCAGCTACTGATAGTGAGGATTCGTTCAGTCTCAGTAAATCATTTGCATCACTTGCATGAACACAGAAAACGGTTATTAGAAAAGCACATGAATAGAACATAGAAATTAGTTCTTAGAAAGGCACAACATTATACATTTCCAGCACAGGGGCTTCAAAAAGGCACAGGCGGCTTGGGAATGAATCACATAGATGTATCCAAAATGGCACCCTATTCCCTATATAGCGCGCTACTTTTGACAAGAGCCCAATGGGCCCCTGGTCAGAGGTGTGAAGTATTTAAGTAAAAATTAATTTTAAAAAATACATTACTACTTAAGTAGTTTTTTTGGTATCTGTACTTTATTTTACTATTTATATTTTTGCCAGCTTTCACTTTTACTTCACTATGTTCCTAATGAAAATAATGTACTTTTTACTCCATACATTTTCCCTGACACCCAAAAGTACTTGTTACATTATGAAAGAAAAAATGTCCAAATCACACACTTATCAATAGAACATCCCTGGTCATCCCTACTGCCTCTGATCTGGTGGACTCACATTACACCAATGCTTAATTTGTAAATGATGTCTGAGTGTTTTATTGTGCCCCTAGCTATGCGTAAATAAAAGGGAAAACAGATAATTGTGTGATTTTGATCATATTTTTGGTATTATTTGATAATTGTATATATTTTACTTGTTATAAGGCCACACAGAGTGCCAGAGATAATTACAGATACCTGTGATTATCTCAAGTATCCCAAAAGGCCACCACATGTCATCTTGTAAAATTCCCACCCAAAGCTACCACCATTCTGGTAGTTTACTGGCAAACTTCTAACGATTACAGTAATATACCTTCCCTTTTGTATTTCTATCTGTTTTGCTTAAAATAATGAATTTGAAATGCTTTATACTTTTACTTTTGATACTTCAGTATATTTGAGCAATTCCATTTTACTTTTGATACGTAAGCTTATTTAAAACCAAATACTTGTAGACTTTAACAGAAGTAGTATTTTACTGGGTGACTTTCACTTTTTTTCTTGAGTCATTTTCTATTAAGGTATCTTTACTTTTACTCAAGTATGACAATTTAGTACTTTTTCCACCTCTGCCCCTTGTCAAAATAGTGCACTATAAAAGGAAAAGGGTGCATTTGGGACACATGAACAGAGAGACGGGAGAGAGAACGTAGAGGTCGGTTGAAACTTACAGCAGAAATGAAGGTATATACTAAACCTCTCACCCACAGGCCACGGCATAACCTCACAACACAATCAAGTCATTAAGCTTGAATACAAAAACAAAGTTAATTTCAACAAGCAACACTGCACTGGGGAAAGTGTGACGATAGTCCCTCCTGTAAGCATTGACAGAGGCTCTTGTCCTAACTATTGCCAATGACTGCTAATCATTATTGCTAGTGACTTCTTACCCATTTGAATAATGATATTATTAACAGAAACATAACAACTTATGAATAACATGGTAAACACTGATAAAATGAAGACAAAGATTGCTAAGACAAAGATTGCTTAGACAAAGATTGCTAAGACAAAGATTGCTAAGACAAAGATTGCTTAGACAAAGATTGCTTAGACAAAGATTGCTAAGACAAAGATTGCTAAGACAAAGATTCAGATCAAGATCTATATGGGTCCAGTAAACCAAGAGCACGCTTAGGACAGGACCAAAATAACCCGAACCAAGATGATCCAGGCCATACTGCACAAAGATATCCGGGCATCAAAATATAACTGCCTTAGTTGCTTTCACGGGCCAATGTCACTCCCTTTCTCTTTAAATGCTTACTTCACTTGGAATCTTTGACACAGGTAATGAGAGAAATTCAAACTCCCTCCTATGAGTTCGAGATTCTTTGGGTTTGGAATCACTTGAAGCAGAGTTGATTCACAGCTAATGGGGTCACAGTGTCGTGGTTAGAAGACTGAGAGTAGTGGACATTAATCTCGTATTGCCGTTACATGGTACTGTTACCACTCCCTATGTAATTGACTTTCCATTATGCTGTGTGATTTATGGGGTTGTCAAAGGTTCAGACATCTTCAAGGAACTGTCATTTATATTCACATGGAGATCTGAGGTATGGCTAAAGATTTAGCCCAACGGGTGCTCTTTGATAAAGAAGTTGTTCTGATGTTGTTTCACATCAACACTGGCAATGACGATAATTTCACATTCCTGTCAGGGTTTTCCTGTGGTGAAGTAGAGGAGGACCAAAACGCAGCGTGGTTATATTGATTCATGTTTAATAAAAACAGATAAACATGAACACTACAAAACAATAAACGTGGAAAACCAAAAACAGCCCTATCTGGTGCAAAACACAGAGACAGGAACAATCACCCACAAACACACAGTGAAACCCAAGCTACCTAAGTATGATTCTCAATCAGAGACAACTAATGACACCTGCCTCTGATTGAGAACCATACTAGGCCGAAACATAGAAATACCCCAAAACACAGAAAAACAAACATAGACTGCCCACCCAACTCACACCCTGACCATACTAAATAAATACAAAACAAAGGAAATAAAGGTCAGAACGTGACAGTACCCCCCCCCCCCAAAGGTGCGGACTCCGGCCACAAAACCTTGACCTATAGGGGAGGGTCTGGGTGGGTGTCTGTCCGCGGTGGCGGCTCTGGCGCAGGACGCGGACCCCACCTCACCATTGTCTTAGTCCACCTTATAGTCCGCCTCCGTGGCTTCCTAACCATGGCAACTCTTCTCAATGGACAGAGGGGCAGCTCGGGACAGAGGGGCAGGGGCTCGGGACAGAGGGGCAGGGGCTCTGGCGCCCCTGGGCTGAGGGGCTCTGGCGCCCCTGGGCTGAGGGGCTCTGGCGCCCCTGGGCTGAGGGGCTCTGGCGCCCCTGGGCTGAGGGGCTCTGGCGCCCCTGTGCTGAGGGGCTCTGGCACCTCTGGGCTGAGGGGCTCTGGCGCCTCTGGGCTGAGGGGCTCTGGCAGCAGCGCCGGGCAGGCGGGAGGCTCCGGCAGCAGCGCCGGGCAGGCGGGAGACTCCGGCAGCAGCGCCGGGAAGGCAGGAGGCTCCAGCAGCAGCACCGGGCAGGTGGGAGACTCCGGCAGCAGCGCCGGGAAGGCGGGAGGCTCTGGCAGCAGCACCGGGCAGGCGGGAGACTCCGGCAGCAGCGCCGGGAAGGCGGGAGGCTCTGGCAGCAGCACCGGGCAGGCGGGAGACTCCGGCAGCAGCGCCAGGCAGGCGGGAGGCTCCGGCAGCAGCGCCGGGCAGGCGGGAGACTCCGGCAGCAGTGCCGGGCATTCGGGAGGCTCCGGCAGCAGCGCCGGGAAGGCAGGAGGCTCCGGCAGCAGCACCGGGCAGGTGGGAGGCCTGGCGACACCGTGCGCTTAACCGCATAACACGGTGCCTGACCAGTAACGCGCTGCTTATAATAAGCACGAGGAGTGAGCTCAGGTCTGTTACCTGGCTTAGGTAGCTCAGGTCTGCTACCTGGTCTGCTACCTGCTACCTGCTACCTGCTACCTGCTACCTGCCTCTCGTACCTGTTGCACTGCCGTGCTGGCTTCGCCAACCTCCTTCTCCTGTAACCTTCCTTGCACTGCTCCATCGAATCCCATGCGGGCTCCGGCACTCTCCCTGGGTCGACCGCCCACCTGTCTATCTCCTCCCAAGTTGTGTAGTCCAGACTCTGCTCCCATGTCCCGAAATCCTGACCTCGCTGTTGCTGTTCCTGCTGCTGCTGCCTCTGTTCCTTCTCCTGCTGCTGCTCTTGCTGCAGCTGCTGTTTACCACGCCGCTTGGTCCTGTTGTGGTGGGTGATTCTGTCAGGGTTTGGGCGTCAACACTGGCAATGACGATAATTTCACATTCCTGTCAGGGTTGTGTCTATGTACAAACATAGACTGCCCACCAAACTCACGCCCTGAACATACTAAATAAATACAAAACAAAGGAAATAAAGGTCAGAACGTGACAATTCCATTTGAGTTTATTTTTTTATCCATGGCAACTAATAAAAGCCAGCCCCGCTGGCAGCTAATGAGTAGCGATTCCTCAAGCACACCTACATGTGTATGGCACAGAGAGTGCAGAGGAAGACGCCAGGGCAGTGGCAGAATAAAGACCATAGATCACAGAATTACACATTGCTGATTGTGCATCCTGAATGTTCTCTTTCTCCACGGGTCCTCCTTCCACACACCATGTAGTCGTCAATGGTCTCTGGCTTCTAACAAGCCATCCACTGACTGGGATGCAGCAGGAACTTGGGGAAAACTAAACCGCCCTTACCCTGCCACCTCCACCCCACCCACGCTGCACTCCTGGAACTGAAGTCAAGCTGTCCTACACAGGGCCAGCTTTGTCACAGAGACCCACACCTCCTCTGCTGCTCATATGTGGCAATAGACCAGGAAGTCACGGTGAAATAAGAGAAGTACACAGTAGTCTCTCAATTGTACTGTCTTACCCCCATTTAGACTATTCCCCCTGAACATTCCAACAGGAAGAATCACTCTGTGTAGCCTAACCTATCCCCATTCATAGACGCTATCTGCTTTAGGGCCAATTGACGATAGTATCTTCTGAAATGGGGGAGTTTAGTTGAAAGCGCCAAAGCTTGCTCTAAACATGAACACGCATCGCTTGCGGTATGGTTTTGGAAAGATATCATGTTTCATGTCAGCAAGAAATCATTTTCAAAAAAACAAAAGGTTAAATTACGACACACCTTTATAGGGTTAGGGTTGCCACACAGGCTTATTTCCATGTTATAACGCTTGTTTACGCAGAACAGACCGAAGACAGAGTGAACAATTATTATTTTGTTATTAAACAAGGCAATTCAGTTAAGAACAAATTCTTATTTATAATGGCAGCCTTCAGGGGATCAGTGGGTTTACTGCCTTGTTCAGGAGCAGAACGACAGATTTGTACCATGTCAGCTCGGGGATTCGATCGAGCAACCTTTTGGTTACTGGCCCAATAGTCCAACCACTAGGCTACCTGCCACCCCTGTGCTAATTAGCTATCTGCCTCTCCG